>NC_045427.1:277834671-278156921 GCF_902635505.1 Sarcophilus harrisii
GGCAGGATGACGTAGATGTTAAATATATTAAAATATAAATTAGATACACAATAAGTATACATGACCAAAACGTTATTTTGCTGTACAAAAAGAATCAGACTCTGAAATATTGTACAATTAGCTTGTGAAGGAAATCAAAAATGCAGGTGTGCATAAATATAGGGATTGGGAATTCAATGTAATGGTTTTTAGTCATCTCCCAGAGTTCTTTTTCTGGGCATAGCTGGTTCAGTTCATTACTGCTCCATTGTAAATGATTTGGTTGATCTCGTTGCTGAGGATGGCCTGGTCCATCAGAACTGGTCATCATATAGTATTGTTGTTGAAGTATATAATGATCTCCTGATCCTGCTTGTTTCACTCAGCATCAGTTCGTGTAAGTCTCCCCAGGCCTTTCTGAAATTATCCTGTTGGTCATTTCTTACAGAACAGTAATATTCCATAATATTCATATACCACAATTTATTCAGCCATTCTCCAACTGATGGACATCCATTCAGTTTCCAGTTTTAACCACTACAAAAAGGGCTGCCACAAACATTCGTGCACATGCAGGTCCCTTTCCCTTCTTTATAATCTCTTTGGGATATAATCCCAGTAGTAACACTGCTGGATCAAAGGGTATGCACACTAACTTTCTTTTAAGATCTTTTTTGAATTCTTCCAAGAGAGTCTTTTGGGTTGGATACCAGTTCATATCTCCCTTTCAGGCTTCATCTGGAGATGTTTTTTCTTTAGTGTCCTCAGGTTTTAAGGTCTGTTCTTCCCTATGTCCTTAATAACTATCTATTTTCAGAGTTCTTTTTGAGTCTTTGCTCATTTTTAAAGATTGAGGTCTGCTTCTAGGACAAAGGGGAGATTGTCCTGAGTTTCCACTACATGGTAACTGGTTTTACACTGCCTTGTTGTTGGTGCTGCAGGCTTCCTTTCAGAGCTGGGTGAGCATGGACAAGTCAGCTTGCTATATTGGGGTTTAGGGCTCACTGTTTGACTTCTGTAGTTGTGTTGGAGTTCTTACACCTAGTTGGCTGATTCACTGGCTTCTTAACCAGGACAGAATAGCAAACTCTGCTGTATTTTGGCTAAGAGCCTCCATCTAGATTCCTCAAGTGGGGCCTCTCTGCTGTGGGCCTCCTTGTGCTGTGATTGGCCCATGTCCTCCCCTGCCTGATTGGGATAGTCATTTCCTGAAGTCCTTCCAAGATATCTTCTGCTGGAAATTTGTTACACTCCAAATATTTATAAATTCTGTCATTCCAAAACATGCTCAGAAGCTTGATCTGGTGTTGATTCTGAGGGAAGCCAGGAAGAGCTCAGACAATATCCTGTCTACTCTCTGCATGTTGGGTCCATCCCTGCATATTTCATTATTTAAGACATTTTTCTCCTCATTAATTTCCTTTTGTACCACTCTCAATTATTTTCCTAATTTTTCCTCTATCTCTCTTACTTGATTTTCAAAATTCCTTTTCCATACTTAGCCTGAGACCAGTTCTTAGTTTGCTTGAGGTCATTGGATATAGGATCTTTGACTTTGTTATCTTCTCCTCTGTGTTTTGATCTTCCTTGCTACTCTCGTAACTTTCTATGATCAGCATATTTTTCTGTTGTCTGCTCATTTTCCTAGCTTATTACTTGGCTTTTAACTCCTTCCCAGGTAGGACATGCACTGTTCAAAGTTTCAGGGATTTTGTGCAAGTGTTTTCAGATATCTTTCTAGGGATCTAGCACATCTGGATCTGTGAGTAGTATCCTTGCACCACTGTAACTCTAAGATCTAGGGTGTTAAAACAACAGAGTCCTTCCTCAGTGCTAGTAAAAATATCTCCTGTGAGCTGAGGCCTCCAGAAGCACACTGCCCATGCTCAACTCCTACTATGCTGGTTTCCCAAGGTTCTCTCCCTCTATTGACAAATCTTTTCTGCCAACTTTCCAAGTTGCCTTTGTTGTCGCTGGGCTAAAAATTACCACTGCTGCTGCTGATTCAAAGTTCTCTACACTTTTTCTGCTTTACTGGCATAGGAACCAGTGCTGTGGCCGGGACTGTGCTGGGACTGTGCACTGGACTGAGATGTGCAGACTGCTGACTGACTGAGTGGCTGACTGACTGGCACTGCTGGTGCAGGCTGAGAGACTGAAGGAGACAATAAAGATTTTGTACTTTATTCCTGACTATTCTTGTGGTGATTATTCTGCTGAGACCAAGGCCCAGTTTGAAGGACCTCCAGAAAGTTAGCTGGGACATTACACTATTTGGTATCTGTGAGCTCAGAGGTCTGAAAGTCACCAGCACTGCCAATGATTCAGAGGTTCCTAGACCTGTTCCTACTTTGCTGGCATGGTGCCCTGGCTGGGGGTAGACCTGTGCTGGCCTGCCTTACACCAAAACTGAATGCTGGACTCTCACCCTGATTTCACAGACCTTTCCTTCTTACCTTCTAAGGTGTCTTTAGCTGGAAAATATTCTACTCCATCTTGTTTGTTGTTCTCATGTTTTAAACTTTGTTTAGAGTCACTATTTAAAGAAATTTGGAGCTGTTTGGGGTAGAGGTCATTCTTCTGCCCACATTTTCTCCACTCTCTTGGCACTGCCTCCTGAAGCATGATCTTGGTCCAGTGATTCTTAACCTCTCAGTTATTGGGTTCTTTGACTTAATTTTTTCTTAACTAAATACTTTTACCCATAATTCTAATGTACTATTCCTGAAGTTAGGATTAAATCTTTCCTGTTATTAAAATCCATGAATTTGAGAGCAGTTAATTTTCCTGAGGCAGCTAGGTGGCACAGTGAATGCAAGGTCTGGAATTAGGAAGACATATCTTCCTGAGTTAAAATATGGCCTCTGTCATTAATAGCTATGTGATCCTGGGCAAATCATTTAGCCCTGTTTACTTCAGTTTTTTCAGCTATAAAATGAACTGGAGATGGAAATGTCAAGACACTCTAGTATTTCTGACAACGGAACCCTAAATGGGGTCATGAAGAATTGGACACAACTAAATAATGACTCAACAACAATTTTCCTGAGGTTGAAAGACATTTTTTCACTTTGAGCTTCTATAATTTATTTTTCCCTCCAAGACCTTTTCTGTTATTCACAAAACATACTTTTCTAGGTTTTTATTACCATCTCTATAAAGTAATATCAAAAACATTTTCTGGGACCAGACCTATAATTTTATTTACAGAACTCCAAGTGAGGAAACTATCTCCACCAGCATAGATCAACAACTGTTCTTTCTGCCACTAATAGTCTTAAAGAGTTCCCTGAGGTGTTGAAAGGGGAAATGATTTGCTCAGGTTCACAATAGGTGTTAAGTCAGAAGTGTGACTTGAAGTTAAGTCTTGCTAACTTTGAGGCCAGTTTTCTATTGGCTATGTCACCAATATCTTTATCATATGTATTTTACATGAGAGAAAAGTATCATTATCAGTATTGGTTAAACTAGATTTCCCAAATGCTCCTAGATTATTTCCTCATAATATGGGAGGAAATTTAGAAGACAGTGCAGCATCTTTAATCTTATGGTAGAGAAAACCGTGGAACAGAAAAGTTAAATAACCTGACAGAAAAGTCTTAACTGTGAATACTTTCAATGGGGGAAAAACAGTAAAACAGATTTGAGTGTGTAGGAGAGATCAGTAATGGTGACTAAGAAGACAATTCAACTATTAAATACAGTTCTGTCAAAAGAGAGGTTATCTTATTCCCTTGAAGAATGTAGCCTTTGGGGTTTGATGTAAGGATGAGATACAGAATAGGGGTACAAGAGCTGTTTACCTGGAAGTGGGAATGATCATTTCATGATCACAGGAATTATGACGTCTGAAAAGAACACTTGTTCTTTCCATCCTCTCTCAGCACCCTGAGGCAAACCTCTGTTAGCCTCCTGCTAGTTATAGTTCTGGGTTCTTGTTTTGATGATGAAAACAGGAACATTGACTTTGCCTCCAGCTTTATTTGTGACTTTTATACTCTCTGTTCTTAAAGATGAAATAGGAAAAATTAGCTGAAATAATTTTATTTGTAATTAAATTAAATTTGGACAAAATCTTTATTTATAAAATTTTAATTTATAACGCTTAGCTTTGGAGGGGTGGAATATGCATTATTTTGGAAGGACAATCCTACTTTCCCTTTCAGTTTCTTCTCTTGACCTTCCACTCTTTCCTTTTTCATGTTCTTCTACTTTCTCAATGCCGCCCTTCTTCCTCTCCTCTCTCTTGAGGTCTCTGGACCTCTCCTAATCTGGAATTAGATATTGGGAGAAGCAGGAAGGGAACATTATTATTCCTATTTCCCCTTCTCAGGCTCTTATGAGTCCCTATTGTAATTTTTATAACATTTCTCAGATTTGGATAAGGGTTGGATAGCAGATACAAAGCCAGTTTTCTCATTTTATTGACCTTCTGTTGAAAACTCACACAATTTAGCTAACATCTGGACTGTGTTTGCCAAAGCCAAATGTAATCCAGGCCTATGCTTCAGAAAGAGTTGGTGTGTTTGTTAGCAAAGCCATTTGATGGTCTTATGAATGATGGAAAAGGAAGCTATGGCTTATTGTCCCATAAATGAAAACTAATGAAATGATATATGTTTTGTCTTCCATATCCAGCACATTTCTGATTTTTCACTGTGATTTTGCATAATTTACTTAACTTTTCATGCTTAATAATTTAAATAGTAATGAACCCAGGGAATATATATGGAACCAGATATTTCTACTGATCCAGTTATTTCCTGAAAATAAGTTAGATACCATTGGCAGCTGAATTAACTCTTATATGAGCTAAATTTTTATTTATTTGCTAGTGTTTCCTGACATTCTTTCACTATTTTCAGTGAAAGGTGAAGAAGTAGGGATAAGAAATCCTCATTTATTGGGAAATAGTAAAAAGTGATCTACTTAAAAAGTAGAGATAGGTTAAGATTGAGCTCCAAGTCAGAGAGAAAAACTGAAGGAAGATCTGAAACCAGAGATGTTACCTTCCCCACCTCACCCAGGACTAGAGGTGATGACACTATTAAATTTGTATTTTAAAAAATGAGAAGGGGCAACTAGGTGGCTCAGTGGATAGAGCACTAGCCCTGAAGTCAGGAGGAACTGAGTTCAAATCTGGTCTTTGACACTTAACACTTCCTAGCTATGTGAGCCTAGGCAAGTCACTTAGCCCCAAATGCCTTAGCAACAAATAAATAAATAAATAAAAATTAAGGAAAAAAAAAAAAAAGAGAAGGCAAAGGAGAAACAAACAAACCATAAAAAATGAAAATAGAGAAGAATGCATTTCATCTTCAGAGGAGGTTATTGAAGTTTAAAAAAAAAAAAAAAAGCTTCCCTTATCTCCAAAAGTATTGTTAAATGACTACCCTAAAGAATTTATAGAAGAACTAAAAAAAAAAAAAATTAAAATCAAATGAAAAAGATTGAGGGAAAAAACAAACAAAAAATTGGGAACAATAAATATATATTCCTATAAGGGTATCGGACCCTCCAAAATCAGTAAAGAAATAAGGGTTAAGGGAATAGACTATGGTGGGGTATAGAAGGGTATATAATTCAACGGAAGTGGGAAAAAGGAAAAAGGTGGTTTAGAGTAAGGTGGAGTACAAAAGGGAGTTTAGATTAATGGGAGTGGGATTAGGTGTACATTAATAAGAATGGGATAAAGAGGAGAGAAAAGGTCAGGGGAGAAGGTAATAGAGGGATCTTTGGGAGAGAAGTTAAATAATAGTAAAGCAAGTTAACAGGTAAAAAGAAAAGTAGAAGAGTTAGCAGGGATAGGAAATAAGATATACACAGACATAAGAATGATTGAGAGTAGAATTTATTAGGAAAAAAAGTAGGGATCATAATCATTGATCTCAGATAAAGTCTAATTTGAAAAAAAGATTCAATCAAGAGAGATCGCTACATTATATATCAACTATATTAATATTGTTTTAGATGCACATCTAAACGAAGAGAGATGTACACTTCTCTCTTTATCAATACAGATAGATACTTATTCACACCACTTGCCCTGAAACTCATAGTCTTAGAGTCATTCAGGCAATAAATTTTTAAATACCTACCATGTGTCTGGCATTGTGCTAAGTGCTGGGGATATAAAAAAGGGTAAAAAATACCAAAACTCAAAATAAATATCAGCTCCTGTTCTCAAGAAGTTGCTAGAGGGTTTATTAGTCACCAGGAATTTATTACACATTTATTATGTCATAGACATTGTGCTAATCACCAAGGAAAAAAGGAAGACAAAAACTTTTCATGCCCTCCCCTCCCAAAGCATACATTCTAATACATATTTCAATATGTAAATAACCTGCTACATACAAATTATGCCAAGGACTAGTATGTCCATGAAAGGACTTCATATCATGTCTTTTTAACTTTGAGATTACTTCTTCTATGTCATGTTGTCTCTCATATATCTCTATTTGGATGTGTCATTATATACACATGCATGTATATATAGATATACATGTATTATATCTATATATAATGCACACAATTCTATGCTATACATTGTACTATATTATATACTATACTTTATAATACACATTATACACTCCTACACAAAACACACATAGCATATGTATATACCCATATCTTCATATAGTGTGTATATATATATATATATATATGTAACATATATGCATATATGGCCTTGAAAACATGTTATAGAAAATTAAGAACCGACATTGAAAACAGGAAAATTTGAATTGGGTTCAAGTCCTTTCAATGCCATATGTGGTCTATGTACCTAAGGGAAGGAATTTATTATCTCAGTACCCTGGCCAACTTTCAAAGGTTAAATTATAGATAATTATCTTATCTGCATTAATGAAGGATGTTTCCATACCTGGATTCCCCACACCTTTGAAATTAGAAATCTGTGCCTCTTGCCCCTAAAAATAGGAAGATAGAGAGAGACAGAGGGACAGAAAAAGAGAGGGAAAAGAAAGAGAGGTACGACATAGATATGTGTGTATATATATATATATATATATACACTCACACATATGTATACACAATATTTGTATGCATGTATCTATATTTTGCAATCTTTCCCATATATACTTATTAGTTAAATTTCTTAAAAATCATCCATGACAATTATAATTTTGTTACAATAGCACAAGTGTAAATGCATCTCAATATAGGGCCACAATGGGCATCTTCAGACCTGAAAGAAGGACAAAAGGTTATACTGGAGAAAAGCTGCTGATGTTCTTTTTTAGCTTGGCTAAGAGGGCTACTTCTACAAAGAATGCTGAAGGAGGTAGAATTGAAAAAAAAATCTCAATTGCTGTTCACTTTCAAGTCTGGAAGGTCAAAATTTCAGGCTAGAGTTTTGCGAAGTTAACTAGCTATTAGCTCCCTCCATCAGAATCTCATCAAGTGGTTGTAAAACTGAAAGCCACTGAAGTTCCTCTTGAGAATCAAATGTTGATTATTTGGCCATTCTGAAGCAGATGACCTTTTCTTTATCTTTTCTTTCTGGTCATCATAAATAGACATAAGCAATTCCATCAAAGTCCCTATAATTATGAGTTTGATTTTCATCTCTTTAAAAAAAAAAAACCTTCTTTTTATAGCAAATCATGATTCAAAAAGACATAATTCATACATTGTCTGCATAAAATGCATTGTTCAACAAACGCTAAATAAATGTTGTTCCAATGTTTATTATTTTGTATTAACAGTATGAATATATTCCTGTTATTAACCTCACAGAACTTTTCACAATGTTATTGGTCTCTCAACTAATTAACAAAAACTGCCGCAATTGCACTACATCATTTTTGTCTTCCTTTGATCTACTCTCTTTTTTTCTGCTTGCAAAACATTCCCCATCCCACCAGACTATTCAACTCTACTGAACCCAAGTCTAGGCTATATAAAAATGAATATATATCCAGTCCATTTCCTTACCATCCATTTATGGATATATGTCCCACACATGCTACTAAGTGTTTCTTGCAACATTGCTTGATATAACAAGAAACAATGGATAGAATGCTGGACCTGAAATCGGGAAACCTTAGTACAAATCCAGCCTTAGATACTTACTAGCTGTGTGATCCTATGCAAGTCATTTATTATCTTCCTGCTTCAGCTTCCTCATGTGTACAATGCTGATAATTATATCCATCACTAAGCATTTTGTGATAATAAATGAGATGATATTTGTAAAGTACTTTGCAAACTACAGTATAATGCTGTATAAAAAAGTTCTTGTTATAGCATAACATTATGTATTTGTAGAAATGATCAAATGGGAGGTAGATCTAAGATGGCAGAATACAGGTGGGAACTCTTCCAACCTCTCGCCCAAACCACTCTAAATTCCTTTAAATAATAATTCTAAACAAATTTTAAAACATCAGAACACCCCAAAAATGGAGCAGAACATTTCCCACTTGAAGACAACTTAGAGGCTCAGCAGGAAAGGTCTGGAGCACTAGGGTGAGGATCCAACCTGCAGTCCCAGTGGTGCCCCATGCCAGCAAAGTAGGAACAGGTTTAGGAGCCTCTGAGTCAGTGGCTATACTGGTGATTTCCAGACCTCTCAGTCCAGAGACACCAAATATGACTTGAAAGATCAGCAGAAAAGGTCTGTGGAACTAGGGTGGAAGTACAGCCTCAGCCCCAGATCCTGCATCAGCAAAGCAGGAGCTTCCCTAGGGACCTCTGACTCAGCAGCAACATGGGCAGTTTCTAGATTTCTCAGCCCAGATATACAAAAGATAATTTGAAAGGTTGGTGAGAAGAGTTTGTCAGTAGAGTGAGAGCATCCTGGGAAAATAGCAAACCAAGAGTGGGCATGGGCAGTGGTATTGGTGACAGCTTCCAGAGGTATCAGCTCTCCTTACTAGAACTGAGAAAGCACAGTGTTGCACTAGCTTAGTAGATCTTATAGCTACAATGGAGCAGGAACACTCTTCACAGTCCTAGGACAGAAAAGAGTGCTTGTGGTTAGTTCCCTATAAGGATACCTGAAAACAGGTGCACAAAAACCCTGAATCTTGGGACAGTGCACCCTCATCCTGGAAACAAAGCCATACTTTAACAAAGAGTTAAAAGTCGTGTAATAGGCTAGGAAAATGTGCAGACAACAAAAAAAGATACTGATCATAGGGTGGCAAGGAAGATCAAAACACATAGAAGAAGATGTCATAGTCAAAGCTCCTACACCCAAAGTCTCCAGGACAAATAAGAATTGATCTCAGTCTATGGGAAAGCTCAAAGGGATTTTGAAAATTAAGTAAGAGAAATAGAGAAAAAAGGTAGAAGGAGAATTGAAAATTATGCAAAAAAAGAAAAAAATAGAAAAAGCTAATGAGAAGAATGTCTTAAAAAGCAAAATTAGCTGAATAAGAAAGGAATTACAAAAGCTCAGTAAGAAAATTTAAAAACAATCCTTAAAATTAGAATTGAGCAAATGAAAGCTAATGACTTTATGAAAAATCAAGATACACACACCTGTCAGATTGGCTAAGATGACAGGAAAAAATAATGATGATTGTTGGAGGGGATGCGGGAAAACTGGGACATTGATGCATTGTTGGTGGAGTTGTGAACGAATCCAACCATTCTGGAGAGTAGTTTGGAACTATGCTCAAAAAGTTATCAAACTGTGCATACCCTTTGATCCAGCAGTGTTACTACTGGGATTATATCCCAAAGAGATTATAAAGAAGGGAAAGGGACCTGTATGTGCACGAATGTTTGTGGCAGCCCTTTTTGTAGTGGCTAGAAACTGGAAACTGAATGGATGTCCATCAGTTGGAGAATGGCTGAATAAATTGTGGTATATGAAAATTATGGAATATTACTGTTCTGTAAGAAATGACCAACAGGATGATTTCAGAAAGGCCTGGAGAGACTTACACGAACTGATGCTGAGTGAAATGAGCAGGACCAGGAGATCATTATATACTTCAACAACAATACTATATGATGACCAGTTCTGATGGACCAGGCCATCCTCAGCAACGAGATCAACCAAATCATTTCTAATGGAGCAGTAATGAACTGAACTAGCTATACCCAGAAAAAGAACTCTGGGAGATGACTAAAAACCATTACATTGAATTCCCAATCCCTATATTTATGCACACCTGCATTTTTGATTTCCTTCACAAGCTAATTGTACAATATTTCAGAGTCTGATTCTTTTTGTACAGCAAAATAACGTTTTGGTCATGTATACTTATTGTGTATCTAATTTATATTTTAATATATTTAACATCTACTGGTCATCCTGCCATCTAGGGGAGGGGGTGGGGGGGTAAGAGGTGAAAAATTGGAACAAGAGGTTTGGCAATTGTTAATGCTGTAAAGTTACCCATGTATATATCCTGTAAATAAAAGGCTATTAAATTAAAAAAAAAAGAGAAAAAAAAAAAAGAAAAATCAAGATACACTAAAGCACCCCCCCCACAAAAAAAAAGAGAAAAATGGAAAAAGAATGTGAAATCTAATTGGAAAAACAATTGACCTGGAAAATAGGTCCAGGAGAGATAATTTAAAATTTTTATTGGTCTATCTGACAGCCATGATAAAAAAAAAATCCTGAACATCACCTTTCAAGAAATTATCAAGAATAACTAACTGGTTCTGATATTCTAGAACTAGAGGGTAAAATAGAAATTGAAAGAATCAACCAATCACCTTCTTTTTTTATTATTTAATAGCCTTTTATTTATAGGTTATATGCATGGGTAACTTCACAGCATTAACAATTGCCAAACATCTTGTTCCAATTTTTCACCTCTTACCCCCCACCCTCTCCCCCAGATGGCAGGATGACCAGTAGATGTTAAATATATTAAAATATAAATTAGATACACAATAAGTATACATGACCAAACCGTTATTTTGCTGTACAAAAAGAATCAGACTCTGAAATCCAATCACCTTCTGAAAGATCCCAAATGAAAATTACCAAGAATATTTTAGCCAAATTCTAGAACTCTCTGGTCAAGGAGAAAATATTGCAAGCATCAGGAAAGAAACCTGTCAAATATAGTGGGAACCACAGTTAGGATAACACAAGGTTTAGCAGCTTCTATATTTTTGGATCAGAGGGCTTGGAATAAGATATTCTAGAGAGCAATGGAGTGAGGATTACAATCAAGTGTCAACTATCCAGAAAAACTGAGTTTTCTGGAAACATTTATGGAAATGCTTTGCATAATTTCTGATGTGCTTTCTTAATGGGATGAGGGGGTAAGGGGGAGAATATAGAATTGAATGTTTTAAAAACAAATATAATTTTCAAATATAGGATTCAGGAGAAGCATAAGAAGGTAATCAAAAAAGTGATACCATAAGGGACTTAATGTTTATCTGTTTACTTTCCTACATGGGAGGATGATACTTGTAGCTCATTAGAACTGTCTAATTATTATGGCATTTAGAAAGAGTATATATAGACAGAGGGCACAAGTGTGAGTTGGATACAAAGGAATAGAATCTTTAAAAATGAAATTAAGGAACAAGAGAAGAATATATTGGGTAAAGGGAAAGGAAGAAATGGGATGGTACAAATCATCTACCATAAAGGAGGCAAGAAAAAGCTTTACAATGGAGAGGAAGAGGGGGAATAAAGAAGAGGGGTGAGTGAACCTTACTGTCATCAGAATTGGCTCAAAGAGAAAATAAAATACACATACAATATGGGTATAGAAATCTGTCTTACTCTGAAGAAAAGTAGGAGGGAAAAAGTTACAGGAAAGGGGGAAGATGATATAAGAGAGGGCATATTGGGGAAGGGAGTAGTGAGAAGGACAACACTTTTGTGCACTGACATGGTAAAAGGTGAGAAAGAATAGACAAATGGAGGGAAATACAGTTAGTAATATTAATTGTAAAAAGAATTTTGAAGCAAGTTTCTCTGATAAGGACTCATTTTTCAAATATACAAGGAACTGAGCCAAATTTATAAAAAAATAAGAGACATACCACAATTGATAAACATCAAAAGATATGAACTATGTCCAAAGGGCTATAAAATCATGCACATCTTTGACCTAAGAATACTCACTACTAAACATGAATCCGAAAAGAAATTTTAAAAAAATGTAAAAAAGAACCTGTATGTACAAAAATATATATATAGCATCTTTCTTTTCAGGGCAAAAAATTGGAAACTGAGGGGATGTCCATCAATTGGGGAATAATTGAATAAATTGTGATAAATGATTATGATGGAATATTATTGTTCTTAAGAATTCTTAAGAATTTCGACTAACACAATGAGTAGCCATAATTCCAGAGGACCAATGATAAAGAATGCTACTTATGTCATAACAGAAAGCACTAATATACAGAATGAGACATGCTTTTTAAAAATGTATTTTTACCTTTAAAAATTCATTTTCTTAAAATTTTCAATTCTTAAGTTTTTCCTTCTTCACTACTCCTTTCTTACCCTTTAACAATGCAAGAAAAATAAAACTTATAACAAATATGTATAGTCATACAAAATGAATTTCTGCATTAGCCATAGTCTTCTCCCATTCACCCGCCCCCCCAAAAAAGTAGAGAAAGACTGACAAAGAGATGGAAAGATATCCTTCAATTTGCACTCTGAGCTCACCAGTTCTCTTTGTAATTCAATAGGTTGTTTCATCATGAGTTTTCTGAAATTATATTGAAAATAATGTTGATCAGAATTACTAATTCTTTCATAATTGATTTTTTTTTATATTATTGCTGTTTTTGAGTAAAATGATACCTGGTACATCTCTCTTCGCTTTGAATCAATTCATACAGGTTACTTCAGATTTTTCTGAAATCAGCCTTTTCATTTTTACTTACAGTACAAATGTTTCATCACATTCATATGCAATACCTTATTTAACCTTTCCCCAATTAATAGACCTTCCATTAATTTCCAAGTATGTGGTACCATACACATACATAAATATTTTTGTGTATATGGATCTTTTTCCTTTCTTTGATATCTGGGAGCATAGATCAAGTAGAAATATTGCCAGGTCAAATGATATGAATAGCATTTTTAGGCATAATTCCAAATTATTTTCCAGAATTATTAGATTAGTTAATAGCTTCTTCAAAAGAGCAGTAGTATATCTATTTTGCTATATCCTCTCCAGCATTTGTCATTTTCCTTTTTTTGTCATCTTAGTCAATCTGATAGGTATGGAATTGTACATCAGATTTATTTTAATTTTCATTTCTCCAATTATTAGTGATTTAGAATATTTTTATATCACTTTTTTAGTTTTGATTTTTTTCTTTCTGGAAATTGCCTTTTCATAATCTTTGACCATTTATCAATTGGGGAATGACTTATTCACATAAATTGACTCAATTCTCTACACATTTCAGAAATAAGAACTTTATTAGAGAAACCTGCTACAAAGATGTTTATGAGACATTTTTTTTTTACCATGGCTTAAATAGGAATTTTTGTTTTGCTTGATAATTTTTGTTTGTTACCTGAATCTTTTTCCTTTCTTTTTCAACTGAGTTGGGATGAAAGAAAAAAATGCTTTTAATTAAAAAGGATAATATTTAATTTAAAAGATAAAGAATTTTTAAAAATTATACTTTGTACATACAAACATTTTTCTTTATCATCATGTATTAATTTTTATATACAAATATGGCATTCTTGAAGTCTTAGTAAACTGTTATTAAATCTAAACCATTATAGCTATACCATTATACATAGATACCCATATACATATAATATATATATATACATATATATGTACACTCTATAAACATATGTAATCTATCTTCTTATTTCTATATTCCTGCTTTCCTTCCTTCTTGTCTTCCTTCTCTCCTTCCCTCCCTTTTTTCTTCCCTCCCTCTGTCCCTTCTTTCTTCCCTGCCTCCCTCTCTCTTTTTTTCCTTCCTTTCTTTCTTTCCATCTCTCTGTCTGTCTCTATCTGCAAATACTTCTTTAGGCAAATATTTTCTGATAGCACAAAATCTGCTTCTAAAGAAATAATTTGGGGTACAGAGAAGAAACACGACCACCTTTATATTTGCAATTTCAAGTAATATAACACTGGAAATTGATGGCAATTAAGGAATTTAGTTCATAAAGAAGAAAAACAAATAAATCATTTGAAGGTACCTCACAGCTGTTTCTTTATACAGAGCAGGGAAAATGAAAGATTGCATTTCTGCAATACTCCTTCCCAAGCCTTCCAATTCCAGACTGGTAGTTTTTAAATTTCTAATTTCATGTTTCTTCTAGCCACATTTGTTGATTGTCTAAACTTCATTTCAAATTGGTAATCTCAATTACATTTCTTTGAACTGAACTGAAGGCAAAATAGCTTGCTTTTGGATGTCTCCATGTAATTACAATTTAATTTTGTCTGGTTGATATGCTAAAGATAATGGCTTCTATTTTGCAGAATGTGACAAAGCTCCACATAACACCACTGCCAAGGCTTATGGCAGATTCCACAGCCAACCATTCTGTTGTTCCTGTGGAGTTCAGACTTGAGGATTCTGGCAACTTCTCCCGAACTAGGGCTGAATGTGGATTTTCACTGGCTTGTGTAGAGGCTCATCTCTACCAAGCAAATGATATGGAACATGGAGTAGTGATGCTGCCAGTCATGTACTAGGAAAGAGCTCTGAGGCAACAGAACACTTAACCTTTTTGGACTATTGTTCTTGAATAATACTACCTGGACTTGTGAATGAGATCCCAGGATCATAGAATTAGAGCTGGAAATTATGTCATCATCAAGATATTTCAAGTCTTGTAAGTTGTTTCTTCATTGTCCTTATTCGTAGAATTATGGAGTCACAAACTTAGAGCTGGAAGGAAACTTAAAAGACTATCTAATTGAGGCTCAGGGACATGATGTGACTTGCTCAGAATGGACACTAGAATACCTAGGAGTTTTTGAAGGCAATGTAATAACTTTTTGCAACCATTAACATTCTCATTTTTTCAGAGGGAAGTATCACTGTATCAGAGTCAGACAGTGATCTCAGTCTAATCTGAAGTACTAAAGCTATCCAGCTGAAACATTCATTGATGGGCATTTTAAAAATAGTTAAGCCACAGTTCTTTTGCTAGCAAAACTCATGTCTCTTTCTCCTCTGTCTGGAAGAGTTGAACTACTTCAGGAGGTAATCAGACATTTGCCTAGTGATGTAAACTCACCTGTACTTGTTCCTTACTAAGTGGAAGAATTGAGAAGCAATGGCTTGCCATCTATAGGTTGGCTAGTGTCCCAGAACCATGGAATGCTACCTGATCAGCTGTGTAGGGGAAGCAGAGAACCAACACTTTATTTCCTTGCATTTGTTTTTTTTTAATTAATAAATAGGCTTAACATTTTTTTCCTCATTGTTAATTCTCAATAGTTTCCCCCTTTAAAAATAAACCTCCCTTATAATAATTAAAAGCAGTTAAGCAAAAATAAGCAAAAAAATGACCAGGTTGAGAATACATACTGCCATTATATATCTGCTCTGTTGAGGGGACATACATTTTTTCACCAGCTGTTTTCTGGATTGAAGATTGGTAATTTTGATTAATATGAGTTTGCTTGCTTCTTTGTGTTGTTTTTCTTTACATTGTTGGAGTACTGCTATTTTTTGGTAGTTTTTTGGTCATGTCTGACTTTTCATGACCCTCTTTTGGGTTTTCTTGGTAAAGATATTAAAGTGGTTTTCTATGTCTTTCTCTAGTTCATTTTATAGATGAGAAAATGGAGACAAAAATGGGTAAAGTCACATGTGCAGAGTCCCTCAACTAGTAAATATCTGAGGCCAGATTTGAACTGAGGAAGATGAGTCATTCTAAAGCCATTCTTAGCAGTCTTATCCATTCTTCCAGCTAGTTGGCCCATTATTAGAATAATTATGCATATTTTTCTCCTGCTTTTGCTTTTTTATTGGGGAATTATTGTGGAGAAAGTATTAGAAATGTGCATTATTATTATTACACTTTTGGGTCTTGGGTACAGAAGGCCCAATACTATGACTTACCATATGGGCAATTTCATAGGCAGGTTTGGAGACAACTTGCTTATTGTAAATGAAAAAAGAAAAGAGAAGCTCTCCTGATGCATACTTTCCCCATCTATTAGTGCTCATAGCATGGCAAAGTGGAGGGAGAACTGGACTTGAAGTTAAATTAACCTATGTTTAAGTCCTAGTACATAGTGGCTATATAATCCTAGGCAAATCACTTCCCTAAGTTTACAATTTGCATAGAGGGGTGTAGGGCATGTTCAAGGTATTAGTATTCCTTATTCCAGGAATACTAATACCTTTAGTGTAAGAACTGTTAGACTCTCTTCAGCTTGACATTCACCTGATATACTTAACTCTCAGTTGTGGCTCCAAAAAGCTGTAGCATGCATAGTGGCCATATCCCAACTTAAACCAGGTTGAGGGTAATTGAAGCATCTTAAACCCATCAGTAAGTTAGGATTGTGTCTACCCAAGCATGTCCTCTGGTGGAATGGGTAGATGTTTCAAGGATTATGAAGGCAGCTGAAATGAGTGCTATGGAGCACTTAGAGCTTGGTCAGATATCAAAGAAATCAAGATTATCTGCATCTTGAGACATTACCAGTCATCTTGATTCTGTCTTGCCACTGAAAAATGATGATTTTGAATGAGCGAGGCTGACAACTTTTTGCAACTCTCCCTCCCTTAAGTCTAATTTATGCAGAAATCAAAAGGTATCATACATACCATTCTACCAATTCTACTTGTCTCAAGATCCTATGGTAACAAGAAAGTGATAAACAGCAAGTGCAGATACACTGGGAGTGTAGTCACAATCCTGAACACAGGAGGTTCTTGTCATAGGGTTGTCTTCTCATTGGAAGCAGCAGTAGGATTTGGCAGTCACATTGCTCGCCTTCTGGTATGAGGAAAGTGCTAGAAAAGGTGCTCTAAAATTGTTGCTTACCAAATCCTGGCCTGATTACTATGTCAGGTGGGAAAAAAAGGTGCATAAAAATTTCTGCAAAGATGATTCCACTCACCATTGGTAGATAGAATGTGCATACATTTATAGCCAATACAAAATGCTGTAGATTTGAAAGAATATCTCTTGTTGTGAAAGAACTCAGCAGGTAATAAATCTAAATAATGTCTGAGTGAAACATGGTTATCAAATGAAGTCCAGCTTATTGAAGTGGAAGTTGGATACATGTTTTTCTGTAGTGTCCACAGGGAAGGGGAGTTCTGTGAAATTGGTGTTGATTTTGCAATCAAAACTAATCTAGTGAACAAGTTTGTATGCCTACCAAGAAAAGTGAACAATAGACTAATGAAACTGTGATTGCCACTTGGAGCAAAATGCCAGACCACCATCATCAGTGCCTATACTCTCACTATGATAAGATGTGATTAGATGAAAGAAAGTTTTTATGAAGACTTGAAAAGCTTTTTCATCAATGTGCCAAAAGAAGATAAGCTTATAATTCTGGGTTGTTAATAATACTAAAGTAGGATCAGACTACCAGGCTTGGGAAGAATGGAGGTGGAAACAGCAACAGCAATAGCATAGGGTATTTACTACTGAAAGCTTGTGTATGATATGATATGACCTTCTCATCACAATACTGTGTTCCATTTTCTGAAATGCAATAAACTTTGTGGGTGCACCCTCACAGCAGACATTGGTGTTTAATAGACCATTTTATTATAAGGAAAATAGATAGACAGGATGTGAGAGTGATGAAGATAATGTGTGGCTCAGAGTGGTAGACTGATTATAGATCCTCTCTAAGCTAAATATTCACATTCAACAAAAGCAGTGATCCTAAGGCAAAAAAGACTACCAGAAGAATTAATGTCAAGAGATGAGATGAATCACTTTAAACAAATGAATTTGTTGCTAACGTGGAGGGAAGTTGAACTAACACATAGTTGGCAATAATGAAGTAGAAAAGGAGCAGGTAGGTTTCAGAGATTAAGTGTAAAGCATTGTATTTACTCATTTGGTAACACTCATAATCATAAAGACTGGTTTGATGATGGGGAAATTCAGAAACTGCTAAATGGAAAATGAGAACTTCACAAGGTGTACTAGCAGAATAGTTCATGTATCTTTAAGAAGGAAGCATTTGATTTCATCAAAAATAAGAGTATAAGAGAAGCTTAGGGTGATGCAGGATTCTTGGTTTAGTAAGAAGGCAGATGAAATTTAGTTTTATGTTGATAGAAACAACCCAAAACACTTTTATGATGCCCTGAAGGCTGTTTATGGGCCAAAGACCTACAATGCATCTCAACTACTCAGTGCTAATGGAGTCACATTGATTAGTGATAAGAACATGATCCTAGAGAGATGAGCTGAACACTTCCATAGTGTTCTTAACAGAATGTAATCAATCAATGTTGAAGCTATTGACAGTTTACCTCAGTTTGAAGTCAGTCCCTCCCTGGCTGAAGATCCAACTGAAGAAAAAGTTTTGAATGCCATTAAGCTCCTTTTATGTCACAAAGTGCCTGGTGCTGATTCACCTCCAATCAAGTTTTACAAAGTTGTTGTTCTATTGTTCACACAAAAGCTGACTGGATTTTATGGTAAGAGGAGAAAGGTCTATAAAAGTCAATGGAATAGATTGTCTTGTGACAGTTCTCCTTAATAGGCTAATCTTTACATGGAAGATGGTCAACTGAAGCGAGTGTGGTTTCAAAAAGGACTGAGGAATGGTCAATATGATGTTTGTTGCCCCACAGCTCTAAGGGAAATATCAGTAACAGAATAAAGATCTCTACACAACACTTGTAGATTGAAGGCCCTTGATACTCTCATTCCAGGAGCTTATGGAAAATGATGTCTAAATTTGATTATCCAGAAAAGATCATCAGTATAGTATGCCGGTTTCATGACAGCATGCTTGCCTGGGGTCTGGATAATGAAAGATGTTCTCATGCTTTCCAAGTTACCAATGGCTGTATGCTTGCTCCTATGTTTCTTAGCATGATGTTTTCTGCCATGTTGTCAAATGCCTTCAGTGATAATGAACATGTCATCAAGGTCATTTACCACACTGGTGGGGAATTCTTTAACTTGAAAAAGCTACAAGTCAAGTCTAAAGTGGAGAAAGTCTTGGTGCATGATTTGATATTTTTTTGCAGATCATTATGCATTAAATGTAGCTTCTGAAGCTGAGAAGCTTAACAAAGAATGGATCGATTTTCTGCTTGTGCTACTTTTGTCCTAACAATAATTAATAACCAGAAAACGTAGATGCTCCATCAGCCAGCCTCATCCATATGTTGAAACATCATTTACAGCAAATGGAGAAGTTTTCAATGCTGTGGACAAGTTCATTTACCTTGCCATTATACTTTCCAAGGAGGTCTACATTGATAATGAAGTTGATGCACATGTTGTTAGAGCCAGCTCAGTGTTTTAGAGATCCTGAAAGAAAGTACAGGAGAGAATATATATATATTAGACTGCCTACAAAACTGATGGTTTACAGACCTGTTGTGTTGACCTCATTGCTGGATGCCTGTGGAACCTGCACAGTATTCCAGCACCATATCAGGAAACTTAATTGCTTCTATTGGAGTTGTTTTAGAAAGATTATGAAGATTACCTGGCAGGTTAAGATATCAGACACTGAGGCCTTTTTTATTTATTTATTTTTTTAAATTAAACTACCAAGCATTCAACTTCTATTGCAGAGGGTACAATTCTGTTGGGCTGGTCATATTGTTCAAATGTCAAACATGTGCTTTCCAAAAAGACTTTCACTTTCCTTATTTTATGGAGAGCAAGCCCTCATGTAATGATCAGAAAAAGTTATATAAGGATACTCTTAAAGACTCTGTTAAGAACTTTGAAATTGACTGTGTGACATGGGAGACACTGGTACAGGACTACCCAGAATGACATGCCCTCATCAGAGAAGGTGCTATGCTCTATTAGCAAGGCAGATTTGAAGTATTTTAAAAGAAATGCAAGATGTGCAAATTTAGAGAAACGACCCCAAATGTTTACATGAACTATTTTTGTTTGACCTATGGTAGAGCATTTTGAACTTATATTGATCTGATCAACCATAGTTGGATATATTCTATCTTGACTCTAACATAGTAATGTCACATTGATCCTCCTCACAAACAAAAGACAACAATCAATTTGAAGAGTAGGTTTTGTTCTGTATTGGTAGAGGGAGTTTCCTTTGCCAATTAAATCCCAGCCATGGTCCCTATTTCTAACTAATACTTGTGCTGATAAAATGTTTAAAAACTAGCTCTCTGAAGAAAAAAAAAAGAAGCACAATACACTTTTAAAAGTTTAATTGACATCATTAAAATTTTCTCCATCACTTTTTAAAGTTCAAATAATTAATAAAACAATAATAGCTAACATTTACATGGTACTTACCATGTGACATTATTATGATGATAATAGTCAATATTTATAAATCTTATTCTTCTCTGGGTATTTTATAATTGTTTTCTCTTTTAATTCTCCTAACAATCTCTAGAGATAGATGCTATTATTATTTAACAGATGTGGAAACTTATAAAAATAGAAGCTAAAAGAATTGTCTAATTTCACATAGCTAGGTAAGTGTCTTTTTAGGTCTTTCTCACCACAGACCTGACACTATCTGCTGTACTATCTACCTGCCCCACAAGATTAGAAGGGAAGCAATAAACTGGGAAAATATTTTTTACAGTCAAAGGTTCTGATAAAGGCCTCATTTCCAAAATATATAGAGAATTAACTCTAATTTATAAAAAATCAAGCCATTCTCCAATTGAAAAATGGTCAAAGGATATGAACAGACAATTCTCAGATGAAGAAATTGAAACTATTTCTAGTCATATGAAAAGATACTCCAAGTCATTATTAATCAGAGAAATGCAAATTAAGACAACTCTAAGATACCACCACACACCTGTCAGATTGGCTAAGATGACAGGAAAAAATAATGATGATTGTTGGAGGGGATGTGGGAAAACTGGGACATTGATGCATTGTTGGTGGAGTTGTGAACGAATCCAACCATTTTGGAGAGTAGTTTGGAACTATTGCTCAAAAAGTTATCAAACTGTGCATACCCTTTGATCCAGCAGTGTTACTACTGGGATTATATCCCAAAGAGATTATAAAGAAGGGAAAGGGACCTGTATGTGCACGAATGTTTGTGGCAGCCCTTTTTGTAGTGGCTAGAAACTGGAAACTGAATGGATGTCCATCAGTTGGAGAATGGCTGAATAAATTGTGGTATATGAAAATTATGGAATATTACTGTTCTGTAAGAAATGACCAACAGGATGATTTCAGAAAGGCCTGGAGAGACTTACACGAACTGATGCTGAGTGAAATGAGCAGGACCAGGAGATCATTATATACTTCAACAACAATACTATATGATGACCAGTTCTGATGGACCAGGCCATCCTCAGCAACGAGATCAACCAAATCATTTCTAATGGAGCAGTAATGAACTGAACTAGCTATGCCCAGAAAAAGAACTCTGGGAGATGACTAAAAACCATTACATTGAATTCCCAATCCCTATATTTATGCCCACCTGCATTTTTGATTTCCTTCACAAGCTAATTGTACAATATTTCAGACTCTGATTCTTTTTGTACAGCAAAATAACGGTTTGGTCATGTATACTTATTGTGTATCTAATTTATATTTTAATATATTTAACATCTATTGCCATCTGGGGGAGGGGGTGGGGGGTAAGAGGTGAAAAATTGGAACAAGAGGTTTGGCAATTGTTAATGCTGTAAAGTTACCCATGCATATAACCTGTAAATAAAAGGCTATTAAATAAATAAATAAATAAAAACTATCTACCTGCCCCAAAGCCTACAGCTTCCAGTATTTTCGAACAATCACCCATTTTAAGTACTGAAACTAGAACCTTTTAGTCTCTGAGATCAGATGAGATTGGGAGTTCCTCAATGTGTATGGTTGAAGATACAAATCTAACCTTTATTTATAATAGTTGCCAATTTTGAAAGTGCAAAGTAAAAATTTAACAAATTATTCTCATTAGAAGGCTTCAGGACATCTGTCTCTCTGATACTCTGCAAACTCTTTGTTTTAGTCCTTGTATCCTCAAAGCCTAGCAGTTCCCAGAATAAAGTAGGTACAAATATTTGCTTAATTGCAATAATTAGGCTGCTAGTAATTGTTAAATCAGTTGCCTATCATTATCAGATGAGGATATGAATGAGTTGAGTGTGAGGTAGAAATAGCCACAACTCTGAAGAAACCTGATTTCTTATCACTGTGTAACTGCTGGGTGGGCTTTGCTCCCTTTTGTGGAAGAGGCATCCAAGAGGTAATAATGACCATGTCATTCCTGGACTTCAGAATTTGCATCTCAGGAACCCAACATGACTATAAAGTTGACAAACCAGTGATGGAAATAATGCCCATGAACTTGATTTATTCTTGTTTAAGATACAGATTCTGACTAAAGGGTTCACCTTCTCTCATAGTAGCAGCTGCAGAAGTGGTCAGGAAACTTTGATATTAATGTGAATTTGGGTAGGTATGAATTATAATCTTGCCTTTCCAGATGAAGAAACCTGAGGTACAGAGGAAGAAAGTTTATACTGATTAGTTAGCTAATCAGTCATAGCTAGAACTGAGGTTGCCAAATTCATAGTATTATACATATGGTTTTATTTCAATCTAAATCTCAGTGGTGTAATTGAAATAAGAATTTTGGGAAAAAAGTAACAAATTATCGAGAAAAATATCAATCCATGCTAACATAGAAGACTTTGGAAATCTAGAATGATCCAGCTTTTTTTGTTCAGATCTATAATTTGATCTGTGTAGGGAAAGCTGATGTAGAACCTCCCTTTTCTGATACAGAATAACAATGTTTTCATAAAATGTAGTTCATCTTAAATTTTTTTTCTTGAAGGCACTATGAAGTTAAATGATATGATTATTGCCCCACACATGAGGAGGTCCCTTGTCCATGATTACTGCGTGTTGAAAGACTGACTAAAATGTAGTTCTTATTAACTTAAATCTAGTAATCTCTCCAGTATGTCATACTGCTACTTTAACTGGGAATGAGGCAGGAAGGGGAGAAGAAATTATCACATATTTCATTTAAAATGTGGAAAATTTACTAGTTTTATTTTTTCCTCAATTTTAAGATGATAGGGTTAAAAATCTTTAAAAACTTTTTTTCTATGGCATTTAATGTTTGGAATGTAAGATCATCATATTGATGTATCCATATTCAGCATTCTACTCTTATCTTATTCTTGATAATAAGTCTTTAGTTTTCCATTCCTTAAAAATGATGTTTTTATAATATATTTCTCAAAGTTCACCTTGGCACTTGGAAAGTGCACAAAATGAATCCTTGAGAAAAAAAAAAAAAAACACTCCTTCATCCTTCTTGGAGGCTCTTTTTTTTTCCTGTCCTGCCTAAAACAACCTTTTCAGCCTAAGTAAAGAATGAGGGAAAATGCAAACACATGGTTTGATCTCTTCTCCCCTGTATAGGTTTTAATTTAATGCTCATTTTTTCCCTCCATTTTTCTTTCACTGCTCAACGAGTCTACTGATTTTTCATCATTAACTTTGTCAGGTGCCAGAATGATAAAGGAGGTGAAAATTCAGCCTATGTAATAATTGTTTTAGTCACACCGGCTTGACAAACAATGCAATAAAAATCAGGGTGTAAAATTCAGAATGGAACTTGTGAAACATGTTATCAAGTCCTGTATCAAATGCTCCAACATGTTCTTAATTGGCAAAGCTTTAATGTCATTAAGAGTTTTGCATATGCTTCAGCTAGCTTTTGTGCAGTAGAGAATAAATATCGATATCCATCTGGTGCTGTGAATAGGGCACATATGGTAACAGAAGACCTTAAAACACATCAGGTACGGTTTCTATTATTCAAGTCGCTGCTGCACCAAAAGGAGTTTGGTACCCTTGATGTAGCTGTTGATTTCAGAAGTAGAGATGTGTAGATTTTACAAATTTAGCTTGCTATTTTGCATATAACCTTAATAATTTTTGCCTACTTTGCCTTACTATATTATTTATAGTAGCTGTTGTAAATCCTCTCTTTGGATTCAAGTTCTAATCATAATGGCAACTGCTTTGCTTTCTAGCAAGCATCCTCCTTGGTTGGGTGGGTGGTAGGGAGGGGAGTGTTGGCAGGGCCTCTTTGTTCATGCCTTCTGTCCTTTTTGAAAGTGCCATAAAAATTAGGTTTGTAGAACTAAATTAAAATTGAGACTTGAGGTGATTATCCACAGAGCTTAATCCAAAAACAAACAAACAACTATTATGATGGAGAGTGGGGGAGAATGAAAAAGAAAGGAAAAAGGGAATTAAAAATAATTCAGGCATGTGTTAAGCAAGTTTTCTAGACCACCAGAGTGGGGCTCCAAAATCCTTTTCATCTTGGCAGATGAACCAGGCTTAATTCTTATGATATATCTAAAAATTATCAATCAGTTATGCAACAAACATTTAAGTGCCTACTATGTTCCTGGTATTGTGAAGCACTAGGGGATACAAAAGAGATGGAAGACAATGCCTATCTTTTGGGAGCTCACAATCTATATGGCTCATTTTGACTCTATCCAGAAATCCCTTCAAGAATAATAATCAGTATAGCTCTTACTTGTCTCTACACATAATAATTCTTTCATATTCTCTTGGGCAATATCCAGATTTGGCTTGTTTTTAGCTCTCCTCAAAGAATTTTAGTTCCCTCTGTAAATGCATAACTCTATGTAAAAAAATCTGCATATAAAACATATTTGTTATAAATCATATGAGGAAAAATTCGATTTACCTCTAAGCCTGGGGAATAGGGAATAAACTTATTTTCCTCCTGCCATCTCACCTCTGCCTCAATTAATTCCCTATCCCCCATTAAGAAAACTACCAATCAACCAGCCAAGTACAAAACACAAAATAAAAAAATAACAACAATAACAAAATCTCCCTCAACTAATAGATGAAGTCTGAATAGCATAAATTGAATTGGATACTTGTATCAAGAAATATAAATATCACCTCACGGCTTGTTCTCATTATAGTCTGGATTTATGCCTTCATTTATTCTGGCACCTGTTTTCCCTGTGCATATTTTATCTACTCTTCCCAGTACCACCAGAGTGGTCCCATATACTGGTTGGTTTGTGTTCATAGCTAATTCTATCTAATTAGCACTATGTTCTCTGGAAGTTCCTATTACCCCAGAATATAAACTCGTGAATCTCAGCCCTTAGCATTAATGGAAAATAGATTCCCTTCTTATCAGATTTGTCAAACTTAAGATATTAGGGGATTTGGAATTATCTAGGGTGATAATTTATAACTTCTGATAGGTGAGCTTTTTTAGCTTACTTTTGTCTGGAACCAGGCCTTTACACCAATTCTCAGTCATCTACACATTATACTGACTCTGGCTCACACAAAAACCTTTGACTGCTTCTGGGATGACATACTTTAGTAGATAGATTTTTAGCTTATCTTGTCTAGAACCAGGCTTCCCAACTATTTTACATGTTGACTTCAACTATTAAAATGGTAACTCCTTGAGGTCTGGGAATATTTTTCTTGGTTATACTTGTAGCTCCAGTACAGGAGTAGAGTATCTAGAAAAAATTAATATTCAAATACACTTTCTATTTCCTAGTTTCTCTATGTCTCTTTATCTCTCTGTCACTTTCTGTCTCTTTTTCTCTTTCTTTTCCTGGTTTCTCTCTTTTTCTGTCTTTCTTCTTTGTGTTTCTGTCTTTCTATCTCTTTCAGTATCTCTGTTTCTGCTGTATCTCTGCCTGTGTCTTTCTATCTTTGTGTCTCTCTGTCTTTGTTCTATCTGAATCTGTCTGTTTCTTTCCCTCTCTCCTCCCCCTTATTTTCCTTCTTTATTCATACACCAACTACATCAAGGAATTCACAATATAATAAGAACTTTCTTTTATTTTTTCTGCCTTCATAAAGCTGGGTCTACAAGGAGTAGGGGAAGTAGATTGAGCCAGAATATCTGTGCCCTTCCATTTATTGAATTAAAAACATTTAATACAACATTCATTTATTTAATATATTCCAGGCAGTATTGCATAGTGGACAGAGAACCAGCACCCAGACAAAGAGACTTCCTCTCAAGTCCCATTTCTAAATAAACCCTTACTTAATCTCTCAATGCCTCAAACTATATATTATAGAACACATTTTGATTTGCATAACTAATGGGGATTTCCTCAAAGAGAGGTCACTATACCAATTAAATCACTGTCCTGGACTCCAAAATTGCCAGCTTCTGAAGACACAAAAATAAAAATCATTGTCCTTAAGGAGTTTAGCTTTTATTGTAACTGTGTTCAAGAGGTACTGAATGAATGAAAAATATAATAGTGGTAATGAAATTAAAAATGTCTTGCACATATTAGGAGTTTTATATGATCATAAATTTAGATCTTGAAAAGACCTCAGAAGCCATCTAGTATAGCATTTTTACTCAAAAGAGGAAAAAACTGAAGTAAGGATGGGTTAAGGGACTTGCCCAAATCCACATAGATAATAAAAAGGTCAAATTTGAACCTGTATCCTCAACTATAAAGTCACTATAATAAGCCTTCTCAAAGGAAGTAATTCAAATGCCTGAGAAATTTGAGCATATGTAGACATTTTACAATTTATTCTGATCTCCTAAGCTGGTGGTTAGTAAAAATGTCTGGGTAGGTATAATTGGAGGCTCCATTGAAAAGCTTTAGTGACCAGAGCCTTGTGCATTATCTTCATGTACTCTCTTTTGTTGTGATCCATTTAGTGAGGGATAATGTAAGTGAACAGGACTTGGTTAACCTCTGTTGTTAACATGTGGACCAATAAAATGGACTCAGATCTTTGCTTCTTTTTTTGTTCTAGTTTCTGTGTGCCCCAGCATCTCAGAGTCAATATTTTGCAGCTGTTCATTTGTGATTAGAAGAACAAGGAATGCCTAGGGATCCTGTCAGGCAGGAAACTGAGGTGAGGATTCATTTGTGGTCATGCCATATCTGACTGTGAGCTTGGTAGCATCAGATTATATAGAAACTGTGCTAAGTAAGCCACTCTCCCCAGAGCTCCCCTATATTAAGGGGAGGGTATGACTCCAAGGCTCTGGATTTTTGTATTATTTTTACTTGCTATAATTTTTATTCATGCTATATCTTTGAAGTTAAAACCCCTTTGTAAAAGCTAATTGATATTAAATTATTAAATAGAACTGGGCTGTTAGTCATTGATACCTGACAGCTAGGGGAACACAAATGTTGTTATTATAAGCCAATAGAATTAAAGAAAAGGTATCTTTAGACCCCTAAAATTCTGAGGGGGAAAGATAGAAATCCTTACTCTGAGAAACTCAGGCATAATTTAATTGCAACATTATATGTATGTATATTTATGTATACACATATATTTACATATATTTTTTCTTGGGAAATTCACTGGGGAAATCAGGAAAATAATCACACAGTTTTAGAGAGCTCTCTCAGGTACTAAGAGATTTAAATGACTTGCCTACAGTCATATAGCTTTACGCTATCAAGAACAGGATGTGAATATGGGTCATGTTGTCCCTGAAGCTGACCCTTCATTCACTGTGCCATCCTAACTCTGATTCATTCACTTACTTGTAGCATTTTAAGTACTATGTCATGAAACTTGCTATTTCAGCAAGGTAGATTTGCCCCATGAGCCCAGCCTCACATCTCCAGGCAAAATCTACCCACTATTTCCCTTGTGTTGGTTTTAATTTCCAGTTTGACCCGGAATGACTTTATTTTAGCAGCCCTGATGGGAGTAGACATGTTCTTGCCACGTCACTTTCCCGTGTCTGTCAAGGGAGAGTGAAGCAAAGCGAGGTGGGCTAGAGGACTCCCACATTAACATATTTCCTAGACGCTTCATCTTCATGGTCAATCTTAATGGATGCCTCCCAGCTCCCTGTGGAAAAGTGAACCCATCAGGACCAGCAGTAGATTAAAGCTCACACACTTCAAATTGGCGGCTTGCCTGAGCTTGCCAGAAGGGTAAAGAGCTCACTGCAGTGTTAACAGAGAAATCTCTGCAACAATTTCCCTCCTCCCCCTTTCCTTCCTTCAAAAGGAAAGAAAGGATAAAAATGAAAGAAAAGAAAATCTAATCATTGGGAAACTTCCTGGTGTTCATGGATGGTTTATTGGCCCCTTTCTTCTGGTCTGGTGCTATTATTCGGCTTGCTGTTTTATATTACCTGTATTCCATTAATGAATAGGCCTTCTGTGAGGTCTCCATGCTTTAAAAACACCATCCCCCCTTTTGCCTCTATTCCCAAGCTGACTTTGCTTCAATGTGCTTGAGTGCAGAAGAATGAACTGTCAGCGACAACTGATTTATAAGACCGATTTACCTTCTGGAGAGTGTAATTATGTTCATAGTTAAGAATTAATCAGGTGAGAGAATTATGGAATAATCATGCTCCGGACTTTGAAGGACAAACTAAATGGAGACCAATCCCTGCTTCATGCAGCCAATCCCAGCAAATGGAGAGAGTCTTTTGCTCTCTAATGGTTGAAGAGTCTGGTTTCGAAGTCAATTGTCTTTCTTTTGAAAGAAATGAAGTGAAAAAATCTTGCTGTTTCTTCAGTGAAGTTCTTCTAAATCAGTCAGATTAAAAGGTAGAGAATGGATAATTATTATTATTTTTAATTATAAAAGAAGGAATTCCAGGGTGATTGAATGTACTCCTGGTGGGGAATTTAGTTGTTATTTTCAATGCAGGTGACCTGTTAGCTCCATAGCTTTCACTTAGCATTGTGAACATATGCCATTTGAGAAAGCTTTTCTTTTCTGTTCCTACGCAATATGTTTCCCTTTCACCTCAGTAATAGGGGCTGATGGCATTTACAATCAGTCCTCTGTTCTCTTCCAGTTGCAGTTTCCTTTGCCTTATGGCCAGAGGACTTTTAGTCAATTATTTTAGCCCATTTGTCCCCTTTCCAAATTTTACATTTCTACAGGAAAACAGCAGTTGTTGATTAGCAAAATTTATCTTATGTATTTCCAGTCAGCTTCCTTGAGTGATACAGAATTTGCTTTGAATTATTTTTTCCTTTGTTATTAAAATTTTGAAGCAAAAGAATTATATAGGTCATACAACACTCACTTTTTGACCATTTTTGCAACATACAGACAAGAAATTAAGTCTTACCCAAGAAGTCTCATAACATATAACAGTATTAGCCAAATCATCCTTTTATCAACTCTTTTTCTCCAAAGTTTTTTTTTGGCATTTCCAGAAAGGGAAGTGTACCTTACAGAAATCCAGACTAAGCAGATAAATAAAACGAAGGATTATTCATATACAGAAGGATTCACAACAGGATTCTGTTAAAGAACACGTGTAACACAGTTTTCATTAGGGTTCCTGGGGACAAGAGAGCATGTATATTAATAAAACTTAGTAAGGTTCAAATTATTAGTATATGTAAATGTATTTATGTATGTGTGTATTATGTATGTATGTGTGTAAACTAGCATCTGAGTTATTGAAAACTATTGAGGAATGAGGTATATAACTGAAATTTGACCTTTAAGAAATTGTGACAAGGGGAAGAAGAACCCCTGTAGGATAGAGGACAAATTTGGTGTTAGTTTTCAAAAAACTGACAAAGGTGATTTCTTCAATTCTATAAGCTAATAAGTGACTTCAACAACAGATCAATTTTTTTTTATTTAATAGCCTTTTATTTACAGGATATATGCATGGGTAACTTTACAGCATTAACAATTGCCAAACCTCTTGTTCCAATTTTTCACCTCTTACCCCCCACTCCCTCCCCCAGATGGCAGGATGACCAGTAGATGTTAAATATATTAAAATATAAATTAGATACACAATAAGTATACATGACCAAAACGTTATTTTGCTGTACAAAAAGAATCAGACTCTGAAATATTGTACAATTAGCTTGTGAAGGAAATCAAAAATGCAGGTGTGCATAAATATAGGGATTGGGAGTTCAATGTAATGGTTTTTAGTCATCTCCCAGAGTTCTTTTTCTGGGCATAGCTGGTTCAGTTCATTACTGCTCCATTGGAAATGATTTGGTTGATCTCGTTGCTGAGGATGGCCTGGTCCATCAGAACTGGTCATCATATAGTATTGTTGTTGAAGTATATAATGATCTCCTGGTCCTGCTCATTTCACTCAGCATCAGTTCGTGTAAGTCTCTCCAGGCCTTTCTGAAATCATCCTGTTGGTCATTTCTTACAGAACAGTAATATTCCATAATATTCATATACCACAATTTATTCAGCCATTCTCCAACTGATGGACATCCATTCAGTTTCCAGTTTTTAGCCACTACAAAAAGGGCTGCCACAAACATTCGTGCACATACAGGTCCCTTTCCCTTCTTTATAATCTCTTTGGGATATAATCCCAGTAGTAACACTGCTGGATCAAAGGGTATGCACAGTTTGATAACTTTTTGAGCATAGTTCCAAACTACTCTCCAAAATGGTTGGATTCGTTCACAACTCCACCAACAATGCATCAATGTCCCAGTTTTCCCGCATTCCCTCCAATATTCATCAATATTTTTTCCTGTCATCTTAGCCAATCTGACAGGTGTGTAGTGGTATCTTAGAGTTGTCTTAATTTGCATTTCTCTGATTAATAATGACTTGGAGCATCTTTTCATATGACTAGAAATAGTTTCAATTTCTTCATCTGAGAATTGTCTGTTCATATCCTTTGACCATTTTTCAATTGGAGAATGGCTTGATTTTTTATAAATTAGAGTTAATTCTCTATATATTTTGGAAATGAGGCCTTTATCAGAACCTTTGACTGTAAAAATATTTTCCCAGTTTATTGCTTCCCTTCTAATCTTGTCTGCATTAGTTTTGTTTGTACAAAAATTTCAGTTTGGTATAATCGATATTTTCTATTTTGTGATCAGTAATGATCTCTAGTTCTTCTTTGGTCATAAAGACCTTCCCCTTCCACAGGTCTGAGAGGTAAACTATCCTGTGTTCCTCTAATTTATTAATAATTTCATTCTTTATGCCTAGGTCATGAACCCATTTTGACCTTATCTTGGTGTATGGTGTTAAGTATGGATCAATGCCTAGTTTCTGCCATATTAGTTTCCAATTTTCCCAGCAATTTTTATCAAACAGTAAGTTCTTATCCCAAAAGCTGGGATCTTTGGGTTTGTCAAAGACTAGGTTGCTATATTTGTTGACTGTTTTATCCCTTGAACCTAATCTATTCCACTGATAAACTAATCTATTCCTTAGCCAATACCAAATAGTTTTGGTAACTGCTGCTCTATAATATAATTTTAGATAACAGATCAATTTTTAAAGTAGGTTCATTTTCCAACACAGAAATGGACAAAGGATAAAACAGATAGTTTTCAAAAGAATTGTAAGGTACTAACAAACATAAAAGAATTATTGAAACTATTAATAGTAAGGATAATATAAACTAAAACCCAGTATATTGGTGTAGATGATAAAAGAAAAAAAAATCATGAAAGTTGATGCAGTTATGGAAATACAGACACACCAATGCATTGTTTGTGGAACTGTGGGTTGTTTCAACCATTCTTGAAAGCAATTTGAAATTATCTCTATAAACAGATTAAGATGTATGTAACTTTTGACCTAGAGATTTTATTGTTATATAACTCCAAAAGGTCATTGAAAAAAAAAAAGGCTCTGGTATATATGAAATTATTTATAGCAGCACTTTTTTGTGATAGCAAAAAAAACAAACTAGAAATAAATGGATGTCCATTTATTGTGGTATGGTTAAAAAAAAGTGTGCTATATGAATTTAATACTACTATGCTTCAAGAAATAGCAGAGTAAAAAAAGCAAGAAAATCAGGTAAAATCTTACATCAGTTGATGCAAAGTGAAGTAAGTAGAGCTAGGAAAAATATAAACAATGCTTGCAATGCAAACAGAAAGAATAACTACTATAAAGCATTTAAAAATAAATATTGAAAAATCATTTAAAAATGTTGTCTACAAGGAAGAGAAATGAAGACATCTCTCTCTACTCCTTTTCCTAGTTAAATTCACAAGTTTCAAATATCAGATTTTTTGTGTTTATTGATTTTGATATTTTATTCTCTCCCCTTTCCTGTAAAAAAGTTATTTGTTTTAAGGGATGGTTCTCTGGGAAGGAGAAGAAAAGTGATATCCAAAAAATACAGATGAAACAAAACCAAAATATGACAACAAAATCCATTTAACCTAAAATGAAAAAAATAGATTATTAAAATTATTTAAAATAATTTTTGGAGTCCTTGGGAAGTGATTAAAGATCAATGGGGAGGCACATAAGAGATACAAAGAGGTTGTAACATATAGCCAACAAAGAACTTCAAAGAACAAGAGTAAAATACATAACCAAGGAAATAAATGATAGGATGGATAGACAAGTTGGCCATATGGCCAGGGATGGATAATAGGTAGGTAGCTAGATTGCTTCATTGAAATTTTTGTGATGTCAGTGGAAAGTCAAGAAGTCCTCTAGTATATTGAATGGTTCCCTATGGAAACTTTATGGAAGGATATAGTTAAAATGTGCAGGAATGGAATATGGGGTGGGCAAACATGGATGGTTTGTAAGCTGCATTACTGGAGTCAATTTCCAAATTGGTTAAATCACAAATCCAGTCTAGTGTTTTAGAGAGAAAAGGAGAAGATATCATTATGTGACAAAAAGAGTTCATTAAGAACAAGCTGTATTCTTATACTTCAATTTGTAAAAGTTGTTGTAAAATTTATTCTAATCATTCTTTTAATTTTACTCCATACCAGTTCATACAATTGTACCCAGATTTCTCCAAAACTATCCCTTTCATCATTCTAAGATCACAATAATATTCCATCAAATTTATGTACTGTAAGTGGTTCAGCCATTTCCCAATTAGTGGATATCCTGTTCATTTAAAATTCTTTGCCACAGAAACTGGAAACTGAGTGGATGCCCATCAATTGGAAAATGGCTGAATAAGTTATGATATATGAATGCTATATAATATTATTGTTCTGTAAGAAATGATCAGGAGAATGATTTTAGAGAGGCCTGGAGAGACTTATATCAACTAATGCTAAGTGAAATGAGCAGAACCAGATCATTGCATACGGCAAGAAGATTATATGATGATCAATTCTGATAGATAAGATTCTTTCCAACAATGAGATGATTGCTGCCAATTCCAATGATCTTGTGATGAAAAAAGCCATCTACACCCAGAATGAGGACTGTGGGAATTGAAAGTGGATGACAATAGAACATTCTCACTATTTTTGTTGTTGTTCCCTTGCATTTTGTTTTCTTACTCATTTACTTTCTTTTTTTGATCTCATTTTTGTTGTGCAGCAAGAGAATTGTATAAATATGTTTATACATATTGGATTTAACATATATTTTAACATGTTTAACATATATTGGGTTGCTTGTCATCTAGGGGAAAGGGTGGGGAGAAGTAGGAGAAAATCTGAAACATAAGGCTATGCAAAGATCAATGTAATCAATTTATCTGTGCATATGTTTTAAAAATGAAAAGCTTTATAAAAAATAAAATAAAAGTCTTTGCCACAAAAATAAAAGAGAGAACTGCTATAGATATTTTTGTGCAGCCTTAGTTTGAAGTTGTTTTGTTTAAGATTACTCCATCTCACAGTCTACTTCCACTTATTTGTCAGTTTCCTTTCTCATGTAAAGTGAAATATCTTTATATATGTTTTTTTTTTCCTCTTTTATCAGTTCAAGGGAGAGTGAAGTTTGTGTCACTCATTCTCCCTACCTCCTTTTGTATTTACCAATGCATCTCAATTATTTGAGATAATTTCCCTCATCCTACTTTTCCCTTCTCCTTTCATGTTTCAAAATGTATACCTTTTCTTTAATGAAAGACTCAATCTAGTCTTCTTTTTAAATAATTAATGTATATCACAACCACTCCCATGCCTTCTCTAATTTAACTTCCTCTTCTTCTATGACTCTTGATGATGTTGGAGTTCTAAGGAGACACATATATTATTCCTCAAATTTGAATATAAATAGTTTATCTTTTATATTCTTTGGTTCCTTATGATTACTTGTTCTCATTTTTACATTTTTATATTTTTTTCTGGACTCCTGAATTTGTACTTCAAAGTTTCTATGTGGTTCTAGTTTTTAAAAATTATATTTTAAATTCTCCATGCTTTAGTATATGATGCTAAATTGTGTGAATTACTGGAGCTCTGAAGTATTTGAATACTTTCTTTGTGGTTACTTGCAGAACTTTGTCTTGGCTCTAAACATTCTAGATTTCAGTTATAACATTCCTGAATTTTTTCATTTGAGAATTTCTTTCAAGAGATAATTGGTGAAGTTCAGGAATGGAGCCAAGATGGCAAAGTAAAGTCAGGAAGCTGCTAGAGTTCTCTAAGTTTCCCTTGAAAACCACATAAAACCAAGCTTCAGTACAGAGTTTGATGGAATAAAATCACTCTCCAGCTCAAGATAGACTGAAAAAACTTGAAGAAAGATCAATCTCACTGTAGTGAAAAGAGTATTCAGTCCAGGTCAGAGAAACTCTGGGAAAGCCCATGAGAGGGTCTTAATCACAGCAAATCAGCAACTAAAAACCTCAGTCCTGGCTCAATAGAGGAACAAATCAGGGGGTAGTCCCCAAAGCCAAAGTAGACCAATTTAGGCACAATTATAATTTTTATTATATTAGCTAGGCCCAGCCATGAACAACTGATATTTTTCCACTTATTTAGATCTGACTTTATTTGTGTGAGAAGTGTTTTATAATTGTGTTCATATAATTCTTGGGTTTGTCTTAGCAGGTAGACCTCCAATTATTTTATTTTGTTTATAGTTATTTTAAGTGAAACATCCTGGCTTCCCAGAATTTGACTTCTACTTTGTTCAGTGCTATACCAATCAAACTGGCAAAACATTATTTTATAGAACTAGAAAAAAATAATAACAAAATTCACATGGAAGAAAAAAAAGGTAAAAGGAAAAAAGCAAAGTAATTAATGAAAAAAATTATAAAAGTGGTGGCTTAGCTGGACCAAATATAAAACTATTATTATAAAGCAGCAGTAACCAAAACCACTTGGTACTGGCTAAGAAATACAGTGGTGGATCAATAGAATAGTTAGATAAACACAACACAGTAATCAAGGCCTATAACAATCTAATATTTGATAACCCTCCAAACTCTAACTTCTGAAATAATAACTCACTATTTGATAAAAATTGCTGGGAAACTGGAAAATAATGTCAGGAATTCAGCATAGATCTACGTCTCGAACCTCATACCAAAATAAAGTCAAAATGAAATACACTTTGGGCATAAAGGAGGATAACATAAACAAATTAAAGGAAGATGGGATAATTTACCTATCAGATCTTATGAAAGGCAAAATGGACAACTTTGATTACACTAAATTTAAAAAATTACACATACAAAACCAACAGAAACAAAATGAAAAGGAAAGTACAAATCTGGGAAACAATCTATCTGATAGATATTGATATCTATCAGAAATCAGTATTTCTGATAAAGGTTTTATATATATATATATATATATATAAAGAACTGTATCAAATTTATAAAAGTACAAGTCATTCCCTAATTGATAAATGGTTAAAGGATATGAACATACAATTTTTCAGATGACAAAATTAAAGCCATGTATAGTTATATGAAAAAATGCTCTAAATCACTATTGATTAGAGAAATGCAAATTAAAACCACTCTGAGGTACTACTTCACACACATCTTAGATTGCTAAGATGACAGGAAAATATAAGGGTAAATTTTGTAGGGGATGTGGGAAAACTGGAACACTAATGCATTGTTGGTGAAGTTGTGAAATGATCCAACCATTCTGGAGAACAATCTAGAACTATGCCCACAGGACTAAAAATCTGTGTATACCCTTTGATCTTGAAGTGCCATAATTGGGTCTATATCCCAAGGAAATCTAAAGAAGGGAAAAGGACCCACATGTGCAAAAATGTTTATACCAGTTCTTTTTGTGGTAGCAAAAAATTGGAAAAGGAATGAATGCCCATCAATTGGGGAATGGCTGACCAAGTTGTTGTACATGAAAGTAATGGAATATTATTATTCTAATAAAAAATGATGAACAAATTGATTTAAGAAATGTCTGGAAAGATTTACATGAACTGATGCTGAGTGAAACAAGCAGAACCAGGAATACATTGTACACAGTAATAGCAAGAATGTGCAATGATCAACTATGAAAGGCTTGGTTCTTCTCAGGAGTTCAGTGATCCAAAGCAAACCTAATAGACTTTGGATATAAAATGCCATCTGCATCCAGGAAAAGAACTAAGGAGACTGAATGTAAATCAACACATGCTATGTTCACTTTTTTTTTCTTTTTTTATTTCTCCATGGTTTTTCCCTTTTGCTTTGATTTCTCTCTCCCAACATGATCCAAAAAGCAATGTGCATTAAAAGTAAATAAACTTTCTACAATGAAATAGAGAAAAAAGAAGGAAGCAGTGGATTCTTTGTTAGATTGTCCCTTTCCCCTTTGCTTGTAAGAGATATGGACAGGTTTTTATTAATTTATAAATTTTTGGAATATGATGTCTAGACTGTTTTTTGGGGGGGTTATGATCGTCTGGTAATCAATCATTCTTTAATTATCTTTCTTCAATCTATTTCCCAAGTTATTAGTTTTGTCAAGAATATGTCTTGTATGTTATCCTATTTAGATTTTACTTTGTTTTGTTTAGATCTTACTTTAAGTCTTGTAGAGTTATCTCCTATTTGGATTATTCTATTTTTCAAGAAATATTTTGCTTGAGGAAAAGTTTTATACCTCTTATGCCAAATTATTAATCTCCTTTCCATTTCTTTCTTCAATAACTAATTTCTTTCCCAATTTGTTTTCTTTTAGCATTCTAATTTAATTTATATAAAATATATTTAACTCTTTAATTTTTGTTTCATCTCTTCCAGGAGTCCAAATTGAACTTGTGCTCAAGCACTATTTTTCTTTGAATCTTGGCTTGTTGATGCCTTAGAGTCATTCTTTCTTCTTGGTTTCTGTCTTTACTCTCTCTGTCACCATCATTTCCTTTTATGGATACTTTTTTTTTTTTTCTTATTTGCTCATTCCTCTAGCCTAATTTTTACTGTGAATTTATGTTAATATAGATTCTATGTATTTCTGAAGGGAATGTCTAGCCTATACCTGCTTCTTCTTTCTTGGGATATTGAGTCTTGTATTATATTCCAAGATCTAAGGGAGAGAATGCTCCTGAGTGATTTTATTTAGGAACTTCTTACCCTCCTGTTCTGAACTTCACAAGTTTCTGAGGTTAGGTTGAGTCTGAGTAACGTTCATATTGGTTTGCCCTATTTAAAGTTCTACCTCTCATTCTTCTACCTCTCATTCTAGAATACTACCTCTAGGCATAAGTCTGCCCTCCTTCTCCTTTTTCTGCACTAGCTCTATCACACAGAACTTAATTTTGAGCAACAGAGCTTCCACTTGGCATTTTTCCTTGAAACATACCCCAATTTAGGCTCCTCTGTATTTTCTTTCAAAGAATGACTTAGATGGTAATATGTTTTTCATCACTGCACATGTATAAGCTATGTCAAATTGCTTGTCTTCTCAAAGAGGGAGTTTGGGGAGAGAGGAAAGAAGAAAATTTGGAAGTCAAATAAATTTAAAATGGACATTAAAATTGTTTTTTTACATGTGATTAGAGAAAAAACAAAATATTAAATTTAAAAAATGTTTTCTAATGAATACTTGCTGTAATATTTCAGTGTAGGCAGTCAATAAATTTCCCTTATTTTAAAATATTAGTTTCTGACTCAGTGTAGGAATAGGTGATATTGCTTTAGTGTCCTTCCATTTCTGACTTTATTTTTGTTTCCATATTACTATGAATGTTTCCAGTTGAATCATATGGCCATGACTTACATGTATCATAGAAAAGGGCTTATTTTCTTTGTTTTAACTTTTTTCAATTATCATAATATTTTAAATTTTCTCACTTCTTCCAAATAAATTTTTCTTTTTTCTTTTTTTTTTGAATTGAGGTTAAGTGACTTGCCCAGGGGCACACAGCTAGGAATTGTTAAGTGTTGGAGGCTGGTTTTGAACTCAGGTACTCCTAACTTCAGGACTGCTCCTCTATCCACTTTGCCAACTAGTTGCCCCTAATTCTTTTAAAGGAAAAAAAAAGATATCTGTCAAAAAATATGTGTGATCAAATTTTTAAAAATTCCTTTATTATCCATGTCAAAAAAATTAACTGTCCTCTATTTTTTTTGTGAAAGTTCTTCAATCTTAGTCTATAGAACATACTTAATATAGCAGCCTTTTCTTGTTGTCTCAGAATCATTCCTATGAACATCTCTAATGTTTCTATGCTAGAAAATAGTGACTATCCTTAGGGGACATCTAGGTAAATTGTAATTAACATTTTGTTTAACAATTATTAATATCTTTTTACCTCATCATAAAAACCCTAACATGTTCCAAAATGTATCCCAAAAATAAATAATATGTATAAATAAAAAAGTAAAACAATATAAAAGAGTGATAATGACTGATAGATTATTATTATTATCCTCTTTAAAATTTAAAATTTTCAATTTTCAATATTGTCCATTGGTTTTCACTTAAATTTAATGAGAGTTTAAATTTATCACTATGTACTATAGGCTTTTATTTGTTTATTTGTATAATTGTGTATGTTCCTTTGGTTCTTATTTGTTCACTGTGTATTATTTCATAAAAAAATTTCTGTCTTTATTTGAATCTTTTATATTCTGAGATATCTCAGAACTGTTTAGTTCCTTCCAGCAAAGATGGCAGAGAGGATGCACACATCTACTTAAGCTCTGCCTTTTCTCTCAGAATAATTTATTTCATGGCAAGCCTCAGAGTTAGTGCTTGACTGAAAAAATACCACAAATAATCACCAAGATAAGATATCCTCAAAATTAGCCAGAAAAGGTCTGTTTTTGCCAGAAAAGGTCGTGGGTGGAGACAGATCAGGCACAAATTGAAGGCAGGTAGCAGTAGCAAAGCAGACAGAGTAAGGAAGGCAGCTCGCAGCTGAGCAGACCAGAAAGGAATGAGGTGTGATTTCAGCTGGTTCTGTGGAGAGAGCTTTAACACAGTGTTGGCTACTTTACCCTGGCAGCAAGTCAGTAGACAAGCAGAGAAGCTAAAAATACAGGGGGTGAAGACTATAACCCTGAAAAGCTAGGGTCTCTTGGGACCTGGCCACACCCACCTGAAGTGTCTCAGCACTCTCTCAGAGTCTCAGAGCACAAATGCAGCATAAAGAGGAAGTTGTTAGCAGACTAGATAAAAAGCCAGAATCCTACAATACATTGTTTACAGGAAACACAACTGAACCAGGGCAATACATACAGAGTAAAAGTAAAAGGTTGGAACAGAACCTACTATGCTTTAGGTGAAGTCAAAAAAGCAGGGGTAGCCATCCTGATCTCAAATCAAGAAAAAGTAAAAACTGATCTAATTAAAAGAGATAAGGGCACTATATCTTGCTAAAGCATAGATAATGAAGCAATATCAATATTAAACATATATGCACCAAATGGTGTAGCAGCTAAATTATTAAAAGAGAAATTAAGAGAGCTGCAAGAAGAAATAGATAGCAAAACTATAATAGTGGGAGAGCTCAACCTTGCACTCTCAGAATTAGATAAATCAAACCACAAAATAAATAAGAAAGTCAAAGAAGTAAATAGAATACTGCAAAAGTTAGATATGATAGATCATTGGAGAAAACTAAATGGAGACAGAATGGAGTACACTTTCTTCTCAGCAGTTCATGGAACCTATACAAAAATTGACCATCTATTAGGACATAAAAACCTCAAACTCAAATGCAGTAAGGCAGAAATAGTAAATGCATCCTTTTCAGACCACGATGCAATGAAAATTACATTCAATAAAAAGCTAGGAGAAAATAGACCAAAAAATAATTGGGAAACTAAATAATCTCATACTAAAGAATGATTGGGTGAAACAGCAAATCATAGACATAATTGATAACTTCAACCAAGAAAATGACAATAATGAGACATCATACCAAAATGTGTGAGATGCAGCCAAAGTGGTAATAAGGGGAAATTTTATATCTCTACAGGCCTATTGGCATAAAATAGAGAAAGAGAAAACCAATGAATTAGGCTTGCAACTAAAAATGCTAGAAAAGAGACAAATTAAAACCTCCCAGTCAAATACTAAACTTGAAATTCTAAAAATAAAAGGAGAGATTAATAAAATTGAAAGTAAAAAAAAAACATTGAATTAATTAATAAAACTAAGAGTTGGTTCTATGAAAAAACCAACAAATAAATGTGATTAAAAAAGAAAAGAGAAAAATCAAATTGTTAATCTTAAAAATGAAAATGAAGAATTCTCCACTAATGAAGAGGAAATTAGAGCAATAATTAGGAATTACTTTGCTCAACTTTATGCCAATAAATTTGATAAATAAAATGGAAGAATATCTTCAAAAATATAGCTTGCTCAGATTAACAGAGGAAGAAGTAAATTGGTTAAACAGCCCCATCTTAGAAAAAGAAATAGAATAAGCTATTAATCAACTCCCTAAGAAAAAATCCCCAGGACCAGATGGATTTACATGTGAATTCTACCAAACATTTAAAGAACAATTAACTCCAATGCTATGTAAACTATTTGAAAAAATAGGGATTGAAGGAGTCCTACCAAATTCCTTTTATGACACAGACATGGTACTGATACTTAAACCAGGTAGGTTGAAAACAGAGAAAGAAAATTATAGACCAATCTCCCTAATGAATATTGATGCTAAAACCTTAAATAAAATTTTAGCAAAAAGATTAGAGAAAATCATTCCTGGATAATACACTATGATCAAGTAGGATTGATACCAGGAATGCAGGGCTGATTCAATATTAGGAAAACTATTATCATAATTGACTATATCAATAACCAAATTAGCAAAAACCATATGATCATCTCAATCGATGCAGAAAAAGCATTTGATAAAATCCAACATCTATTCCTAATAAAAAACACTTGAGAGTATAGGAATAAATGGACTTTTCCTTAAAATAATCAGGAGCATATATTTAAAACTGTTAGTAAGCATAATATGTAATGGGGATAAACTAAAACCATTCCCAGTAAGATCAGGAATGAAACAAGGTTGCCCACTATCACCATTGTTATTCAATATTGTATTAGAAACACTAGCCTTGGCAATAAGAGTTGAAAAAGAATGAGGAAACCAAATTATTACTCTTTGCAGATGATATGATAGTATACTTAGAGAACTCCAGAGATTCTACTAAAAAGCTATTAGAAATAATTCACAACTTTAGCAAAGTGGCAGGATATAAAATAAATCCCCATAAATCCTCAGCACTTTTACACATCACTAACAAAATTCAACAGAAAGAGATACAAAGAGAAATTCCATTCAAAATAACTGTCAATAGCATAAAATATTTGGGAATCTATCTACCAAAGGAAAGTTAGGAATTATATGAGCAAAATTACAAAACACTTTCCACACAAATAAAGTCAGATTTAAATAATTGGAAAAATATTAAATGCTCTTGGATAGGCCGAGCGAATATAATAAAGATGACAATACTACCTAAACTAATCTATTTATTTAGTGCTATACCAATTAGACTCCCAAGAAAATATTTTAATGACCTAGAAAAAAAATAACAACAAAATTCATATGGAAGAATAAAAGGTCAAGAATTTCAAGGGAATTAATGGAAAAAAAATCAAATGAAGGTGGCCTAGCTGTACCTGATCTAAAACTATATTATAAAACAGTGGTCACCAAAACCATTTGGTATTGGCTAAGAAACAGATTAGCTGATCAGTGGAATAGGTTAGGTTCACAGGACAAAATAGTCAATAACTATAGTAATCTAGTGTTTGACAAACTCAAAGAGCCCAACTTTTGGGATAAGAATTCGTTATTTGACAAAAACTGCTGGGAGAACTGGAAATTAGTATGGCAGAAATTAGTCATGGACCCTCATGGACCCACATGTAACAATGTACACCAAGATAACATCAAAATGGGTCCATGATTTAAGCATAAAGAACAAGATTATAAATAAATTAGAGAACCATAGGATAGTTTACCTCTCAGACTTGTGGAGGAGGAAGGAATTTGTGACCAAAGATGAACTAGAGATCATTATTGATCACAACATAGAAAATTTTGATTATATCAAATTAAAAGTCCTTTGTACAAACAAAACTAATGCAAACAAGATTAGAAGGAAAGCAACAAACTGGGAAAACATTTTTACAGTTAAAGGTTCTGATAAAGGCCTCATTTCCAAAATATATAGAGAATTGACTCTATAAGAAATCAAGCCATTCTCCAATTGATAAATGGTCAAAGGATGTGAACAGACAATTCTCAGATGAAGAAATTGAAACTATTTCTAGCCATATGAAAATGTGCTCCAAATCATTATTAATCAGAGAAATGCAAATTAAGACAACTCTGAGATACTATTACACACCTGTCAGATTGGCTAAAATGACAGGAAAAAAATAATGATCAATGTTGGAGGGGATGCGGGAAAACTAGGACTCTGATGCATTGTTGGTGGAGTTGTGAATGAATCCAACCATTCTGGAGAGCAATCTGGAATCATGCCCAAAAAGTTATCAATCTGTGTATACCCTTTGATTCAGCAGTGCTACTTCTGGGCTTATAATGCAATACTAAAGAAGGGAAAGGGACCTGTATGTGCCAAAATGTTTGTGGCAGCCCTTTTTCTGGTAGCTGGAGAATGGAAAATGAATGGATGCCCATCAATTGGAGAATGGTTGGGTAAATTGTGGTATATGAATGTTGTGAAATATTATTGTTCTGTAAGAAATGACCAGCAGGATGAATACAGAGAGACTTGGAAAGACTCACATGAACTGATGCTGAGTGAAATGAGCAGAACCAGGAGATCATTATACACTTCAGCAACAATACTGTATGAGGTTAGGGGAGGGGGTGGGGGGGGTAAGAGGTGAAAAATTGGAACAAGAGGTTTGGCAATTGTTAATGCTGTAAAGTTACCCATGTATATATCCTGTAAATAAAAGGCTATTAAATAAAAAAAAAAAAAAAAAAAAAAAAAAAAGGCAAAGGAGGAAGGAAAGAAAATAAATCCAGCTATCAGCATCTGTAATTCATTTCTTTCCTCCCATCATTGAGCTTTTTGCCTCAAAGCACTATTTCTTTCTGGTCTTCTGAGATTTTCTGATGAAACTCAGGGAGGCAGGAAAGGCATGGTATTTGTCAGCAACTTTTTGTTAATTCTCCCTGTCCTCAAATTACCAACTCTATTGCCTGAGACAAAAAAATAATCCAGGACAGATGAAGACACAGATTACATTCATAAAAATGTTGAGGGATGAACTTGATATAATCCACAGCAGGTAAATGGTACAAGGGAAATGTGAGAGAGAACTCCAAATTGCATAAAAGATAGAGCAAATCTCTAAGATAGCCTAGTCAGCACAAAGGGAAGTGAAGACTTAAATGATATAAGTAATTTGATGGATGGAAATAGCCAAAACAGATAACTGGGGTGATGGGAGAACTAGTAAAAAAGATGGTGGAGTTTTTTTTTTTTTTTAAGTATTTTATTTTTTCCTCAGTTATATGCCAAGAAAAATGTTAGTATTTATTTTTACAAGGTTTTGAATTCCAAATTTCTTACCCTCTCCTCCTTTCTTCTGAAGATGGTAGACAGTTTGATATAGTTTATACATGTGCTATCATGTAAAACATATTGCCATATTAATCATAGTTGTATGAGAAAAAATAGATAAAAAGAAAAAACAACATGAGACAATAAACAAGATGGAAAAAAAAATACTGTATGAGGATGTATTCTGATGGAAGTGGATATCTTCAAAAAAGAGAAGATCTAATTCAGTTCGAATTGATTAATGATGGACAGAATCAGCTACACCCAGAGAAGGAACACTGAGAAATGAGTGTGAACTGTTTGCATTTTTACTTTTCTTCTCAGGTTATTTTTACCTTCTGAATGCAATTCTTCCTGTGCAACAAGAAAACTGTTAGTTTCTGTACACATATATTGTATCTAGGATATACTGTAACATATTTAACTTGTATAAGACTGCCTGCCATCTAGGAGAGAGGGTGGAGGGAGGGAAGGGAAAAGTTGGAACAGAAGTGAATACAAGGGATAATGTTGTAAAAAATTACCCATGAATATGTACTGTCAATAAAAAGTTATTAAAAAAAATTCCAAAAAAAGAGAAATGTTTAGTTCCCATTGTTCTAATTATTAATAGATTTGATTAGTTTTTAGTTGTTTTTTTTTTTTTTTTTTGGTGTGTGAGAACAGTGTTCTTGTAAACACATAACTTCTGGGGAGGAATTGTCTTGCATGTTTGTGTCAATTATCTTCAATTCTGAATAATAGATTTTTATCAGTGTCACTTGTGCCAATATTCCCTCATATATAGCTACTTGCATTTATTTTATTTATCTACAAACTACTTTACATAAGGGAAGGGAAATGGAAGTGTGGTATCACTGCTCAGTTCAGTTATTTTAGTTACAGAATATAGTCACACATAATGAGGATTTAATGTGTAAACTCTGCCATATTGTTAGAAACCTAAGTAGGGATTAATTTTCCCTTTTCATTAAATTCCCCATAATATTTTGTGGTTCTGGTATTCTGATATCATTCCATTTATTAATGCCCACAGGGCATATTAAACGTTTAGGACAGTTTGCTTCTAAATTCTAGGGGGTGCATCTATTATTTCCTCCAATCTGGCTGCCTCTTTTTTCCCATCATTTCTTGAAATTCTCATTCACTGATATTTGCTTTGGCTGCTCTTCCCTAATTTTCACCTCATTCAGCTATTATGACCTAGCTTCTTTAGCTTAATCACCCTGCTTTGTGTAATTTAGGACAGGATGGTTGCTAGGGGAAACTGAATCACAAAGAATTCTGTATGGAATGAAGTCAAATACATTCTTTGCCTTTAAAATGTGTATGTTTATGTGTAGGAACAATTGGGTTTCTTTAAGTCCACAGTTTTTTTTCCTCTATTGTTTTCTGTTTCTTCATTACTATTCTGGAAACTTTGAAGATGTCAGAAGTTTGATCTCTGCATAATATTCAGAGCTCTTATGCCAACCTATGGAATATATTAAATATTTGATAAAGTAAATAAACAATAACCTAAAATTATAGTACATAATTTAAAAACAACCAAGATGAGAAAAAAAGTTACCAATAGTTTTTATTCCTCTTGGGTCTTTCTATCATCTCCAACTTTCCAAAATGTGCTTGCATTAGAACTGGCAAGCAAGCTGATAACAAGCCTTAATCATTTGCTGTGTTCTGAGCACTATTTTAAACATTGGAAAAACAAATTCAAACAAAAAAGAAATCCAGTCCTTGATCTCATGGAACTTCCATTTTAATGAGGGAAGATTGCATAAAAAAGGAAACTGAAAATCAGGAACTAGGTGGTTGGATATCACAAGTTATAAAGCATAAAAGATGACAAATCTAAGTCCTTCCTCAAAAACAAAGTACTCTCACCAATGGGAGAAGGCCAAAGGCATGTTCCTGCATGAGAAAGCTACACACTCTGGATCTATGAGAAGATCCAAATAGTTTATATAGTATAGGAATTGGTTGTTCTTTAAATGGTTGATAGAACTTGCTTGTGAATCCCTCTGGTCCTGAGAAATTTTTCTTAGGCAGTTCACAGATGCCTTGTCTAATTTCTTTTATCTAAGATTAGATATTCAAGTATTTTATGTCTTCTATTAATTCAGGTAACATTTTTATAGATATTTATCCATTTAGTTCAGATTGTCAAATTTATTGGCATATGATTGAACGAAACAGCTTCTAACAATTGTCAAAATTTCCTCTTCATTGGTTCTGAGTTCACCCCTTTCATTTTTGATACTAATTATGTGATTTTCTTCTTCCTTTAAAAAATAAAAATGTATTTGTTGATTTAACATTTAAATATGAAACAGAAAAAAAAATTAAGTGCACAGACTATATGGTAAATTTTACATATTGTGTCCAGAGCTATCTATCTTTACTTTTCTACCTTGAAAATTTTGTTTTGTTCTTTGTTGTACACTTTTTGCTTTATTCTTTTTCTCTTTTTCTTCCTACTACTTCTCCCAAGAAGGCTACAATTAAGTGCAGATATACACATACACACACAAACATATACATATACATGTGTGCATACATGAAGACACATACATATACATAGATATGTATATAACCATACACATATATGCATATTCATTCATATACATCTAAGTAAGGGAATATTGTGCTTATTTGTCTTCTATTTCTCTCAAGGTAGATTGTTAAGGACCATGCATAGGTGAAAGGGCAGATCAATTCTCCGAGAGCATACACAGCTGTAGATCATAACATCTGAAGGAGTTGCAAAGCAGCCTTTACTGACACAGGTATTGCTTGGGACTGGGAATGAATTGGAGGTAGAGGGAAGAGGAGAGATGTTAGAAAATGCAACTGCCTCTCAGCCTCCTTGTATCATCACCATCATCCTCTCACATGAAGAGATCCATTCTACAGGTCTGAGTTAGATCTCCAGCAGCTACTGGCAGGTGGCTCCCATATCACAACAATAGATATCATCTTTCATAAGTCCAAGTCTTTCCATATTTTTAAAAATCCACCAAATCATCATTTCCTATACCACAGCAACATTCCAACCTTATACTGCCCACTTATTTTAAATAGTCTAAAATAATTGATTAATATAGCTGATGTATAATGTAGTTTCCCAATTTTCTCTTTTGACTAAATCTATTTTTGCTTTAACTTTGAGACTGATAATTACTATGCCTGTTTTTTCCATAATAACTTCTGCTCCAGAACATTATTTTGTTTATTTTCCATCCCTGCTAATTCTTCTGTTTTATTTTTATGTACAACCTTGCCTAACTATTATTTAATCCACCGACTCCAAGAATCCCTCCCTTACCTTCTGCCCTCTTCCCCTCCCTCTTTATCCTATTCCCATTAATCCATCTACCTTATCCCCTTCCTGTTAGTCTATTTTCTCTTATCCTATTTTCTTCCCCTCTTATTTCTTCAAGGATTAAGAATATTTTTATATTCTGCTAGATATGTACGCATTTCCCCCTCTTTAATCCATTCCTAATGTGAGTAGGATTTCAGAACTGTCAGCCCCTCTCAGTCATCTAGTTTCTCAATGTCAGTTCTTGTTCTCACACCTCATTTTTATAACATAATTACTCGTTTTACCTTTTTCTACACTGTTTGCTTGCTAGAATCACAACATATTCAGTTCTACCATAATCTTTCTCCCAAATTACCCAAGTGCTAATGACATTTTTATACATGTATTTTATATTTCCACATCTAAAACAGTCATTTTTTTTTATTGAGTTCCTTGACATTAGTATTTTATGTTTGCCCTATTGGGTTTTATATGTCAAATATTTTTGGATGCATGTAATGTTCTCTTCTCTAAAATATATTGTTCTCTGGGAGCAGGTTTTTTGGGGAGCTTCTGGAAGCAGCCTTCCTTTCAGTTCAAAGTAATAATCACCTCAAAGGCAGCCAGCTGTTAAAGTCTAGATCCTTTATTGTCTCCTTCAAAATAGCCTGGTTAGCTTTTCTTAGAGGCCTATCTCTCTCCTTGGTTCCAAGAGCTCTTGCCACTAGTCCTTTGCCTCTGCCTCTGCCAGCTTTAGCCTCTCGCTCCCAATGTCATATCAAAGAACAAAAGAACTAGGATTGCATCTGTTATGAGCCAGAGCTTGAAACAAGGTGCTTATTTGATATATAGTGTTTCTAGATCTTTTGATTAGCTACTACTAGGTCTTGTATAATTCCAACTGTTACTTCACCATATTTGAATTGCTTTTTTCATGTTGTTCATAATAGTATCTGCTTTACCTGGGACTTCAGAATTTGGCTATGATGTTCCTGCAGGATTTTCCATATAGAATCTCCTTCAGGTAGTGATTCAATGTATTTTTTTTTTTTTTTTGATTTCTACTTTCCCCTCATGTTTCAACACTACAGGACAATTTCATCAATTATTTCCTTTATTATTGTATTAAGATGTTTTTTTGGTCATAGCTTTCAGGTAGTCAAATTATTCTTATGCGGTCTCTTCTTGGATATGTTCTCCAGATTTATTGTTTTTTCTTATGAATTTTTCTTAGCCCATTCTCTTCTATTTTTTTCATTCTCTCTTATTTTCTTTGATTATTTTTTTAATCTCTTTATAACTTTTCTGGCTTTTCCTGGCTCAATACTTCTTTTCAAGGCACCATTTTCTTTCTTAAGATTCGATTTCCTTTTCTAGTTGATTGACTTTCTTTTCACAATCTGCTTGTTTTTTCTTTCTTTTCAGTCTTTCCCCCCTTAATCTCTCTCGTTTGTTTTTAGTCTTTCTTTTTTTTTAAATTCTTCTATGATTTTTTTTTTAGGACAGGTGGCCATTTAATATTATTCTTTGGGGTAGGCAAGGATTTTTTTTTTTTTTTACTTCATTATTTTCTTCTGAAAATAAGTCCCAGTCTTTTCTATTCCCATAGAAACTTATGATGGTTAGATTCTTTCTCCTTCACCTGCTCTTTTTTTCCCTTTTTAATTGTAACTGACTGTTGCTGTAATCACCTCTAGTCCTAGGTGTGGTGGACAGTGCCTTTGTTCTGAAGTCACTTTTCCCCTGTGGCCTGGAACTGGAAACCAAAAATTCTACACTCTTTTAAGTGCCCATAGCCAACAGCTTTTCTTCCCCACTGCTTTGTCACTCACCAAGATGGGTTTATTCCTTCTCCCTCAGGGACACTTCTCAGAAGCACAGCTGGGTCCTATGTTTTTTATTAGCAGAGATTTCATTAATTTTCCCCAATTCAGGCATCCCACTCCCAACACTGTCTGACTAAGGCTGAGGCTATCTCCTAACCTACTTAGCCCCAAGGTTAGCTGCTTATTGTTTTAATGGAACAAGGCTGGTAGTACTTACTGAGGCCAAAAATCTCCATCCAAGTATAGTTCTTCAGATCTTCCCCAATTGCCCCAGAAGAACATTGTTCTGCCCTAATTCCTTTTTGTTTTTACTGCTCTATATTTGCTCTGAGGTATAATTTTATCTTATTTGTGGCAGAAATCTGGAGACCTTGACATTTTCTGTTCTACTCCCCAGTCTTAGCAAAATTCTCTCTGTCTTTATGTTTATCTATTTTATTTTATTTATAAAACCAGATTCTAGTTTTACTTATTAGTTTCATGATTTTCTTACTTTAAATTTTATTAGTCTCTTCTTTGATTTTCAAGATTTCCAATTTTTTGTTGTTATATTAGGGATTTTTAATTTATTCTTTTTCTAGTTTTCCCTTTTAATTGCATACCCAATTCATTGATCTTTTGTTCTGCTATTTTATTGATGTAAGTAATTAGAGATATAAAGTTCCCCCTAAATATTAATTTGGTTACATCCCATAAATTCTGGTATTCTTTCTCATTCTTGTCTCTTTCTTTAATAAATGTATTGTTTATATGATTTGTTCTTTGACCCACTTGTTTGTAGGATAAGATTATTTAATTTCCAATTAATTTTTAATCTTTTTCCATTACTTATTGTTGAATATAATTTTTACTTCATTATGATCTGAAAAGGATGTATTTACTATTTCTGCCTTTCTGTTTTTTTATTGTGATATTTTTATGTTCTAGTACATGTTCAGTTTTGGGGTAAGTACCATGTGTTGCTAAGAAAAATGTATATTCTTGTTTATACCCATTTACTTTTTTACTAGAGATCTAATACATCTAACTTTCCCAAAATTTTATTCATATCCTTAACTCCTTTCTTATTTATTGTTTGCTTAGAGTTATCTAGTTGTGAGAAGATAAAGTTGAAAGCCTCTAATAATAGTTTTATTATCTATTTCCTTCGGCAACTCATTCAACTCATTCAAAAATTTATATATATATATATATATATATATATATATATATATATATATTTAGTATTGATATGGCTTTATTATCTATAGTACTTTTCAATAAATTATAATTTCGTTTTTTATCTTTTAAAATTTTTGTTTTTGTTTTATGTGAGATCATAATTGCTACTTCTGTATTCTTTGCTTCTGGGGAAGTTGAAGAGTCTGCTCTAGCCCTTTTCCTTTTTGCTGGGTGTATCATTCTGCTTCAAATATGTTTCTTTTAAATAATATATTGTAGCAATTAAAAATGGATTAAAAATCCATTCTTCTATCCACTTCTATTTTATGGGTGAGTTCATCCCAGTCACATTTAAGATAACCAACTGTATTTACCTTCATGCATTTTTTGGGCTTGTTTATCCCTACCTCTCTTACCCTTCTCACAATTGTTTTACTTCTAATCACTAACATTTCCAATCATACTTTAACACTTTTATTATTCCTGTTCCATTTTATTTCTTATAGGGTAAAATAGATTTCTATATCCAAATTAATGTGCTTGTCATTTCCTCTTTAAGTCCATTTTGACATCGAATAAGTTTTAAGCTTTGCTGCCAAACCCTCCTCATATCTTTCCCTTTATTATAGAAGCTTTTTCATGCCTGTATTATGTGGAATAATTTACCCCCATTCAATTTCCCCCATGCCTTTTTTTAGTGTAATTTTATTTCTCATTCCTTGATTTTTTGGGGGAGAGGGGGAGTAACAGCTCATCAAAGTTACCTTCTAATCATACCCTTTGTCTACTTATATTCCTTCTAATTGCTCTTGTAGTAATGAGTTGTTAGAAGTTACAAATATTATTTTGCTATATAGAAGTATAAAGGTTAACTTTATTGGATTTTCACTTTCTCCTTTTTCTTTTTTTTTCTTTTGTATGTTTACTTTGACTCTTGTATTTGAAAATCAAATTTTTTTCTTCAACTGTGGTCTTTTAATTAAAATTGCTTGAACATCTTCTATTTCATTAAATATAGTTTTTCTTCCTTGAAGGATTATATTCAGTTTTGCTAGCTAGGGGATTTTTTGTTGTAATCCTGATTCCTTTGCTTTCTGTTACATCATATTCCAAGCTCTTCAGTTGTTTTTTGTTTTGTTTTGTTTTTTCTTTTATAATTTAATTTTAAACTTAAATACAAAATAAGAAAAGAGAAAAGATAAAAACATTGTCATATGCACAGTAGAATGTAAGAAATATTTCAAAATAAAGCAATAAATTTTCATTTCCAGGAATCCTATGTAATAAACATTCATATTGTGTTCAGAGTTGTCCCATCTTTTCTTTGTGCACAAGTTTCCTTTTGTTTTTTGCTATGCAACTTTTACTTTATTTTCTTTCCTTTTATTCCTCCATCTCCACCCACCCAAGAAGGCTACAATTAAATGCATACACACACACCTACAATCATACAAATATATATGCATATGCTTTTATGAGAACATTATTATGCTTATTATATTTATTATATACCACAGCAATATTCCAAACTTATATTGTCAAGTTTTTTTTTAATTGTCTAAAACAATTTTGATTAATATGGCTGACAAAAAGTGTAGATTGACTATTTTTCTTTTTTGATTAAATCTCTTTTAGCTTTAACTTTGGCTGAGGTCATGATTACTACCTTTTTTTTTTTTTTTTTTTTTTTTTTTTAGACAAAATAAATTCTTCATATAAACCATTTTCCAAATGACAACTGGTCAAGGGATTTGAACAGACACTTTTCAGAAGATATTAAAATCATTTCTAGTTATGTAGAAAATACTCTAGGGGGTGGAGCCAAGATGAGGGAGAGGACACATATTTCTTTCTGCCCTCTTCCCATAACCATCAGACTAATTCGCAAATCTAGCCTCTGAATTATTTCTGGATTGGCAAAACCCACAGATATTGGGAGTGCAACAAATTACCAGCAGATCTTCAGAAAAGGTCTGTTTTAATAAGGCACAGAGAGAGGTGAGCCAAGCACAAACAGGCTGAGCACAGACACAGAGTGCAGGCAGTACATAGGTGGTGTGGGCTCTGTGCTCTAGAGAATCTACAGGAAGGAATCTACAGCAGTGTTGACTACACTGCCCTGTTGCAAACCAGTAGATCAACAGAGAAGTTATAAAACATCCAACACAAACACAAAAGGTAAATAGTGAACCCCAAAACACCAGGATTTCATAAGACCTAACCACATCCACACAGCACTGGAAGTCAGTCACTGCAGCTGCTGCCACTTGTAGAGAAAGCTTGGACAATCTCCATTGCCCTAAAAGCAGATCTCTATTTTTAAAAAATGAGTAAAAAAACAAAAAACAAAAACAAACAAAAAAAAAAACCCTCTGATCATAGATAGTTCTTATGGTAAAAGAGAAAAACAGATTTTAAGCCCTGATGCAACTAAAAGCAGATTGAGTTTAGAAGAAGCCCCAAACAGTGATATAAATTGGTCCCTATCACACAAGACTCTCCTAGAAGAAATTAAAAAGTATCTTTAAAGAGAGATAGAAGAAAAATAGGAAAAGGAAATGAAAATTTTGCAAGGGGGTTTGGAAAAGGCAACATAAAAACTATCTGAAGAAAATTCACTACAAAATAGACTTAGTGAAATGGAAAAAAGCTTATAATTCCTTAAAAATAGATTTGACAAAATGGAAAAAGAAAACAACTCCCTGAAAAACAGAATTTGTGAAATGGAAAAAGAAAACAACCCCCCCCTAAAAAACAGAATTTGTGAAATGGAAAAAGAAAACAACCCCCCCTAAAAAAACAGAATTTGTGAAATGGAAAAAGAAAATAACTCCTTAAAAACAGAATTTGTGAAATGGAAAAAGAGAATAACTCCTTAAAGACCAAATTTATGAAATGGAAAAAAAATCCATAGAACAAAACAAGTAATTTAAAAATTTAATTGGACAAACACAAAAAGAAGTAAAAAAAAAAGTAAATGAAGAAAATATTTCACTAAAAATCAGAACTGAACAAATAGAAATGGATGACTCACTGAGACATCAAGAATCAGTTACTCAAAACCAAAAAAATGAAAAAAAATTAGAAGAAAATATAAAATAACTACTTGGGAAAACAACTGACCTAGAAAATAGATCTAGGAGAGACAATCTAAGGATTATTGAACTTCCTGAAAACCATGATGAAAAAAAAAAGCCTAGACATTATTTTTCAGGAAATCATCAAAGAGCATTGCCCTGATGTCATGGAATCAGAGGGTAAAATAGCAATTGATAGAATTCATGGAACACCTCCTGAAAGAGACCCTAAAATTAAAATTCCAAGGAATATTGTGGCTAAATTTTAGAACTATCAGATCAAAGGGAAAATATTGCAAGCAGTCAGAAAAAAAGCAATTCAAATATTGAGGAGCCAAAATAAGCATTACCCAGCTAACTTAAAGATTAGAAGGGCCTGGAATCTGATGTCCTGAAAGGCAAAGGAACTTGGAATGCAGAAAAGAATAAACTACTCCACTAAACTGAGCATTTTATTTCAGGGAAAAAGATAGACATTCAACAAAACAGGTGAATTCCATTTATTTCTGATGAAAAGACAAGAACTGAACAAAAAATTTGACCTCCAAATATAGAATTCAAGAAAAGAATAAAAAAGTAAAAAGAACTCTTGAGAACTGTATCTCTCTTATGGTATATATAAGTGCATGTATAATTTGATTTTTACTATTATAATATAAAAAAAGCAGAGGTGGAAAGGAGATTGTACCAGAAAGAGGGGATAGTGGACATAAAGTGAGGGAAATAACATCCCACAAAGAGGTCAAGAAAACCTATTATAATTGAAGGGAAGAAGGGAGGGGAATGAACATTGTGTGAATCTTTTTCTTATCATATTTGGCTCAAAGAGAGAATATTAGATATATTTGTTTCAAAGAAAAACTCTCATCTTATAGGAAAGTGGGAGGGGAAAGAGAAAAAGGGAAGGGGTAAACCAATAAAAAGAAAAACAGAAATAGTAGGGGAAAAGTATAAGAAAGGGGGAGAGTCTCTAAAGAGGTAAGGTGCTTGAAGCAAGTGGTGGTCATAAGTAAAATACTGGGAGGGAAAGGGGAAAAGGAAAGAGAAAAGTATAATTTGAGGTTAATAAAATGGCAGGAAATACAGAATTTGTAGTTTTAACCATAAATGTGAATGGAATGAACTCTTCCATAAAATAGAAGTGGATTGCAGACGGGATTAAAAGCCAGGATCCCACAATATGTTGTTTATAAGAAACACATTTAAAGCGGAGTGATACATACAGAGTAAAAGTAAAAGGATAGAGCAGGATCTATTATGTCAGGTGAAGTAAAAAAAGCAGGGGTAGATATCCTGATCTCAAATCAAGCAAAAGCAAAAATTGCTCTAATGAAAAGAGATAAAGAAGGAAAGTATATCTTGCTAAAGGGACCATAGATAATGAAGCAATATCAATACTAAATATAAATGCACCAAGTAGTATAGCATCAAAATTCCTAAAAGAAAAGTTGAGAGCTGCAAGAAGAAATAGACAGCAAAACTATAATAGTGGGAGATATCAACCTAGCACTCTTAGAACTAGTTAAATCAAATACATAAAACAAATAAGAAATAAATTACAAAGGTATATAGAACATTAGAAAAGTTAGGTATAATAGATCTTTGGAGAAAACTGAATGGAGACAGAGAGGAGTAGTCTTTCTTTTGGCAGTACATGGAATTGACCATATATTAGGACATAAAGATCTCAAAATCAAATGCAGAAAAGCAGAAATAGTAAATACACTTTTTTTTTCAGATCATGATGAAATAAAAATTACATTCAATAAAAGGCCAGGGGAAAATAGACCAAAAATTAATTGGAAACTAAATAATGTCCTTCTAAAGAATGAATGGGTGAAACAGCAAATCATAGGCACAATTAATTTCTTCCAAGAGAATGACAATAATGAGACAACATACCAAAATTTATGGGATGCAGCCAAAGTGATAATAATGGGAAATTTTATATCTCCAGATGCTTACTTGCATAAAATAGAGAACAAGATCAATGAATTGGGCTTGCATCTAAAAAAAAGCTAAGAGAAGAACAAATTAAAAATCTCCAATCAAATACCAAATTTGAAATTCTAAAAATAAAAGATTTTAATAAAATTGAAAGTAAAAAAAACTGCTGAATTAATAAATAAAACTAAGAGTTGGTTTTATGAAAAAAAAACAACAAAATTGATAAACTTTTAGTTAATTTGATTAGAAAAAGGAAACAGGAAAATCAAATGGTTAGTCTCAAAAATGAAAAGTGAGAATTTTCCACCAATGAAGAGGAAATTAGAGCAATAATTAGGAATTATTTTGCTTAACTTTATGATAATAAATTTGATAATCTAAATGAAATGGAGGAATACCTACAAAAATATAGATTGCCCAGATTAAGAGAAGAGGAAATAAATTACTTATATAGTCCCATTTTTGTGAAAGAAGTAGTACCAGCTATTAATCATCTCCCTAAAAAAAAATCTCCAGGGCCAACTGGATTTACATGTGAATTCTAGCAAAAATTTAAAGAACAATTGACTTCAATACTATGCAAACTATTTGAAAAAATAGGGAAAGAAGGACTCCTACTAAATTCCTTTTATGATACAGACATGCTACTGATATCTAAACTAGGTAGGATGAAAACAGAGAAAGAAAATTATAAACCAATTTCTCTAATGAATATTTATGCAAAAATCTTAAATAAAATATTAGCAAAGAAATTACAGAAAGTCATTGCAGGACAATACACTATAACCAATAGGATTTATGCCAGGAATGCAAGGCTGGTTCCATATTAGGAAAACTATTAGCATAATTGACTATATCAATAACCAAACTAACAAAAATCATGTGATTATCTCAATAGATGCAGAAAAAGCATTTGATAAAATCCAAAATTTATTCCTCTTAAAAACAGTAGAGAGTATAGGAATAAATGGGCTCTTCCTTAAAATAGTCCGTAGTATCTACTTAAAACCATCAGCTAGCATTATATGCAATGGGGATAAACCAAAACCATTCCCAATAAGATTAGGGTGAAACAAGATTACCCGCTATCACTATTACTATTTAATGTTGTATAAGAAATGCTAGCTTTGGCAATAAGAGTTGAGAAAGAGATTAAAGGAATTGGAGTAGGTAATGAGGAAACCAAATTATCATTCTTTGCAGCTGATATGATGGTATACTTAGAGAACCCTAGAGAATCAAGTAAAAAGCTATTAGAAAAAATCCATAACTTCAGCAAAGTTTCAGGATACAAAAGAAATCCACATAAATCTTCAGCATTTTTATACATCACTAACAAAATTCAACAGCAAGAGACAGAAAAAGAAATTCCATTTAAAATAAGTATCAATAATAATGGCCGGGCTAGCTCCCTGGAGGGCTTCAGGATCAGTCAGAGTCAGGATAAATCAAAGTTCTTGGTCTTTAGAGGGAGAAGTGAAGGAGGCAGGCAAGCTGCCATGTAGCTTGCCAAAGATATATCCTAGATTCTGGAGTCCAGATTCTCCAGCCTCTCTCTTCCTTGTCCTGCAGACAAATAAGTTTGACCTCTCTCTCTCTCTCTCTCAGCCTTCCAATCCTTGCCTACTATTATCTCACCACCAAACATTCAGCAAGCACCAATGATGAGGAAAGTGTCATATTACCATCTCATTTAAATATATGTATATAGAGCCATTATCTCACATTGATTAGGTAATTAACCTTAAGTACTCTGTTATCTGATTCAAACACACCTTTTAAGAGTTTCAGTCCTCTGCATCTCCTGCTTTCTTTTGTTTTAGAACACAGGTGGTTACGACCTCCCTAACTTCTCAGGGAGATGAAAAACACCAAAGGGAAGTAGGGTGTCAAACCAGATATTGTTACTGGGTTTCTGGGCTAAAAGGCCTTACTAGAAACAGGTATCACAAACTCATCAGCGTGGGAGGTATTACACAAGCATATAGTAATGCACAGGCTATTAGTGGTCACTCCCTACAGCCAGTGCAGGCTCAAGGTGGTTTAACAAACATGAATTGTACATGTAAGTAGTGATATAACAAACAATATGAATCAACATGGTATTGTAAAAGAGTTCCAGAAATCCTAGAAAGAGGGTATGTAAATAACAATCACACATACGCCTCCTTTAGCAGCCATGAGATAATCCAAAACCAATCTATTGTCCATTGCTTCATGTGTCAGGGAATCCGATAATTCCTCCAGATTTTGAAGTTCTGCAACAATTTTATCATGTCTCAGGGAATCCAATGATTCCTGAGGGTTTTCTTTTTTTTTTTTTATTTAATAGCCTTTAATTTACAGGATATATACATGGGTAACTTTACAGCAATAACAATTGCCAAACCTCTTGTTCAATTTTCACCTCTTACCCCCCACCCCTCCCTAAATGGCAGGATGACCAGTAGATTTAAATATATAATATAACTTAGATACACAATAAGTATACATGACCAAAACATTATTTTGCTGTACAAAAAGAATCAGACTCTGAATTATTGTACAATTAGCTTGTGAAGGAAATCAAAGATGCAGGTGTGCATAAATAGGGACTGGGAATTCAATGTAATGGTTTTAGTCATCTCCAGAGTTCTTTTCGGTATGGTTAGTTCAGTTCATTACTGCTCCATTAAATGATTTGGTTGATCTTGTTGCTGAGGATGCCTGATCCATCAGGACTAATATCATCTATTTGTTGTTGAGTATATAATGATCTCCTGGTCCTGCTCATTTCACTAGCATCAGTTCGTATAAGTCTCTCCAGGCCTTTCTGAAATCATCCTGTTGGTCATTTCTTACAGAACAGTAATATTCCATAATTTTCATATACCACAATTTATTCAGCCATTCTCCAACTGATGGACATCCTTCAGTTTCCAGTTTCTAGCCACTACAAAAGGGCTGCCACAAACATTCGTTCACATACAGGTCCCTTTCCCTTCTTTATAATCTCTTTGGGATATAATCCCAGTAGTAACACTCTGGATCAAAGGGTATGCACAGTTTGATAACTTTTTGAGCATATTCAAACTACTCTCCAAAATGGTTGGATTCGTTCACAACTCCACCAACAATGAATCAATGTCCCAGTTTTCCCACATCCTCCAACAATCATCATTATTTTCCTGTCATCTTAGCCAATCGACAGGTGTGTAGTGTATCTTAGAGTTGTCTTAATTTGCATTTCTCTGATTAATAATGACTTGGAGCATCTTTTCATATGACTAGAAATAGTTTCAATTTCTTCATCTGAGAATTGTCTGTTCATATCCTTTGACCATTTTCAATTGGAGAATGGCTTGATTTTTATAAATTAGAGTTAATTCTCTATATTTTGGAAATGAGGCCTTTATCAGAACCTTTGACTGTAAAAATATTTTCCAGTTTATTGCTTCCTTCTAATCTTGTCTGCATTAGTTTTGTTTGTACAAAACTTTTCAGTTTGTATAATCAATTTTCTATTTGTGATCAGTAATGATCTCTAGTTCTCTTTGGTCATAAAACCTTCCCTTCCACAGGTCTGAGAGGTAAACTATCCTATGTTCCTCTAATTTATTAATAATTTCATTCTTTATCCTAGGTCATGAACCCATTTTACCTTATCTTGGGTACGTTAAGTATGGATCAATGCCTAGTTTCTGCCATATTGGTTTCCAATTTTCCCAGCAATTTTTATCAAACAGTAGTTCTTTATCCCAAAAGCTTGGATCTTTGGGTTTATCAAAGACTAGGTTGCTATATTTGTTGACTGTTTTATCCTTGAACCTAATCTATTCCACTGATCAACTAATCTATTCCTAGCCAATACCAAATAGTTTTGGTAACTGCTGCTCTATAGTATAGTTTTAGATCTGTACAGCTAAGCCACCATCATTTGATTTTTTCATTAATTCCCTTGAAATTCTTGACCTTTTGTTTTCCATATGAACTTTGTTTTATTTTTTTCTAGGTCATTAAAATAGTTTTTTTGGGAGTCTGATTGGTATAGCGCTAAATAAATAGATTAGTTTAGGTAATATTGTCATCTTTATTATATTTCTCCCCTATCCAAGAGCATTTAATATTTTCAATTGGTTAGATCAGACTTAATTTGTGTGAAAAGTGGTCTGTAATTTTGCTCATAAAGTTTCCTGATTTTCCCTTGGCAGATAGATTCCTAAATTTTATATTATCAGTAGTTACTTTAAATGGAATTTCTCTTTGTAACTCTGACTGTTGGATTTTTTAGTATATATAAGAATGCTGATGACTTATGTGGGTTTATTTTATAACCAGCAACTTTGTAAAGTTGTGGATTATTTCTAATAACTTTTTACAGAATCTCTGGGTTCTCCTAAGTATACCATATGTCATCGGCAAGAGTGATAATTTGGCTTCCTCATTTGCCTATTCTTATTCCTTTAATCTCTTTTCTCAGCTCTTATTCTATAGCTAGCGTTTCTATCAATATTAAATAGTAACGTGATAGTGGGCAACCTTGTTTCACTCCAGATCTTATTGGAATGGTTGCAGTTTGTCTCCATTACATATGATGTTACTGATGGTTTTAAATAGATGCTTGATTATTTTAGGAAAGTCCATTTATTCCTATACTCCAAGTGTTTTTAATAGGAATGGATGTTGGATTTTATCAAATGCTTTTCTGCATCTATTGAGATGATCATATGGTTTTTGTTAATTTGGTTATTGACTGGCCAATTATTTGATAGTTTTCCTAATATTGAACCAACCCTGCATTCCTGGTATAAATCCTACTTGATCATAGTGTATTATCTTGGAGATGATTTTCTGTAGTCTTTTGCTAATATCTTATTTAAGATTTTAGCATCAATTCATTAGGGAGATTGGTCTATAATTTTTCTTTCTCTGTTTTCAGCCTACCTGGTTTAGGTATCAGTACCATGTCTGTGTCATAGAAGGAATTTGGTAGGACTCCTTCATTCCCTATTTTATCAAATAATTTATATAGCATTGGGACCAATTGTTCTTTAAATGTTTGGTAAAATTCAATGTAAATCCATCTGGTCCTGGGTTTTTCTTAGGGAGTTGTTTAATTCCTGTTCTATTTCTTTTCTGAAATGGGACTATTCAAACAATTACTTCTTCCTCTGTTAGTCTGGAAGTCTGATTTTGGAGGTAGTCATCCATTTCCTTAGGTTATCAAATTTATTGGCATAAAAGTTGAGCAAAATAACTCCTTATTATTTCTCTAATTTCCTCTTCATTGGTGGAAAGTTCTCCCTTTTCATTTTTAAGACTACTAATTTCATTTTCCTCCTCCTTTTCTAATCAGATTTACCAAACATCTATTTTATTGGCTTTTCATAGAACCAACTCTTAGTTTTATTAATGTTCAATAGTTTTTACTTTCAATATTTTTAATTTCTCCTTTTAATTTTAGAATTTCCAATTTAGTATTTGATTGGTTTTAATTTGGTCTTTTTAGTTTTTTTTTAGTTGCAAGCCAATTCATTAATCTTTCTTTTCTGTTTTATTCAAGTAAGCCTCTAAGGATATAAAATTCCCTCTTATTACCCTTGCTGCATCCCAAATTTTGGTATGATGTTCATCATTGTCATTATCTTGAGTGAAATTATTAATTGTATCTATAATTTGCTGCTTCACCCAATCATTCTTTAAGATGAGATTGTTTAGTTTCCAATTACTTTTGGTCTATTTCCTAACTTTGTTGAATGTAGTTTTATTGCATCATGATCTGAAAAGAAAGCATTTATATTTCTGCTTTCATTTAATTTGAGGTCTTTATGTCCTAAATATGGTCAATTTTGAATAGGTTCCATGAACTGCTGAGAAAGTATATTCCTTCTATCTCCATTCAATTTTCTCCAAAGATCCAACATACCTAATTTTTCTAATATTCTATTTACTTCTTTAATTTCTTTCTTATTTGTTTGTGGTTTGATTTGTCTAATTCTGAGAGTGCAAGGTTGAGATCTCTACTATTACAGTTTTGTTGTCTATTTCTTCTTGAACTCTCTTAACTTCTCCTTTAGGAAGTTGAGTGCCATACCACTTGGTGCATATATGTTTAAATTGATATTCTTCGTTGTTTATGCTACCTTTAGCAGGATGTAGTTACCTTCTTTATCTCTTTTAATTAGATCAATTTTACTTTTGCTTGATCTGAGATAAGGATGGCTACCTCTTTTGACTTCACCTGAAGCATAATAGATTTTGCTCACCTTTTACTTTTACTCTATATGCATCCCCTCTTTAAATGTGTTTCTTGTAAACAACATATTGTAGGGTTCTGACTTTTGATCCAGTCTATCTGCCTCCTCTTTATGGGGAGTTCATCATTTACATTCAGGTTAGAATTACTAAATCTGTATTTCCTGCCATCCTTAACCCAGATTGCTTTACTTTTCTGCCTCCCCAACCTCTTTCCCCTTTTAAACTTATGTACCCCTTTGTATCACGATACTTATCCTCTTTAATCCCCTCCCTCCCCTTTGAGTCTTTCCCCCTTCCTTCCCTTATTACTCTTTTCTTTCCTTTTCCTCTCCCCGTTTTAATGGGCGAGAGAGAATTTTCTCTAAAACAAATGTCAATTATTTTTTCAGGCCAACTTGATGAGAGTAAGATTCACACAATTCCTCCCCTCTTAAATTCCTCAGATATGATAAGTTTCCTTAGCCTCTTTGTGGGATGTGGTTCCCCTCTTTTATCCCTCCTTCCCACCTTATTCTGCCATCATCCCTTTTCCATATCTACTTCCCTTTTTTTATTTATATCAGTACAATCAAATTATACATGTATTCTTTTGTATATCACAACAAAATACAATTCTCCAAGAGTTATTTTTACCTTTTCTGCATCTCTTGAGTTCTATTCTTGGAGATCAAATTTTTGTTTAGTTCTGGTTTTCTTCGGAAACAAATGGAATTCATTTGTTTCATTAAATATCCATCTTCTTCCCTGGAAGAAAATGCTCAACAGCTGGGTAGTTTATTCTTGCTGCATCTCAAGTTCTTGTGCCTTTCGGAATATCATATTCAGGCCCTTTCCTTTAATGTAGGGCAGCCAGATCTTGGTGATCCTTATTGTGGCACCTCGGTATTTAAATGGTTTTTGGTCTTGTAAAATTTTTCCTTAATCTTATAGTTCTGAAATTTTGCCAATATTCCTTGGGTTTTTATTTTAGGGTTTCTTTCCGAAGGTGTTAGTGAATTCTTTCAATGCCTATTTTACCTTCTGATTCTATTACATCTGGGCAGTTCTCTTTGATGATTTCTTGTAAAATAGTATCTAGGCTCTTTTTTTCATCATAGTTTTCAGAAAGTCCAATAATCCTCAGATTATCTCTCCTAGATCTATTTTTCAAGTCTGTCGTTTTTGCAAGTTGAAAATTCGTGGTTTTCCAGTTTGTCATTTTTTGTTTTTGCTTGACTGATTCTTGCTGTCTCAATGAATCATTAGTTTCAATTTGTTCAGTTCTAATTTTAAAATTATTTTCTTCAATAGCTTTTTTACTTCTTTCTGTATATGTCCAATTGAGTTTTTGAATGATTGTTTTGGTCAGGAATTTTTTCCATTTCACTAATTTTTTTAGTGAATTATTTTCTTTCAATTCACAGATCCTACTTTCTTGTGTTCTTTGTCTTTTCAATTCATGGATCCTACTTTCTTGCAGGTTCTTTGTCTTTTCCAAATCACAAATCCTACTTTGTGAGTGAATTCTTATTTTTTCAATGTATTTCAGGAAGTTGTTGCTCTCTTGTAAGGCTTCTCTTTCCTTTCCCCATTTTCTTCTAACTCTCTTTTGAGACTTTTAATGGCCCTCTTCTATGAGAGCATTCTGTAAGGAGGACAGTCTGATGCATTTTTGCTGTTTGAGGTCTCTTCAGGTTTGCTGACCTGTCTTTTTCTGCATAGAAGCTGTCGATTGTTCTTTTCATCTTTTTATTCATGTTTTAAAGCCTTAGGTGGTCTCCTAGGCAAGGGGTTACCAGCTTCCTCTGCAGAATAGGGAGAGATGTAAACCGATTTCTGGCTCCAAGGTTGGGTGCTCGTGTGAGAGTTTTCCCTTCCCCCAACAGGAGGTGGTTCAGCACTGGCCGAGCTATCAAACTGCTTAGTAGGGCTGGTGGATTATCGATTGCCCTCGGCTAGGACTAAGTGGTGAAATGTCCCGCCCAGGCGGAGCCTCTTGTGGGACGTGAGTATTAGCAGCTGAGCTCAGACCACAGAACGCAGACAGCCAAACCTGCAGTGTCTCTGCCTGATGCAAATCGCCCTGGAAAAAAAAGCTCTTATGGCTAGCCGAGCCCCCCTGCGCAGATTGAGGCTAACCCGTCGTCCTCCTGCCGTGCAGGATCACAACTGCCCAAGGAAAAGCCCCCTGCGGGTTGGGGCTGCGCGCTTGTGCTGAGATCTTGCCTTCACCCTCGGTTTGAGACTCTCCTCGGAACCTAATTTCTCTCCCAGTCTGCGCCTTGATCTCCCCTGGCCCGGAACCAACCTTTTTTCGAGACTGCGATTTTTTCGGCTGGTGTTGTTCTACTTCTTATCTTTACGAATTGTAGCAGTCAAGACTATTTTTGAGGCTTGATATATTATTGATAAAGAGGGTAAGAGAAGAGCTTAGAAAGACACGTGTGTCTTCTCCGCCATCTTGGCTCCGCCCCCCGATTCCTGAGGGTTTTCAAGTCCTGCATCAGTTTCATTAACAATTTTTGATGTCATGAATCAAATTCAATAACTGCCATGCTCTTTCAATGGTGGCCACAGTCAGTAATGGAACCATCCAATGTTTCTTGTGTCTTCTCCTTAGTTTCAAGAGTCTGCTCTGTCTCTCTCTGATGGACAAGGCAAGTATGGCTCATTGATACCCATCTGATTCCTTCTCCATCTGTACTGTCAGGTCCCTTCCATTCACCACTTCCTGGATCTCTCATCACCTGGCAATTATCTAAAGATAGTGGAGCTGCTCGCACTGGACACTGCTCTTCCGGTGGGTTATAAAACCTGTCTGCTGGAGCCAGTGCATCTTTGTCAAAAATCAAGAAGTAAATAAAGAGCTAGATTTAGAAGTTCTCTAGGGGTACCTGTGGCTACCCCTTTGTTTTGTTTTTGGAGGAGGGTCTTAATGTCTTTTTTCTCTCTCTACTTTGGCCTTCCTTGAGAATTAAAGGGTATCCAGTGGTTGAAAATCTTACCCCTGTGCAAAAGTGTGCAAAATGTTTAGAAGTATAGGTCATTATCTATTTTTATTGCTTGTGGCACACCCATAATTGCAAATGCTTGGATAAGGAATTCAGTGACCATTCGGGCTGTCTCTTTTGCTGTTGATATTACAAAAGTAAATCCTGAAAAGGTGTCTATTACAATATGGATAAAAGACAAATGATCAAAAGATTTATAATGGGCACATCCATTTGCCAAATTTCATTGGGTCTCAAACCGCAAGGGTTCTTCCTTGGAGGGGAGCTAAGGGTGTGGAAAGGAGGAAAGGTTTACTATGCTCCTGATTCCTCTCTTGTTATCCCTTTGAAAACAAAGCTCAAGAGTGATGATATTTAGAATGAGATTCTTGGGCTACCTGAAATAAAGGAGTATTGGCCAACATGGTTAGAAGGCTATCTGACTTTGAATTTCCATCAAAAATAGGCACTGGAAGTCCCATAAGTGGACATCAAGATAAAATCTTACCTGGATGTTTTTACTTGCTCTTGGTTCCTTAAAAACTGATATAATTTGAAGTACAGATTTTATTTGGTTTGGGAAATCTTTGTACCCACCTACTGAATAAGCTGAATCAATATTATATTTACATCTCTTGGATAATAAATAAAAGAGCTAAATGATTGCATCAATTCATTCTGCTGAGTGGACGAAAAGGTTTGACTACTTTCTTTTGTTGTTAGAGGCATCCACAAATATTATGTTTGGATGCATCTGTAAAGATAGTTCATCCTTTAAGAGGAACTTTAGCAAATTTTTCTTCCAGAATCCATCACCAATTGTGTAATAGTCTGGTTATCTTTAATGGAGACTTATGTGTAAGATTTGGAACTATAGACAATAAAATTTGCCATTCTGGGATGGTTTCACAGCATACATTAACTTGTGCATTGTTATAAAAGATATATCTTGTCAGGTCTTATCCCAGATAATTGTACTGCTCACTTAATGGCCTTTAGTAAAATTCTAGCCACAAGCACTGGGTATGGAATGAGGCTTTGAATAGTCAGCTTTGTACTGGGAGGTTCACCCACTCTATCACACTGTCTCTTTGATGAAGAACTGCTGTGGATGCCTCTTTTTGAAAACTGACATTTCCAAGGGTTTTTGAGTGACTCTTTCAACCACATTGGATAAAACCAGTTCAACTTCTTTCAAAGCCTCTTGAGCTTCTTTTGTAAGCTAGTGTGGTGAGTTTAAAACACTGTCTCCCCTTAAAAATGTCATATAATGGTTGTAATTGATAGGTAGTCAAGCCTAACACTGGATGCATCCATTGGATATCTCCTATCAATTTCTGAAAGTCATTTTTATTTGCTTTGCTGTTTAAGGAAAGTTTTTTATTTAAGCACCTTGGGTATATTTATATCCCAAATACTGAAAAAGACGTCTTTAATTTTCTGGAGATTCTTTGTAGTTACTTAATTTATGATCTTTTTGAGAATGCTTTAAATTTGCCTTCGATGTAATATATCATCCATTAATGTAACCAAATAACTTTTGGAAATGCTTTTCTTACTGGAGTAAGAGCAGCAGCAACATACATTTGACACATAATAGGGCTGTTTTTCATTCCCTGTGGCAAAACTGTCCATTCATATCTTTTATAAGGCTCAGCTAAGTTAACGCTGGGCACTTAAAAGGCAAATCTTTTCGTATCCTCCTTATCCAGAGGGATAGAATAGAAACAATCCTTAATGTCCTTATATAACCCAAAGAGGCTATTCTCTAGGCAATTGAGTAGGAGATGGAAGTCCAGGTTGGAGAGTTCCCATAGTTTCCATCTGCTCATTTATTTTTCTTAAATCAGTCAACATCCTCCATTTTCCAGATTTCTTTCTTACAACAAATACTGGGACTTAACAACAAATTCAAGGACTTAAAGAAGGTTGTAAGTGTCCTTGGTCAAGTTGCTCCTGTACTATATGTAATAAGGCCTGGATTTTATTGCTAGCTAAGGGCCACTGTTCTATCTACACTGGTGTATCAGTTTTCCATTGAATAAGAACAGGTGAGAATGCTGGCAGGCCTTCAACAGCAGCCCTGCCTAAAAAGCTGAAGTACTCAATTGTAATCCTAATTGTTATAAAATGTCTCTTTCCCACAGATTGATGGGGATTTTTTCAACTATAAAAGGAGTTAAAAACTCTTGTTTCACCTTCAAAAGTCCACCTCAAAGGGATAGTACTTACTTTAGCTGCTATTGATCCTCCTACACCAGATTGTATGATGTGTACCTGTGTCTACCAATCCTTTTAATGGTATGCCATTTACATAGATTGTGAGCATAGGTGCCTCAGCTGTAATAGCTGCAGTCCAGAGTATTCCTGGATTCTGCTGCTTGGAGTCAGAATCTGCGCAACTATCATCAGATTGCTTATTAGGAGTCTGTATCAGTAAACCTGATGCTACTACTTCTCCTGGTTGATAAATCACACATTATCTACCTGTATTAGTAAATGGGATATTATCTACACATTCCCCAGTTCCCCACATCAGTGTATGGATGGACACTGTTTTGTAAGTACTCTCAGGAGGTGAAATGGTCAAGCCTACTGTGCCTGGAGGCAAGGGATCCATAGGCTGGAGAGGAACAGATTTCACCTCTCCAGGGGATAGCTCAATAGTCCCAGCAGCATACAACTCTATTCTCCCCAATTGTAATCCCTTTCTCCCATCAGGTTGCTTCTTGACTGATTGATTATGTAATCCCTTTCTCCCATCAGATTGCTTCCTGGCTGATTGATCATGTCAGAGTACTGAACTTCTAAAGACTCTTTGGGTGTAGCTTTGGCTGCCATCATGCCCCAAGTATTTTTTGCCTTGGGCCCTGGGGCTGAGCCCTTCATTCCATTTCCCTAAATCAGTCTACATTTTGATGCCTAATGGAAGTCTCTGTTGCATTTTGGATATGGGGTTTTGGGTCTTGTTCTCCCACACTGATTTCTCATTCTGTCTCTATATCAAAAATGAGCTTTCAGATGCCCTAATTTACCACATTGAAAGCATTGGTGAGTCTCTCTGGAAGTCCCTTGCCAAAAGGGACTTTGTCTTCAGATCTTGGGAAATCTGCACCATAGTGTGGGTATAAAAGGTATTTGTGCCCACTGTGGCATAGCGTCTTATGATCTCATCTAAAGGAGCATCCTTGCGTAGTCCTGGTATAATTCTTCTGCACACCTCATTAGCATTTTCTTTAACAAGTTATTTTTTCATTATCCTCCCCCTTCTCTTCCTCTTTCTCCTCATGCTTCCTCATCTGGATGTTCTTAAAACTTTTCTTTTTTCTAGAATTGTGGGATTCTTTAAGGCCAATTGTATTATGTTGTATATATAGAATGTTTCCTTAGAAATTGAATCAGGACCATTATCATTGTAATATTCACTTAGTTGCTCTCCAACTAATTTCTAATTATCTGCCTCTAATTCTTCTTTCTTGAAAAACCAAGGGGATGTGCATTCTAATTTTTCTAAGATCCATCAATCTGCTGTTTCCAAGTTACAAGCAAACCTTGCCTCTTTATTAACCTAAATATGCTTTCTATACAGTTTACTAAGGGTAAGGATGAGGGAGGTTCTTTTCCGAGTATCTGCCTTATTTCAGTCCTTAACAAAGTTTCTTGCTTATCTATTTTAATACTCACTGTACTTCCTGGTCACAGGGACTTCTTTACTGAGATTACAATCAAGCTTCATGTACAAGTCCTTAGTTCACATTGGGGCACCAAATATAATGTCCAGGCTAGCTCCCTGGAGTGCCTCAGGATCAGTCAGAGTCAGGATCAATCAAAATTCTTGGTCTTTAGAGGGAGAAGTGAAGGAGGCAGGCAAGCTGCCACATGGTTTGCCAAAGACATATCCTAGATTCTGGAGTCTGGATTCTCTAGTACTATATCAATCAAACTCCCAAGAAACTATTTTACTGACCTAAAAAAAAAATAACAACAAAATTCATCTGGAAGAACAGAAGGTCAAGAATTTCAAGGGAATTAATGAAAAAAGCAAACGAAGGTGGCCTAGCTGTACCAGATCTAAAACTACAATATAAAACAGTGGTCATCAAAACCATTTAGTACTGCCTAAGAAATAGAGTACTTGGTCAGTGGAATAGGTTAGATTCATAGGACAAAACAGTCAATGACTATAGTCTTCTAGTGTTTGACAAACCCAAAGACCCCAGCTTTTGGAATAAGAATTTAGTATTTCACAAAAACTTCTGGGAAAATTGGAACTAGTGTATGGCAGAAAGTAGACTTGACCCACACCTAACACTGTATACCAAGATAAGGTCGAAATGGGTTCATGATCTAGACATAAAGAATAAGATTATAAACAAATTAGAAGAACATAGGATAGTTTATCTCTCAGATCTGTGGAGGAGGGAGGAATTTGTGACCAAAGAAAAACTAGAGATCACTATTGATTACAAAATAGATAATTTTGATTACATTAAGTTAAAAAGTTTTTATACAAGCAAAACGAATTCAGACCAGATTAGAAGGGAAACAATAAACTGGGAAAACATTTTTCCAGTTAAAGGTTCTGATAAAGGCCTCATTTCCAAAATATATAGAGAATTGACTCTAATTTATAAGAAATCAAGCCAATTCTCCAACTGATAAATGGTCAAAGGATATGAACAGATGATTTTCAGCTGAAGAAATTGAAACTATTTCTGGTCATATGAAAAGGTGTTCTAAATCATTATTGATCAGAGAAATGCAAATTAAGACAACTCTGAGATGCCACTATACACTGTCGGACTGGCTAAGATGGCAGGAAGAGATAATGATGAATGTTGGAGGGGGTGTAGGAACACTGGATACTAATACATTGTTGGTGGAACTATGAACTGATCCAACCTTTCTGGTAGGAGCAATTTGGAACTATGCTCAAAAAGTTATCAAATTGTGCATACCTTTTGATACAGCAGTTTTTCTACTGGGCTTATATCCCAAAGAGATTTTAAAGGAGAGAAAGGGATCCACAAGTACAAAAATGTTTGTGACAACCCTTTTTGTAGTTGGCAAGAAATTATAAACTGAATGGATGTCCATCAACTGGAGAATGGCTGAATTAATTATAGTATATAAATGTAATGGAATATTATTCTTCTGTAAGAAATGACCAGTTTAATAATTTCAGAGAGTCCTAGTAAGACTTACATGAACTGATGCTAAATGAAATGAGCAGAACCAGGAGATCATTATACACAGTAACAACAAGATTATGGGATGATCAATTCTGATGGATGTGGTTCTCTTCAGTAATGAGATAATTTAAACCAATTCCCCTTGTACAGTGATGAAGAGAGCCATCTATACCCAGGGAGAGGACTGTGGGAACTGAGTGTGGTTCACAACATAGAATTTTTACCTTTTTGTTATTGTTTGCTTGCATTTTATTTTGCTTCTCTTTTTTTTTAATTGGTTGATTGTATTTTTCTTGTGCAGTATGATAATTATATAAATATGCATGCCTCTATTGGATTTAACATATTTCTACTATGTTTAACATGTATTGGACTACTTACCATCTAGGGGAAGGTGTGGGGGAAGGGAGGAAAATCCAAACACAAAATTTTTTTGCAGGGGCTAGTGTTGAAGAATTGTCCACGCATATGTTTTGATAAATAAAGAGCTTTAATAATAAAAAAAAATCTAAAAAATATACTGTGCCCAGTACTACTAGTAATGAGTTTTTTTTTTTTTTTTATTTGACATAAGTCTTGAATTTTAAAAATTTTCACATGTTCAAATGATACAACCTAACAGATCTTTGGGACATCCATGTAGTATTCTAAAACAAAAGATCAAATATAACATATAGCATCTAGTTATTAATCTTACCCATACACAAGTTAAATTAAAAGTTATCTTTCTTTTTCTGGCATCTTTTGCATTTACTTTCTTATTTGCTCTTAGTTCCTTTAGAATTAACTATTATCAGAAGTTCATCTATCACTACCTCTTCATTATATAAATTAGGAATTTTGGGTGATGTGATTTGTTCAAGATCATGTAGGAGCAGTCTGGCTAGAAGCAGACCCTTCTTTACTCTTTATTTCTAGAGTATATGTATAGAGCAGTACATTTTTCTATTTCATGATTAACTAAATGGAATACTACATCCTAAACCACATTACTACCCTGGTTACTAATCCAATTTTCACTTTCCATGTCATGCAAAAACTTCAGAATATTACTTACTGTTTGCTTTGACCACAGAGGCAAAGTGAAATAAATAAGCAAACAAAAAAAATGAGACTTTGGGAATGGAAATGCTTTTTTTTTTTTTGCATGGAGATAACAGAAGATAATATTGAGGAGTATGAATATCATGTGTTCCTATGGCAATCATTACCTACATAACTTAACTTCAATTTCTATATATCCAAAATGGATGCTAGGAAAACCTTAAATTCAGAGGATGTGGAAGTCAAATTGTTAACTCGGGCAAGTCCCTGAATCTGAATGGTAGTGTGGTATGTTGTATTGCTAAGGAAAAGATTTGGATCCTGTGCTATTCTCTCAGTAATTGTGATTTATCAAGAAAAAGTATAAAGAGAGTGATGAAATGTATGTAAAGGACTTTGGGGTTTTGGGGTGTTAGGTAAACATTAGCTATTATTATATCCCTTAATATCTTTGAAGCTCAATTTGTTCTCCTGTGAAAATAATGGGTTTATACTAAATGATATTTATGATCACTTCCAGTTCTAATATTTTAGGATTCAGGCTACCTTTTTGCAAAACAAATATGATAACATATTTATTAAGTGTATTATGTGAGGATAAAACACATATGCATATACATATACATATAAATGTATAAAAGCATTAGAATATTTGCTTTAAAAAGCTAATATGAACTTTTATTCATATTAGATTAACAAGATAGCCCTTTGGGCCTCAGTTTCCTTTAAAATTCTCACAAGAACACAGCTGGGTCTCCTGAATTTCTATAAAGAAAAGAGATTAAAGTGATTGCTATGTACTTTATAATATAAATGCTTAATAATAACCATATTCCCTTTCATTAAAATTGCATCACCTTCTGCAGCGTTTATAGTAAGAGCAAATTAGCTTTTTTTGACAATTTTCTTTCTCTTTCTTCTGGTGAAGGTTTAGGTAGATTCCACCTTCCATCTGGGGAAGTTAACTTGCTAATCAGTACTTGATAGGTCCAGTCTTTACCTCCTTGAAATGAGGGTAAAACTCCATTTATTCCATGGGGTCTACAATAAGCCAGTAGAAATCTGTCTCAGCTCCTTGTTTCTCTATATGCAGCACATAATGCTTAGGCTCATATAAAGTAGGTTCCTTAGGGGCATAAATGCCTATCTTTGGGAAGTACTGTGAACCTCAGAGACAGCCTTGTTATGAATAATAATTCATAAGATCATATAAGCCTTCTTGTATGCACTGTGTATTAAATCCCACTTAATATCAGCCTGCATAGTCATTTGTAGCAAATTGGAGGTATAGGTATGTGGAATAGCAGCAGTGATTCCAATTTTCATGAAGTCCCTCTCTAGCCAAGAGGAGAGAAACTTAATGCTATCCATTGTTCCTAAGCTTGCCCCTAAGAACTGCCAATGACAGCCTGCCAGAAGTCTGAAAGACTTGCACATTTTACTGGGGAGCTGAAAACTAAAAAAGTGGGCAAGTAGCTAGGGGAGGTCAGAAGATAAAACAGGTTATCCATCTTTGATCAAACCAGGCTTTTCAGTTGCAAAACCTCAAGAGGAATAGACACTGTGCAAACTGAAAGACTCAACTGAGGTGGGAAGCAAAGTTGGCAATAGCTGAGCAATTTTTTCCCCTAATTTTGGGAGAGATAGTTTTTTTTAAAGCATTCCTACACAGTTCCACAAAGATTTTTTTTTGAAGATAAAATGGCATGGCAGCTAATCAGGCAATAGAAATTAAAGAAATATGGTTTGCATTGGACTTTTGGCCTTTAGAATACATCTTTTAGACAGAAAGATACATATCTTTTATGACTAGCCATGTTTTTTGTAGGAAGAATAAGCCATACTTTAGGTGATGTCATTTAAAGATACACTGGGAATGTTTCTCAGTCCTCAAAAAGCTCTTCCAGAGCCCTGCAGGAAATTTCACCATTACAGAAGTACTTCTTTGGGCTATTCACTACTTAGATATTAAGGTTTCACAGAGGAAAGAAGTTTAGTATGATGAAAATAAAACTAGCATTGGAATGAAAAGATGTAAGTTTGAATTCCACCTTTATAACTTACTGATTTTAAAACTTGGGCAAAAAATGGAATCTTATTGTTTTGTTTTATTTGTTTTTATTTTTTTTTAACGTGCAAAATAGGTAGCATGATCATATCCAGGGTTTTGAAGAGGGGAAATTAAATGAAATAAAATGCATAAAGTTCTTGGCCCCAGAAAAACCCATATTTCACAGATTTTAGAATTCAAAGGATCCTTAAAGATTCCCTTGTCCAAGCCATTAATTTTATAAATGAAGAAACTGACAACTGGAGAGATTGTGACTTATTTGGAAGTCACACAGATAGAAGGTAATAGATTCAGTTTATGGGTCTGAATACTCTAATCCCAAATCCATGAAAAAAAAATCATATGACCTTAAAAATGTCCTTTCAATCTCTTGAATATATTTCCTCATAGGAAAAATCTGAAATAACTATTCACTAACTTCAGTTTGGCTCTATAAATTTTTTTAAATACCTTATAATCTATTTGTGAATGTAAATGTTAGTTCAGAGTTCATTGTGATTGGAAGGAAAGGGATTGGATAGATTTAGAATAAATGTTACTGTCCTTGGATGGTGAGGTGCCCTGGCCCACCGGCTGGTGAATGGTGCTAATAGAAGGGACAGGGAAACTGGAAAATTAGGAGGAATGGTATTTGAAGAAGTATTGAAAGAGAAGAGAAAGCATCACAAATAAGTCCTCCCCAATTTTCCTCACAATTTTACTTCATGTTAGACCTGCCTCTCTCCTACATTGGTACTCCCCTCTCTCAGATTTTCCATACAGAACACACATGACTCAGAGATATAATCACTTTGGGGCATTGTTCCATGTGGTGATGGCTGGACCACAGCTGGAAGGCTGTCTGCCCTGAGGTACTGACATATTTATGGGCCCTACAACTATTTCTGGGACTCCATTACTACAAAATCTCTTCTAAGGTGAAATGTATTTCTTGATACATACATTTTGCCCTTTTGCTTCCTACCTATAAAATAAAGCAAAGAAAATTCATTCCTAGAAAGCTGAGGAGACTAATCAGGTTTACTGGTAGAAAAGGTGATATCTTGCTTTCAGAATCGAGCAAGCTTTTTTTTTTTTTTCTTTTTTTTTGGCCTTTGTTGTCTTATATATTTTTTAAAATCCCCAATACAAGAATTTATTTTTTAAAGTATGTTAAAAAATTACCTCTGGGATCTGAAAAGTAATCTGTATGTTCTAAAGAAGATAGAGCCTTATGATTATTTTTGATGAAGAAATTTTTGTGATACTTGGGATGTAAGATGCCAGAGAAAAATGTCTTGTATTTACCTACACAGATCCTAAATGTTCCTCATGGGGCTCTTTTTAATTGAATCTCCATATGTCTCACAGGGATGCATTCTTCATGGAAGATTAGGGGGTGGGAGGAAGAATTAGCATACAACTCAGATAATTGAGCCTATAATGATAATTTATCATGACTTTGTTCTAAAACAACAGTCTGAATCCTCTTGCATCATCATCTACAATGAAAGAGTTTAGAATGTAAGGGTATAGCATATAAAAGTCTAAGACACCATTTGTAGTAACTAAGTTTATAAGAGGTCAATTTTAGGTTTATTATGTAGATACAGATAAGCCATTTATTGTGAGTTCAATAAATTCATTGCCACTTTGAATATTTTATGATGAGAGAGTTTAGTATTGGAAGGATCTTTGAGATCATCTAATGTTAAGCTGAAGAAACTAATGTAACCATAGAATCATTCTTCACCTTTCCTTTTTTCCTTACTCCTCTATATTCAATTAAGTGTTATTGATTACCTCTGTAAGCGTCTTATATCTATTACTTTATCCACATCCACTGAATTCAGACCAACCCTCTTCAGTTCTTGCCTAGATAACTGTAATAGATTCTTATTTGTTCTCCTTGATTTCAGTTTCTCCACTTTCTAAATCACAGGTCTTCCATGGGTATCCATTGTCTTTCAAATAAAATAAAAACTCCTCAACCTAATATATAAAGCCTTTTCCAATCTAGTTCTAGCTTCTTCCCACTCTTATTTAAAATTATTCTGGTTTCACCAAAAAAGTTAATGACATTTTGGTTTTCTTTGTGAAGCAGTGCTTCCAAGAATAAGAAAGTAGTGATCCTTCATACTCTATTCTGGTCAGACATAACAGGGATGCAAATTCTGGAGAAGAGAAAATGAAGTATATACTAGAATGGGAAGAAAGAGTGGTTTGGTATTTTATTTTCAATTATTTGAAGGGCTGCAAGGTAAAAGATTTATTCTTTTTGACTTCAAAGGGCAGAATCAAGAGTAAGGATTAGAAATTATGATGAAGCAAAATTTAAGCTTATTATCATGAGAAAAAAAGTAACAATTAAAAAAATGCCTCACTTCTTTGAAGGTCTTCAGGTAGAGGGCAGATGATCAACTACTGGGTTTATATAATGGGAATTATTTTTCTGGTTTGTTGGACTAGGTACCTGGTAAGCTTCCATTCAGCTGCAAAAATCTGATACTATGACTTCTGAATTCTAGTCATAAATGTTCTCTGAACTGGGAAATCTTATTTCCTATGTTTGGAATGAACTCTCTCCTCATCTTCACCTTTTAAAATTCTCTATTTCTCCTTGAGATACTGTTTAGTAGCTACGGTCCTTCTTCATATGACTTTGCATCACATTCATTTCTCTACCCTTCAGGACAATGTAACTTCTTGGGGGAAGGATTTGTTCCATTTTTGTCTCTGTATCCTCCACACTTACCACAGTGATTTACATATAGTAGGTGCATAATAAATATAGATTCTGCACTCCCCCCTTTTACCCCTTCCCGCCTTTAGTTAGTCTAGAGAATAACAGACATGGAGCAACTTAACAGCAGCCTTCAAGTATTTTGAGGGCTGTCATGGAGCAGATGATCATAGATTTCAAACTAGAAAGAGTCTTGGAATTCATTTAATTGTAACTCCTAAATTTAAAGATAAGGAAATTGAGTCCCAGTGAAGTTTTATCACTTGCACAAGGTAACACAATGGATATTTAGCAGAAGAGAATGGATTCCAAGCCTGGTCTTCTGATTTCCAGATTCATTATATTCTTTCCACTATGACACCTGGGAGGTTGTGGTTGACTCATTGTCACATAATTTGTAAGTATATCAGATGCAGAGGTTAAATAGACTGCTTCCTAATTCCAGGACAACTTTCCATTGTGCACTGTTACTTCTCTATATTGTGGCATTTTAAAAGCTTTTTAACTTTTTAGTTATTTTACTAGTAATGCTAGCATTTTATTCAGTGAAAGTTTTGAATGTCAAAGACAATCCATAGGGGTAGATTCACAATTTAGAAAGGAGGTATTCTTGATGGTTGTAATCAGTTCTCTGATTGGTTAACAATTAATGAAAGAATGAATATTATATTGAGGGGCTGGTCTTATTCTCATGAATTTTGATGAAGTCATTTACTTTCAAGTCCCAGCTTTGGACAATCTAAATAAAGTATCTATATTTTCTCATGCCTGAACAGAAGACAATGGACTGGGACTTTCACCTTAAGTTCCTTATAAGATTGGGTGGGATCTGACCAATATTGAGGAGAGTTAATTCAGTCTTATTATCAGTAATCATCTCTTCAATAGATTGACTTTGATATGAGGACTATAGAATTAGGAGGAACTCTGAATCTCCCCAAATCATTAGTTTTTAATAATAATTTTTCTCAGTAATAAACATTAAAGTTCTTCTGGGCTCTAGTCAGCAATGGGTGGAAATTGGAGGAAGGAAGATTTTATTTGAAGTAAGGGAAAAAAACAACTTATGAATAAGTAAAACTGTTCAAAAATAGAATGATATTCTTAAAGAATGGTAGTGAGTTTCCCCTACTAGGAGATCTTCAATCAGAAGCCAAAAGCTAACTCCTTATTGAGTGCATTGTAGAACAAAGTGTTGTTCAGGTAGACATTGCATCAACTGGGCTCTTGAATCCTCATTCTTGAATTCTGTTCTAGTCAATTTTTTTTTTAATTTAATGGGTTCATTCAAATCAAGTCACTTATCCCAGGAAATGGAAGTAGTGTCAGAACTGGGACTTGAACCTAGGTAAAATAGATTTAAATTCCTGAAAATTATCCTGAAAGTCTATTAAATGATGGGGGTCTTTCAAGATCAGAAGAATTACAACTTGAGTAGAGAAGCCAATTAAAAACAGCAAATTATTCTAGTTTCATTGAGAAATCCTGTAATTCAAGCCAGTAATTGCATTGGGGCTTCATGTTTTAGGCTGAGAAATTATTTTCAGTTTATAGTTTACTTAAATTTCTTTCCAAAGATTCCAGATGTTCCATGAGACATTTTGTCATTATTTAGAAGTATGTGAGAAATTTTGGTCATTTTTCAACATGGAAGCAAGGCAAATGCAGTGTAATACACTGCTTTGCATATTACATAGGCCAGACAAAAGATAGTTGTTGAAAATAATCCATAACCTATTTTAAAAATAAATAACATTTTGAATAAAAAATATTTAGTCATCATTTATTATTTTACAAACCTCAACCATAATGAAAAAGAATTCCAGCTTTACAATTTTCCTTGTTGTCTCTCCTTTAGGTTTTGTACATGCATGGTTGCTGATTTCAAACACTTTTTGTTAAGGCAGATTATTTTATTTTGCCAAATTTATTCCAAGAAATTATGATTCTAAAAGCAATTACCCAAAATGAGAGAACAGGGAAATTCAGGGGAGGAAAGTCATTCTAACTGGTAGAGGCAAAAAAGAGGAGGGGAATACTATTTAAAGAAAACAAGTGATGATAATGAAAACTATCCAGGTCTATTGCTGCCTCCAACTAGGTCATCTGTTTCTTTTTGCTAGAGAAATATTTTTCTGCTATAATTCTTTTCATTCTGCAGCCATTCTCCATGTGTGTCTCTCTACTTCCAGGCTTCTCTTCTTTTTCTTTTCTATTTGATCCTTTCTTATCTTCCTAAGACTCTACCATATGCTAGTTTCTGTTAACTGCTCCCTCCCCCATTTCATACTTCAGAATCATGTTATCAGCTCAGAAGTTTGAGTGATTTTTACATTTCATAGAATTTTTCATTAGAAGGAATCAGAAACTATGTAGTCCAATACTTCCTTGCCTGAAAATTCCCTCTACAACAACTCTTGTGTAGTCATCCAGCACTCTCTTGAAACCTCAAGTGAGGGAGACCCTCCTACTCCAGAGGCAGTTCATCCTAAAACAGTTCTAAAAGTCAGGAAAAATTGCCTTAGATCAAAATTAAATCAATCCACCCATACCTATGGTAACTCCTAGATCTTCTCTATTAGCTCATATCTCTATGATATTAAGAACAAGTTGGATCCTTCCTTTGAAAGAGCTAATCATTTAGATAATATCCATAAGAAGTCAATGGGGTGTGGCTAAAGCACTTGGGAATATTTAGTCTGTTATGCTATTTTTTTTTTTTATACTTTGTTAGACTTTACATTTATCCTTGTTGAATTCTATAGTAGACGATTCATCCCAATGCTCTATATTCTTTTCAGACATATGTGGATCCTGACTGTTACCTAACACATTAGCTATCATTCCTAGATTTATTTCATACAAAAATTGATAAACATGCCATTTATGCCTTTTTCAAAGCTATTCATAAATAGCACAAAGTTATTTTGATATCAATCTATCAGTTACTTTTTTGTTGTTCAGCCATTTAACCAGTTCCAAATCTCTTAACCCACATTTATCCATCTTGTTTCAAATTTAGGACAAGATATTTTGTTCAAGTATTTGCTGAAATCTAAGTGAATCATAATTGCAATATTTACCTAATTTGCTAGTCTTGATCATAAAGGAAAGGGGATTTGTCATGATCTGCTTGATGAAGTTATGTTGACTCTATTTCTTTGTTGCTTCCTTTTTTTTTTTACTATCTCTTTCATAATATGCTAAATTATACACATATGCATATATGTATGTATATATACAATATATATGATTTTGCTTTATGAGGTATAACTATATCTATATCTACCTATCTAACCAAGATCTATAGTATTTTCCTCCAAGTAAGGTAACATTTCCCTTTTTCTTTCCTCCTGTCACCTTTTTGTTCTCCATGCTTTCTCTAAAATCACTGCTAATGGCTTAATCACATATGTTTTTTCAGGACTGTGTGACTTGAAGTTGTCAAGAGCAGTTAAATTTTATTTTACTTTTTTCCTTCTTAGGTTAGGGTTCAGCACCCAGGTAGCCACTTTTACTCTGTCATTTCCACTCTAAATATATGACTTTTAGTCAGAGAAAACATAAGCAGCATAAGAATTCAATATTTCTTTTCTTTCTCTGTGTGGTTTGTTATCATCATTCCATTCCTCCTGAGGCCTAATTCCTTCTTTGATACTTTTCTTCTGCAAAATAACTTTAAGAAAAGACCTTTTGGCTATGTTTAGCATTCCTCCCTGGGCTTAGCTCATTTTGAACATTAGCACTCTTGACACTATCCTTATCCTCTCCCATTGTCCAACAAAATTCAGATTTTCTGAAGGAAGAAGTCCTTATGCAACTCACATACTACCTATTCCTTTCTTAAATGTCCAAGGACAGCAGGCAATGAAGAAAGATGAGCTAGATTCATATTTAGTGTATCCTTAAATTTTGAGCCAAATGTCCTTTCCTTGTCCTTGTTTTGCTGTTGTAACATTCTGAAGTAGTTACTGCTTTTTAATGCATGCAAAAAGGACAGATCACCAGACTCCAGCACTCTGTGATCTGACATCATGTTGACACTCAATTCAAAGGAAGATGTGTACCATCTGGAAGCAATATAGACTTTTCACTATATTTTACAGCATGACTGGCTTCAGGTTATAAACTAAATTAATATACAGAATGGCCTTGCCCCTTTTTTGATCTCTGGGACAAATTGCTCCAGGTATATTATCTGGTTTGATTCTCACTCATGACAATTCACATAGTACTAAGAATTCTCTGCTCATATTTTTTGAAAGTATACACATTGATTTTCTAATCTTTTCCATCCCTTTCTAAAAGCAAAGTGACAAGAACACATCCTATGCTACTCTTCCTTTGCCCACTAGCCCATCTGGGTGGTTAGAGATTCTCAGTCATAATAAAAGTTCTCAGTTCTTTATTATTACTCCCAATACATTTCACAAAGATGTATCATCAAGTGCTCTCTTTAATATCTTAGCAACAACAGTCCCAAACAAAGGAAAACATTCTGACTTTCTGACTTAAGTACAAAATTAAACTTCTGAATTCAGCTGAGTTCACCAACTTTATTTTGAGGGAAAGAAGAGAGAAAGAGGTAAAATCAGATGTGAGAAAACTATAGCCATTGTCCAAAGCTATAGAATCATGTTTTCAAAGAAACTTCAATTGGGATTGGTCCATCTAAATGGATACCAGTTGACACATGTTACATAGAGTTCAAACTGCCCTATAAAAATCCAGGAAGTATTTGTGACTTAGAATCCATAGGGGGCTTGTGTAATGGAAGCCCTCTCTACCAACTAAGGATTTTTGGCCCATCTATGATTTCATAGATAAAACCTAGGGAGTTGCCTAGGTTAAAAAGAAATGACATGATTTTTTTTTCAACTCTAAAGAATTAGATTTTTCAACTCTAAATAGAATTCTTGACTTTAAGCCTAAGGTTCTATTTCTCATGATGCACGATTTGTATAGTGTGTGTGTGTGTGTGTGTGTGTGTATGTGTATAAATCCATATCTATATCTATCTGTAAATATATATGAACAATAGGGGGATGGCTGTGGGATATTATCCCTGCTCTCTCTTCCCCCAACATTTCTTAGGCTGTTAAAAAAAAATATCAAGTTTCAGGAACAACTTTATATCTGTTCTGTCTAATTTAACATAATCCCAAGATATGTTCTAGAATAGATCTAAAGCTGGAAGGTATCTCAAAGATCACTGAGTTTACTTTCCTCATAATATGGAGGAGAAATTTAAATCAAGTATAGTTTAAGTGACTAGCATAAGGTCACACACTAGTAGAATCAAAGGTAGAATTTGAATCATTTTCTTTTGCATCTGGGATCCTATTTTCTTACTGTACAAGACCTCTTTCATAACCTGGGAAGCAGTACAATAAACTGAAAAGAACATTAAACTTAAGCTAGAAGTGTCAAATTTTTTACTTTTTCTTAATGTCTTCTTAATCTTAATCTTTCTTAATATTTTAAAATATCTTTTACTAGCTATATGACCCCATATGAAAAGGGCTACCACCTTTACAGAATTGTTATGAAGATAAAATGAAACAGTGGATACATAAGAGCTTAAAGGGTTCTGTAAATTATCATTATTTATCAGTCTATGCCTCTTTCTTAAAGCTTGAGTACAAAAAGGAACTGAGTAGATTTGATCTGAAACCAAGAAAAAAAAATTAAAAGACTGGATTTTCTAATTGAATTCTTGAGTAGGCCCCAATCAATATATGCATGAAAAAGGTTTGGGGCAAAAGGGAATTAATAGTTGCCTTGCTGTTATTAAGATTTTTTTTTTTAATTTGGAATGCAAAGGATAGCTTCTCCTTTAGATAATACATATGATGTCAAGAGCAATGAGAAATTTGCCAGCCATCAGGATATTTTTTTTAAACTCAGTGAATGCAAAATTATATAAGATTATGAAGTGATCTTATGAGTTCTATTCCATATATTTGGCAGCAGGAAAAAAATTCAACAGTTAGCATAAGAAGCAGGCTATCCACAAAAGATTTCTAAAAGGCTGAGAGTTCATTAGATATCTCCTCTATTGGTAGGGAAAGGGATTAGGAAGGGTCCAAAAGTATGGCCATAGTGACAACATTGAGTCTCTAATAGGTGATGAACAGGACTTGCCATTCTCCAAAACAAAGTAGAATTCCTAGAATTACATATGATTCTTTCCTACCATTTCCTCCTCAGAATTCATTTTTAAGAATTCCATAAGGAAAAAATTAGACATATGAAACCTCACCTTTTCTCCATGTCCCGAAGGCAACCAAGTATTTCAAGATGTGATGAGAAGTTGATTTCCAGAAAGCTGGTTGAGAATAGGATGCGTCTTAAGGGCCTTTTCTGGTTGCCCAGGAAGGCCATGTAAAGCCCCAATGCTGGCACAATGCACAAACGAAGCGTCCGAATCATCAGCTGAAGGCCCAGCAGGTGCTGCCTTTGATTATTCTCAGTGCATATTATATTAAGAATAAATTGGCAGCCTCAATAGGGGTTTATAGCATACATCTGGAAAAACGATCTCCTGTTGAGAACATTTTAAAGTTGGCAGAAGTGGATTTTAAAGTTGTCTGTCATGTTGTACACTAATTTAAGGAATTTGGATCTCATTGTGGAAGCATCTTTTTCCAAAAAGCAGCCTTTAATGAAGTGATGAGATCTGTCACTTAGTAGGTTCCTTCTATCAATTGATTTCAACTATAATTAAGGGATCTTGTTTAAGCACATTTATTATAAGCAAGGTACTAGGATTTATTTGTGCCAAATGAGCAAAAGTGAGAACATTACGGAAATAACTATAATGACCACCACAAAAACAATTAACACCCTCATAGACTGTTGGGGAAATGATAAGGAAGCTTAGTTCAGAGGAAAGAAAACTACTGGAATCTGTGACCTGGACTAGAAATGTCATTTCTGACACTTACTGCTTGGTTGACTTTCGGAAAGTCACTTAGGCTCATGAGCCTTAGGTCATGTGGTGGAGATAGCACTAGATTGGAATTAGAAAGCTCTGAGTTCAAATTCAGCCTCAGACACCAGATGTGTGACCATGGGCAAAGGCACTTATTCTATGTCTGTCTCACTTTCCTCATCTATAAAATGAATTTAAAAAATTGCATCTACCTCTTATGATTTCTCTATTACTTAAATGAGATATTTATGAAATATTTTGTGATGTAATCTAAAATATATCACATATATGTATATATATGAAAAAATATAAATGTTTGTCTAAAACATGTAAAAATAAAAGATACAGAATGTAATATTAATACTTATTTTTTACTGTTATTATAGTTGTAAATCTATATATCTGCATTTTTATTGAATCTATATACCTGTAATTTTATTGATGTAAGGACTTCCCTTTATATATTCATACCAATAGAATAAGAAAGTTTCCTGAGTATAATTTAGCATTCCGGTGACTTAGACAGTTTACCCAGCCAATGTGTGTCAGAGTTGGAACTTGAACAAGATCTGATTCTGTCAAGTACCCTTTTTGCAGTCCATCTATGTCATATGTATATGACATCTAAATGAAAGATAATGATATAAAGTAAACCAAGGAAGAGATTAAATTATTTTCTGGAAAGATTCAACAACCTCTTCTCATGGAAGTGGTACAGGTGTAGACTCTAGGAACTAAATATTAAAGTGAAGCTGTGATTTCATCAATTTTATGTTTCCTCCAGTCATACAAATTGCAATTCATCTATGCTTACCTATCCTGTGCTCCTTTTGTCCAAATTCTCCCACCAGACTTCTCAATGTGTTGAAACTCCTTGGCAGTCCATCTATTACTCTTCACCATTTTCATGTGAGCAGCCTATATTTTCTTCTTATTATACAATATTAAAGAAGGGTGGAGAATAGAAGGAAGTTGGAGAGAGGAGAAGGGAATAGATATTTATTAAGTTTGTACTGTGTGCCAAGCATGGTGCTAAACTCTTTACAAATATTACGTTATTTGTTACTTACAATAATCTCAGTAGGTAGATGCTGTTAAAACTGAGTTAAGTAGCTTTCTGTGAGTGTTTGAGGACACGTTTGAATTCAGGACCTCCTAACTCCAAGACTAGACTGGCTTAAACAAATGTTGTAGAAAAATTTGTAAAGAGTAAGAATCCCTTCACCTGGAAGCATTTGAGTGAAATCTTGAAGAAAGAGAAGGATTAAACTAGAGCGTGATGAAGAAGGGGTGCATTCCAGACATGAAGGATCATTTATGTAAATGTGGACATGGGAGATCACAGAATGAGACTGGAGAATAGATAGTTGGGCAATCTACTTGAAAACCAGAGCAGTTAATAATATAGAATGAAATAAGACTGTAAAGACAGGATGTCACTATACCAAAATAAGGTCAAAATGGATATGTAATTTGAGCATAAAGAATGATAAAGGAGAACAAGGGATAATTTACCTATCAGGTCTTTAAAAAAGGGAAGAATTTATGACCAAAGAAGAATTGGAGAACATTATGAAAGATAAAATAGACAATTTTGATTACATTAAATTAAACAGGTTTTGCACAAACAAAACCAACAGAAACAAGATTGAAAGAGAAATAGAAAGCTGGGGAAAACTTTACAGCCAGTATTTTTGATAAAAGTCTCATTTTTAAAATATTTAAAGAACTGTGTCAAATTTATAAGAATACACGTCATTCCCCAATTGATAGTCAAATTAAATGACAATTTTCAGATGGTGAAATTAATATCATTTATAGTTATATGAAAAAGTGCTCTAAATTACCATTGATTAAAGAAATGCAAATTAAAACAACTCTGAGATACTATCTCACACCTCTTAGAATGGCTAAGATGACAGGAAAAGATAATGATAAATGTTGGAGGGGATATGGGAAAACTGGTCCATTAATGCATTATTGGTGGATTTATGAACTGATCCAACCATTTTGGAGAACAATCTGTAACTAGGCCCAAAGGGCGACAAAACTGTGCATATCCTTTGACCCAGTTGTGCTATTATTACTGGGTCTATATTCCAAGGAAATTATAAAGGAGGGAAAAAGACACACTGTGCAAAAGTGTTTGTAGCAGCTCTTTTTGTGGTAGCAAAGACCTGGAAAATGAGTAGATGCCCATCAGTTAGGGAATGGTTGAATAAGTTGTGGTACATGAAAGTAGTGTAATATTATTATATTATAAAAATGATGAACAAGCTGATTTTAGAAAGGCCTGGAAAGATTTACATGAACTGATGCTGAGTGAAACAAGCAAAACCAGGAACACATTGCACAAGAAAACAGCAATAATGTGCCACAATCAATTATAAAAGGTTTGATTCTTACTGGTTCAGTTATTTAAAGCAATGCCAATAAACTTTGGATGGAAAATGCCATCTGCACCCAGGAAAACAACTAAGGAAACTGAATGTAAATCAACACATGCTATGTTCACTTCTTCTCTCTTTTTTTTTTTAAATCTCTGCCATGGTTTTTCCCTTTTGCTCTGATTTTTCTCTTCTAACATGATTCACAAAGCAATGTGTGTTAAATAATAAAAAGTCAAGAAAGACCAAAATAATAATAATAAAAAGATAGGATGGCATCAGACTGTGGCCTTGACTATCAAACTCAGGATTTTTTCTAGTCTTTACTATCCCAACTTCTTAATTTGTGATTAAATTTTGATAAATTGTGATATAGGGTTCTTTATGGAGTCTAGTAACAATGTGGGAGTTGCAAAATTTTGATTTGTTATCAGTAAATGCTTGATTTATATAACTGTTGTATATACTTATATACACGGGGTCATGTAAATATGTTTTGGGTGAAAATGGGTGATTAGAAAATAAGCTTGAAGAAGCCCTGCTTTGTATTACTTTTCTCATCTAAGTGAATTATTGTCATTTCCAGAAATTTCATTTTTATCTTAAGCACAGCTTTTCAAAAGCCTTACTTCATTTTGGAAAGAAATGATAGGGAATTAAATGGAATTGGAATAGGAGAGTCTTAGTGATTTCATGTACTTTTATTTCAATCTAATAGCATGATATAGTACATTAAAACAAAGAAACAAAAATCTGTTCTTGAAATCAGAGCACTTAGGCTCATATTTTCTTTTACTTAATCACCTTGGGCAAAGTATTTCATCTTGGACTCAGTTTCTTCTGTAAAATGATCAGGTGATATACATGGCTTCTTCTACTCTTATGAAATCCTATGAATTTGCCCTGATTCTCTAAAACTAATCACCATGCTAGACTAGCAAGGCCCATTGATTTTGTTTTCAATGTGATTTCCTTCTTAATATAGTAGTTGTGAAATAAACTCACTGAATTTTAAGGGAGTAGTCTTTTGGCTTCTGAGTGTTTGGTTTAGCAAAGAGAATGTGCATGTAATCATAACTAAGAAAAGAAAGAATTAGATTCTGAATTTTTGAGGGTAAGAAATTTCTCTCCCATGTTCTTTGAATCCTGTGTCCTTTGAATAGTGTTTAGTATATAGTAGGTATTTAAAAAATACTTATTGACTCACAGAGAATACATGGCTCAGTGGAAAGTTCTTAGTATGAAGTTGGGGAAAAAAATAACAAAATCTTCATCTCTATTTGGAAGTCTCCTCCACATAAAAGACTTTTGACAAATCACTTCAGGAATCGGCATCCTCTTACTATCAGGAGTCATCTCCAAGGAGCTCTGTAGTAAGTACATCTGGCATCAATTTGGACATCTGATGTGGTCATTCCCGAAAATCCATCTTAAATCTTGTTTTCTGGCATTTGTGGCCATATGACCATGGGATAAGTCTGTTAATCTGCTGTTTTGAATCTGTAAAATAGAGATAATTCTCCTTGGAACCAGCTCAAAGAACTATTGCCACAATCAACTAAGATAATACCTACAATGTCTATTGCAAACTGAAAAAGCAGTTGAGAAATATCAACTATTATCATTATCACTTTTTACAGTACTCTTCTATCCAAAGCTTTAGGTGATGTGAAAGAGTATTCACCTCACTGCTGGGGTGAAGGGCAAGTTTTTTTCTGCTCATATGCCTCCTGGTAGAATTATAGACATTCCTGACATGATCCACAGAAGAAGAGGTAGGGTGTAGGTACCCTTTAAATATTCACTGAGTCAACAACTCTTTCCCTTGATGGCCCAATAAGAGGATTATTCATCTTTTCAGGGGGCAAAGCCCTTCAACACTGTTTCATAAGTGTTCCTTGAGTCCCTAGAAATTTTTCAGGAAATTATCATGCATGTTTCATCAGATGGCCCCAATAGATCAATTTTTAAACATGTTCCTAGCTGCCTTTGTTTCATTTTTATTACTTTTTTGGTTATCTTGGAGTTTATTGGCTAGATGTCTTTCTTAAAGACCAGGCCTTAAACCAAAACCAATCTGATTCTAGTTGGCCACCAATAGGTCCTAGGCCAAGGCCCATTTGGTCATTGTCTGGGTCCTGATTGACTCAGAGTGAAGGGAAATAGCAATCATCTCTGCTTTGGCCAGAAACACCGAAGGTCTTCCCTTCCAGATTCATTCATTCATTTATTTATTTAGATGTTTTTGTATTAGGTGAAAGAGAAGATTATTTGCCTTGATTGCTACCTAGCCTTAATCATTGAAGGGATGTGATCTCAGTCAAATTGAGAAATTTTGAAGACTTTAGCTTAAAAAGGCCAAAGTCTCTAATTTCATATAAGGCTATCTTCAGTCATACACAGATGGCTCTGGAGGAAACAGTGACAAAGATGACCGTGCAGGACCCTCCCTCACTTAAATCCAATTTACTTTCATGCCATAGCATAACCTCCCTGATGTCATGGTTTGTTCTAGAATGAAGGACAAACAACAATATTAGTAGTCATAATTGTAGTATTTGTAATGGTCATGGTTGTTGTCATAAAAGTAATGATAACAAAATACTTTATCACAAGCCTCTAAGTCAAGGAGTATTGTTAATATTATTGTTATTGCTATTAATATGATAACACTTTAATTTCCCTATCCCACTGGGTTGTTGTGAGAAAAAGTATTTGGTAAATCTGAGTGTTATTATATAAACAAAAATTGCTTTTATTATCCCATGAGCTTCAAGAGAACAGGTTGATTAACATTTACTACTAAAGTTCCTTTCAGCTCTGGGCTCCAGTCTTCAAGAAGTTCATCCCTGGAAGAACCTGATCCCCTTAAGAATCATCTTTTCCCCATGTTTTCTGCTTCTTTACACACTTACTTAAAAGCCCCCAGGGAAAAAAGTCTCTTAAATCTTAGATTTTTCTCATGTACAGGGTCTCCAAATGTGGAGTAAAAAGATGTTTGGTATATTGTGTAGATTTAGATACAAGACAACTAATTATTTCCTCTTACAAAAAAAAAAATAAAATACAAAAATATGCACACATTGGCAAAGAATTAAGCATGAACTACTAGCATTTTGTTAGAATGTTGAATGGACATTTCATCTACTTGATACAGTCTCCTTGAGGTAAATATCTTTCAGTTCAGAAACTGGGCTCCTCTTTCTGTCAGGAACCATTTTCTTCATTTGGTAAGTACAATGCATCCCTCCCTTAAATGCATCTAGTACCAACTAGAAACTTGTGCTTGCTATTCCTGAAAATTCCTCTCTCAGGATCTCCATTTAGGTACCTACTAAGGGGAAGAAATACAAAACAGAAGTAGCCAGGAACTTTATGGGTAATCTCCTTTTCTAGAGGCCATATTCAAGGATATTGGAGTATGGATACCTCCCCTACCCCTTAGGGAATTAAAAAAAAAAAAAACGAAATTGGTGAGGAGAGGGATGGAGAAACAGTTACAAAGAGAGAGAGAAACAGACACAGACAGAAAGACAGAGAGATAGAAACAGAGACAGTGACAGAGATAGAGATAGAAAGACAGAGATCAACAGAGAGACAGAGACAAAGAGTGACAGACAGATACAGAGACAAAGACAGACAGAGAGACAGAGACAAAGACAGACAGAAATAGATACAAAGAAAGAAAGAGATATAGAGACAGTCAGTTAGACAGATAGAGAAAGAGAGAGGGAGACAGAGTAAGATAGAAACAGAGAGAGACACAGAGAGGCAAAAAGACAGAGACAGAGAGTTAAGTGATTCAGATTGAGGATGGAAGAAAGAGCCTCAGAGGGCAAAGTTTCTGCTTTTCAGGTTTTTCAGATCTTCTCTAAAATGTTTGTGGTGTAAGTTTTGAGGTTGGGAAGGGACTCCAAAAGACTGGGGTCACAGACTGGTATGTGAGGTATCTCAAAAGAGTTTGTAGGCTTGAACCCATATCCAAGTCAAAGGGCAAAGTTTATTTAACTATAACACCAATTGAAGCAGGCTAAGTTTCAAAAGAATTTAGCAAAGAACCTGGAGAAAGGAAACACCTTTATCCAGTTCTTCATGTCATTGATGTAATAATTTTAGGGCCTAAAGGTAGAACTGAGGAGCGGTCTCCCAATTTGGTTATCATGGACCAACAAATAGTCGGTAATGTTTGTAGGACTATTCCAAAGCCAGAAGACTTTCAAATCATTGATAGACAAATTAATAGAACAATAGCAACCTTAGGCCAGATACCTCAGGATCACTAATATATTTTCTCTAAAATCCAAGGGAAGAAATACTATTATATTCCAGGCCAGAGCATTTTTTACAATCATTGACAGACAGAATGCCAGAACAATAGCATTCCAAGGTGGGAGTGGTGGTGGGGAGGTCGGGATCACAGATTCCAAAGCCAAAAGACTTTAGAATCACTGACAGATTCCTAGGACAGAAGCCCCCTCCCCTGCCAAGATCAGGGGGACTTCCCTAGTGCTGTCTCCCCTAGAAGATATATTCCTTCATAAGTATCAAAGTGAAAACCTAAAGGCAAAATTGACAATGGGGTTATTTTATTTGAATTTTTCACACTATGCTCCCTTTAACATTTGGGGCCTCTTTCTTGAAAGCCCCAAGTCCTTCAGCTCTCAGCTAGAAAATGTATGACCCACTGGGAATGGTATAGGATCTCATACATTTGGCAAGGGGGCTCTCCACTAAGCCACATTAGATGCTTCCCTCCCTTAGCTAAGTCTTATCCTCTTTGTAGAGAAAAAACAACTGACAATGCTTTCATTAAATTGTGTGACTTGCCCACAGTTATTAAGTAAATAAATGTCAAAGCTGAGATTTGAATGCAATTCTCTGGAGGGATAAGTCCAGTGATCATCATTCTGCTGTAACATACTGTCACATGACATTGGGATTTCCTCCCTACTATTTTCTAATCTGTAGCAAATAACTGAGGCAAACTGAAGCAACAAAAGAAAATTTATGTGAATTATCAAAGTGAAAACTGAAAGGTAAAATCGACAATGAAACCATTTTATTTGAAATGTTTCACTTTTTTATTTGAAATGTGCTCACTTTTAGATTTGGGACCTCTTCCCTAAAGTGATTAGGAGACAATAAACATCAGCAATAACTTTTATAAAGGATTTCCTTTGGCAGATTTTAAAGGACTTCCCTCAAAAGCATAATGGGAAAGAAAAGCATCATAAATTATTCACTAAGTTACAATATATGCCGGAAATTTGTAAATACTATATTTTTCTTTCTATAGAACAAAAATTATTTTTTTAACAAAACTTTTGGTCATGGACTTCTCTGATATCTTGTTGAACCCTGTGAAATCCTTCTTACAACAATGTTTTTAAATGTATAAAATAAAATGCACAGGATTAACAAGGAAATCATTCATATTGAAATTGAGTTATAAAATATTAAGAGAAAACAAATTCACATACTTCAGTTTTAGTGGCAATCTTTTTTTCCTGATCAAGAGATCTAATCAATGTCTAATTTCATTGATATTTAAATTTAAAAAAATCTTTATTCATTTATTTTTCTATCCTCAAGATAGACTACCTTAAAGGATTTCAGTTGAAGGTATAAGATGTACTGTTCTGATTTGTTTTTAGGGACTTCCATTTTTTAATATTTTCCCTACATCCCTCAAAGATGTAATAGGAAACTAGGGTATGGATATTTACTTTGGTTGCTAAGATTCATAAACTTTCTTGCCTTTTTTCTTGTTTGAATGGTATAGTAGGAATGTCAAATTAAAAGGATAAAAGAGATCCCAGTAAGGCTTTACATAAAAGTTCCCCAGAGGCTGAAGGTCTAATCAGATAGATGTGAATAGCTATTTGTCAGCAGTGTGGGATTAAAATAAGTAAGTTTTTTGTTGTTGTTGTTGTGGTTGTTTTTTTATCAGTATGGTGGCACTTGCAAAATGATGCAAGTTTTTTGTTTGAAATGATCTTTGGCTGACACTCGTGTCCTACTGGAACTTGCATCCCATTTTTGTAAGCAGGCACTCAGCCAGTCTTGCAAATGGGTATAAGTACAGGCAGCCAAGCCTTCATAGCTGACATGCATTGATTATGCAGCATATCAAGCTAGTAAAGTTGAAATAGTCATCTGTCCTGAGCTTCTGTGTTGGCCATGATGAGGATGATCTGTCATGAATCCAGATCTCAGCTTAATTAATTCTAAAAATAAGAATTAACTTCAACAGTGGGTTGCAGCAAATTAATTTACATAATAAATTAGAATAGGTATCCTTACCAACAGAGAAGAGGAGATGGCCTTTCTCCCTGTATGGCTGTATCTCTACACAAAAAGAGATAAGGAATATAATAAAACCACCCTCGTTTGGCTTTTGGTTCACTGTTCCCCTAGAATGGGTATAATTCCAAGAAATGGCTGAATCTCACTCATGTTTGCCAGGAGAACAATGAAGCCTGAGACACAGCCATTTCTAGGCATTCAGATATTTTATTTTTTGCTTTGTTTTACTGAAGAGATTTAAAAAAAATATATTACTTGTGAACATGCACTTAATATGTTGTCACTGGTTTAGACTCTGTTGAGTCAACTTCCTCAATACTGTTTTCTTCTTGAATTAATTCTCATGGTTCCTGGTTTTTGGATCACTTTGGTAACTTGCCAAAGAGTCTCAAAGCCAAATCTCACTCATGCTGAATGGAGTAGATAGCAATAATCCTTTTTTGTTGTTGTTGTGCTTTGGCAAACAGTTGGATCACCTAGATTCTGTGGACTCTGTGGTTATGTTAAAGATATCACATGTAAATTTTATGGAATATCTATATAGTGAGGAGAGGGACCTCCTAACCATGCCCAGAGATCCAGGAATATATAAACTGAGTCAACAAATCAGAGACTTCATGCTGCCCACTTCTATTCAAGCAGTGTTCCCATACAACCATCTCCTAACAAGTTTTGTGTTTATCTTTTGTATTTCATTTATAAAAGTAAACTCGGTGCTTGGACTTCTGGGTGTATAAGGCAAACAATAAGACATCATACATTTCAATTCCAACGTGAGCCAGTGGAACTCTACACCAAATCAGGCAAAAGTCTGACTAGTAAAAAGAGATAAGCATTTATCAAGAGAATATAATAGAAACAGATGAAATGGAGAAATAGGTAAGAGTATAAATCATATATTCAATACTTTTGTAAGCCTCTAACTGTATTTGTAGAACTATATTTGAAGAATGCAAGCTGCATGATTGGTTTTTAAAAAGCAATTTAAGAAGAAATAGAATAAGACTGGACTTGGAATAGCGCTGGACAAACAATAATAGCCTAGACACCAGGACAGTGACTTCATTGGAATAGGAAACTCCCAATTGAAGGGATTCCCTTGACTAATATAAATCATTCAATCTCTACAACTTGCTCTTTTGAGTGTTGCCTAGTGTAACATTTCTTAAACTGTGGGTCCCCACATGGGATTGTGCAACTGAATGTAGGCATTGTGAAAAATTTGGCAACAATAAAAGGTATCAAATATTCCACCAAGATTTAATTTTTTATGTAGAAATAAACAAGCACATCCATTGGATTGTAAGCAAATTTGTTTTTGTTTTCCATAAATGATAAAATTATATATGTGCATATGTATAAAGCCAAGAATTGTTTTTAAATAAATTTCTTTATGATTTACTATCAGTAAATATTTGATTTATATGCCTATTTTATATGCCTACATCCCTGGGATCACATAAAAATTTCTTGGACAAAAAGGGGTTATGAGTGGAAAAAGTTTAAGAAGCCCTTGGTTTAGGATGCTGAAAGGTTGTGAATTACCTAAGGCTTCAACAATCATGTGCCAAATTGGGAATGTGAAAGTAGATCTTTCTTGTTTTATGAAGGGTTTCCAGGCACTACACACTACCTCTGTAGTCTACATTTATAGTGTTTTACATAAATTACTTCACTGGCTCTTTACAAAAATATCTATGTATGAGTTGTGCTATTTTGCTGTTGTTCAAGTCATTCAATCTTGTCCTATTCTTTGGACTTTATGGACTATGGTACTATCATGTCCTTCTCTACTTTTTCCAATGTCCCATATCAAAGAAGGCATTGTGCTATATGAGCAAAGTGGAATTCAATAGCTCCAAAAAAAAAAAAAAAAAAAAAAACCCACAAGATATACAAATCTAAAGACATCTTCATTTCAAATGTTCATGTGGACTACTTGGGCCCAACTTGTATTACAGCCTTCCAAGCTTGTATTGGTCTGATCTGTATTCAAGATAGTAATATAATTTTGGTCCTCTTTAAGCATGAAGGACAGCAACCTACCAACAATCTCTTGAAATGTGTCCAAACTCAAGATGCTAATATAAGTATAATTTTCTAACTTCGAAAACTGAGGAATTGAATGGTTAAATAGCATCCAGAAGCATACATCTTGGAAGTTTCTGAGGTGGGATTTCTTCCCAGGTCTTTTTGACTTCAATCTAAATGCTCTATTAACTAAGACTATATTGCCTTATAAAGTCAGATTTTTTTTTTCCTCCAGTAGAATTTTTTTTTCTTAGAGCAATAAGAAAAAGGAAAAGACTATGAAAAGAGAAATAGAGAATCAGAGATCAGAAGAACCCTGTGGCTAATATTACTAAGAACTACAGTAAGACTGAAGACTTGACTAATAACAAAAATATAATTATGTATCTTGAATCCATATCTATGTTTATTTAGAAAAGGTTTCCTATGAAGCTTCCTATGAAGATACCTCCAAGCAAAAGATTTCCTAAAAAAGTCAATTAATAATTGCAGCAATGTATTAAGGAGGTAATTGCTCAGATAATAATGCTGCTTTTTACAGGAAGATTGAGTTGTATATGAAATGAAATTTGCCCAGAGAGATTATAGGATTTTTAGCATTTAAAGCCATATCTTGTTTTAACTTCTCTGTATCGTGTGTTGTATTCTATCACTAGAATGTTTGCTTATTGAGGACAGAAAAAGTTTCATTTTTAGTTTCATTTTCCCAGGAATAAGAAGAGAATTAATAAATATTTATTAAATTAAATGAAAATACTCTTCTTGGGACTTAGGTGACAGCTGGATTCATAAGTGACAATAGGTTTGCTTCTGTTTTGTTACATTATGGAGTAAATAGATTTAAGCACTAATTTGATATTTTTAAGTGTAGGTCTTGCTTAGGACAAGAATTGGAAATCCTAATTTTGAGGGTTTTTTTCCCTATATTGGCATTTCTCTGTCTTCAGTTAATTCACAAGATCACTATCTCCTCTGCCTAGCCCACTGAAAATGCCTCCACCCTGAGGCTTACTATTTGATTGGTGAGTCCTTGCCTTAAACCACCTTATCCAGAAGAGAAAATGCCATGCTTCTTATTTCATTTCCATCTCATTTTTTTCTTTACTTTCTCCATCTCCAAATGAGTGATCTTGCTCTTTTCATGGATATTCTCCTTTCCCACCCCCTTTTGTACTTTCTATTCCCCTTGGAGGATGTAAGTTATTTTAGTAAAAATGTTCCTTGTTTTTGTTTTCACATTGTTAGCACTTAGTACAGTGCCTGCTACACAGTACTTAATAAATGTTTTATCTTTCATTTTTTTGTGTGTGTTCTGTCTGTCTGTCTCTCTTTAAAGCTGTAATCTAGGCTTGTCTCTTCATTTTACAAATGAAAAAAGTGAGGTCCAAATTAGGCTTTATCTCAAGATACTGCTTTGGGGGAGATGGGGAACCATCCTCATGGTCCTTTGTGATCTTTTTCCCACAGAACTATGACCACAAGACCTTTCTAGTGTGCTGATATTCCAGCCTCTTCCCCATCCACTCCAAGTCCACGGTCAAGGCCAGACTTCCCATTCTTCCAGTTTAGCAGCTTTCAAACTATAATCTATAGCATGAACAAAATGATTTTTTTATTGTTTATAAAGTTACTGATATGCAGTATGGATATAAAAGACTAGACACAGACTGCGTGTAGTTTTTAGATACATGTTTGAAAATATTTTTTGTTATTTTCCTTAAGAGGATGATTTGATACCATTCTAGCTCTCTCCTTTTGCCCTTAGTCCCTTAACTCATTCCAACCTGAGCCTGAAGTGCCTTCCAGCTTAGTTGATTAGAATCCCAAGGGGGTTTCCAGTTACACACAGATAACAAACTGTGTTAGTTCACTTGTAAGCTGCAGAGAAAGCTCAATTCTTTAGTGCTAGTAGCTATCTTCTAGTATTATCCTGAGGGGAAAAACCCTGAATAACTAAGCAACAACAAAATCTCCAGCAGGGTCTTGTTTGGGGAATAGGCCTCTGGGTATTTCTACTGTACTTTGTAGGAAGCACAGACACCTTTAGGCTTGAATTTTTAAGTGGGGTTACTTAAAATCGGTAATACTGTTTGGTTCAGTTTTGAAGCAAGGTAAGAAACCTCATTCAAGTATTTACGGACATATTATCAGAAACAAGACTAGCCAACATTCGAAAAATGCATTTCTAAAAGAAATAGTTCATAGTACTTTCTTTTTTATTATAACTATCATCATCTCAAATAATGAAGGAAGAAATGGGTTTGTAACCCCACAGTAGCAGAGTAACATGGAGGAAGGAGGGTGAGATGGTGAAGGAGGGCTGCAATAAATCATTGTGTTACTTTATGTTCAGAAAATGAATACATCAATGTTTAACAGCATGAGGAAGTATAAACCAGCTCCAGCTATTCCTCCTGAGGAAAGTGATGAGTTGGATGAGAGTGAAGATGATGCCAAATGAATACCAAGGCTAGCTGACATTCAGTCACCCCCAATCATATGTGTGTGGATTATGTGCAGTGGGGATAATTTTAATTTTTGTCAGTGTTTACTGACACATTTCTCTGAACACTATGAATAAATTCACAGAAATATGCTACCAAAAGTAATCTGTAGTTAGAGCATGTACTCAAATTTGTAGGACAGAAGATAGCAAATAATTTTTTTTCTTTTCTAATTCAAGGTTTCTCCCCCTCTAATTTTATTCATTTGGAAACAACCTTATATCCAGGTTACCAGGTACCTAATTGGGACTAGAATAATCTGCCTGATAACCTTAATTTAGTGTGAGAGAAGAGAAAACTGAGATGGGGGGATTAAGTAAAGGGGAACTAATTTAACAAAATATCCAATTTAGGGCTCATGTATCTTATCTGAGCCCATTTCTTTATATATGTGAAAAGGCAGTCAGATTTTCTTTCTCTCTGTCTTTCTCTCTCTCTCCCCTTCTTCTCTCTCTCTCTCTCTCTCTCTCATACACACACACACACACACACACACACACACACACACACACACAATTAGCTTTTGACTCTATTACCTGGAAAATTGCTTCCATTTTCTTCTCTACCTTGCAGGGGGAGACTTGCATATCATGTGACTGGATATCAAGCAGTCTAGGGCAAATTCTTATTTACTCTTACACAGATTCAGCCATTTTTAACACATTTGTATGCATAACATTCTGTTCCAGTTCAGACTAGTCTCAAAACAGCTAGGGATAAACTTCACTGCCTCTGTGATTCTTCCGTCAATGACTGGGCATTCAAGTTGAGCTTTGTGTCCTTAAAATTCCTTCTCTTACTGCTCTGGTGTGTCCTACAGTTTCAGGATGTACCCAGGTAAGCAAGAAATCTGCATTTAGTGCCAAGAGGCCATTTTGTCTGTAGTTATATGATAGTCTGAGAGAAGAAGAAAAAGAATGTGTTAATGAATGCAAAGCAAATTCAGGGAAAATCATGAGCTAAAAGGATAACCCTCTTTTCTACTTTCTACTTATCCCAATTGCTATAGTTTTTCCTCATATTTTTCAAAGAGGAAGATTTGTATAGGTGGATCATATAGAGACAGTTATTTCTAAATGTTATTCTCCAGTTCCAGTACATAAATTTCTCTCTCTCTCTCTCTCTCTCTTTCACACATACACACACACACACACACACACACACATTCCTCCCATTCCCCATCCCTCCACCTTGAAAAAAAATCTCAGTTTTAAGTTAGTTAAGAATAAAACTACACTAAAATCTTTGGGACACTGGTATGCATATTATAGCACCCACAAATAGCAGAAGTAGTTCTGGTATATATTTTGTTTGCATGAAAATATTTTTAAGCTCCTTCTAGAAAAGGACACTTTTTATTTGAATATATTGAATAATAAGCTCTTAGCTGTTCCATCACTCAGAGGAACACGGAAGGAAAAGACTGGAAACCATTATTGTCAACTGTCATCCAATACTCCTACACTTTCCCCCACCCAAATACTCTTAGCTCACACAGATGCAATCTAATCTTGGGTAGTTTACCTCAAAGAATCAGTTTCTGTCTTAGTTTGTTGTCACTGCCCTGGAGAATTACTCTTCGAAAATCTTTTGAACAGAGCTTAAATAAGATTTGTATATCCTTTTCCCTAAATGGGGGTAACAAGTTTCCTACTTCTACAAAGCTCCCAATGTACATTTTAAGTATATATAACACCACCCTTATTTTTTGTATGGAAAATTCACAAGATGCTAAAGATTCATAGGAAATTATAAACAGGTTCAGAAACATAAAACACATAATAATTATTTCAAGAAGGAGCTGAGCTTGGAGTTTCTAAAGGGTTGATCATTGATTTTTCTAATGAATCCCTCTTTCACACAGTCTTACAGTCTCCTCAAGATCTGGAGTATCAGTTTAAAGTTTCATCAGAAGATAAATCACTGAACAGTGTGCCCCTGGATGTCTCCATATCTACTTATGAGAGTGATAACTGCAGATTACATATACTTACATATACTTCCTTTTTGGGAAGGTGGGGCTTTTGAAAAGATAATTTACATTGTAATTGCATCATCTGAACATCTGAGTGCGATGGCCACATAGGTGAATTCCAGATCTCTTTCTAGTACCCCATCTTTCCTCCTTCCCCTCCCCACCATGGCATAATTTTGATCTTTACTCTGTTTCTTTTTTCTTTCTTCTCCAAGAATCACATTTTTTGTTAAAACATTCTTTTAGGAATCCAGATACCTGAGTATATATATGAGCTCAGAAACTTTTAAGTTAAGGAACTATGAAATTTGAGATTACTCATGAGATAACCAAATTGATTGGGAATCTATTATGATGATTCTATTGTCTGACCTACAATCAGGAAAGCACTTCACATTTCACTGTGTATTCCTACAGGGATCATCATATCTTTTCCTGAAGAGTAAGAAGGAAGAAATAAACTTTTTATGCCTCCATTTGAACTATCTGATCTGGAAGAGCAAGGGAGAGAAAGAGATGAGAGGTGATGAGGAAGAACTGTCCAACCTGATTCACATATCACTTTTATAGAGCAAATGCATTTGTCCCTTCTTTTGCTCTCTTGCCAATCATATCAGAGGCAACCATGGCACAAAGGAACCAATCAGAAGTGTTCCCTGTGTTTTTTTCATGACTTCTTCCATGAAAGATAACTTTCATATACTTTTTAATCTTATCAAATTAAATAGAGACTCTCTTATTCAAACCCTCTAAGTTATGGAATTGTTTCATATACTGGTAATAATTAGGACATTTCATGATTTCCTCTTTTGTGCCCCCCAAGATGGTGATCTGCCATGTAGCCAGCTGATATGTATGATTAGTCATATGGACAAATGGAAATTTTTATGAGCCCTATTTGTCATATCACAGTTTTGCATCAGCAAGTAAATCAAAAACAAAAACAAACAAAAACGCATGATTTCTCAAACTCAGCTGGGACATTTCACCATCCATAAGGGGCATAGAATGCTCATTTCATTGCAATCTCTTGTTATTCTATATCTGTGTAGCTGTGATTTCATAAAACAAGGGCAAAGTTAACCAAAGTTGTCCATTGTGAAAATAAATTAGTGATCACACTATAATGTTCTTTCTTTGCAAGGTGGATGGATATAATCCTTTCTCCCCACTGTTGCTTTCAAGTTATTTCTCCACCACCCTCCCTCAATGACCTTTTTTTTTTTTCCTATTAAGGTCTATTGAATCTATTTGTGTTACTTTTTCTCTACCTGTGTTGCTCTTATCTACTGACCCCCTGATCATTCTGTCAATATTTTCAATGAGTTTAGTACTTGTCTAACAATATTCTCCTCTAGCATACTATTCATTCTATCATTTCGTATGTTTTTGTGTGTCTTTATGTGTATATACGGATATTCATATTGATGATTTATCTTTAAATATGACTTCTCAATCTCTCAACTAAATCAATTGCAAGGATCTTCTCCTCCATCCCTGTCAGCAACACACCAACATGACCACATTTTTCCCCTATCCATCTTGGAATTGTGTCACCTCCATGATCTAGGACTTTAACATTTTTGTCACAATCTCCTATCCTCCCATCTTTCATGGGAGTTTTAAAAATAGCCTTTGGCTCTTTGAAAAACACATATTCTTCCATTCTGACTTTGATTGCTTTCCAGTTCCCAGATTTAACTACATGGTTTACCACGTCACTGTTTAACTAAATATCAATCAATTGACAAGCATTTATTAAACATCTTTATGTATTAGGCATCCTATTAGGGTAAGACGTAAAGAATGAAATCCTTAAAGAGATTACATTCTGTTCTTGGATAACTACTAATTAAGCACAATTTTCCATGCTAAACTTTTTTTTCTCTTTAATATATAACTTTTTCCTATCTACCATCTAAATTGTCTGTTCATATACCAGGAATGCTTGGAAGACTTGCATTGATTCTGGAAGAATACTAGATTTTAGTTCAAGTCCTAGCTTTCCTTTTACCTATATGAATTTGACCAAATTACTTAACCTCTCTGTGTCATAATTTCCTCATATAAAATGAATGGTTTCTCCATCTCATGTCCATCAAATGAGAAAATATAGCAAAAAAGAAAGAAAATGGAAATTGTTGGAAGGGCTTCAGAAAAACATGCATATCAATACATTGGTAAAATTGAGAATTGGTCCAGTCATTCTTGGAAAATAAAGTAGAATTCTTCACCAAAATTTGTTAAACTTTGTCAACTTTTTGATCCATGACACCACTCCTACGCTTATACTCCCAGGGAGATTTATTTTTAAGAAGGAAAAAGAAGCATATGTTATAGCAAAGAATTGAAATTTGATTTGAAATTTGAAGACCCATCCATTAGAGAACATCTGAACAAATATGACATATGACTCTAGCAGAAAATATTGTTATATAAGAAATTATGAAAGTAACATTTTCAGAGAAACATGGAAAATATATAAATTATGTATAATGAAATGAGCAGAAACAGAACAATGTATACAATAAAAACATTGTAAAGGCAAAATAATTTGAAAGACATAAAAAAAAAAATCAATGACTAATCATAATTCCAGAAGATCAGTGATGAAACTTCCTGTCAGAGATATGGCAGACAGGAGATGCAAAATGAGACAAATATTTTAAATTAGGTTATGGGAACATTTGGTTAAATTGACTCTGAACATTTATTAAAATGCTTGTTTTACCTTTGTTTCTCAATTTTTTAGAGCATAGGGAAGAAGAGAGTAGCTTAGGTTGACAAACACAAGAAAGAAGAAAATTAAAAAAAAGACTATAGGAAAAATTTTTTAAATAAAAAGACAAAAATAGAAGAAATTTCAAAGGGAATCATAGACAAGCAAAATAGCTTTGAAATTTTCATGTTGAATTTATTATATACTTAAATTAAGTAAGCTGATAAAGGAAAGGTAACCAGTTTCATGTACAACATATACAGTTCATGTGTATATATATATATATATATAGTTAAGTTTAGAATTTTTAAAAGAGAGGAGATAAATTAAGGAATTTGGACTAGATGACCTCCATGGTCTCTTTCAACTCTAAATCTATATTACTATATCTTATCCATTACAAATTCATGGTACATAAATTCAGCTTGGTTATACTTCAGCTCAACAATTCCTCCATTCTATCCTTATTCATATTCTTCACACTGGCTGTTCCAAAATTTTTCTTCTCTTTTCTCACCACTGATCCAAAACACTTATTGAAGATGATCTAGCTTTCTACTTCACTGAGATAATTGAGGCCATCTGATGTGATTTTCCTCATCATTCCTTCATTCCTCAAACATTCTAAGCATCATTACCTTTTCTTATCTTTTCTTAGCTAAAGTAGAAGAGAAACTTTACTATTCAGTAATGCTAATTCTTCGCATCCTATAATGGATGGTTGTTTTCTTTCCTTTCTGATTCTTCCAGGAACTTGCTTCAAAAATCAGCCCTGCTCTTTCATCTCCATTTTCTTCCCCACCATTGACTTCTTCCTAGATGCCTACAAGCATATTTACTTATACTTAGTTTTTCTCCAATCAAAGAAAGAGCATGTTTCCTTGATCCATAAGCCTATCACAATGTTATTTTCTCTCTTTACTTTTCCTTTCATAGTTTAAGTTTTCAATAAAACTTTCTAGATTGGACATCCCTTCTTACTCCCTACTTTCTTCTCTCTCCTTTATAATCAATTTTACTGAAAAAACTTTCTCCATAGTGATCAGTCATGTCCTAATAATTAAAACCATTGACTTTCCTTCAGTTCTTGCCTCTTGGACCTAGTTTTTGCTATTATTTACCATGTTGTCTTGGATACCCTACCCTACCCTGGGTTCTAAGAAAAACAGTGACCTATTTCTGTTTCTCTAACCATTTTTTCTTCATCGCTATTAATGATTCTTCTTTTAAATTCCAGATGGTTATTGTGAATATTTCTCAATGTTCTGTTTTTGGCCTTCTTTTCTTCCCTTTCTATACTCTCTCCCTGGGCAATTTCATTTATTTCCACAGATCAAAATACTGTCTTCACAAGTCTGACTCCAGAATCTATATCTCAAGCTCTGATATCTCTTTTGGACTCCAAATCCATGGATCCTACAGGCCATCTCTTCCTGAATGATCTACCATCACCTCAAATTCATCATGTATAAAAACAAGGTTATTTTTATTTATTAAATTGCTCCTTCTTCTAGTTTCACTATTTATGTAACTCAGAAATTAATTATTTTACACACCTTTTGTTTCCTTACAATTTTCAAGTACTCTATTGCAACATTATGAATTATAGCTTTCTGGTTTGTTTTATCCTGCTACTCAAGAGTAGTATTTTTCTTGAAGGCAGAGATTTTATATTAAATTTTTTTATTCTACCTTATCTTCAACTTGGTAGCTAGCTTAAATAAAATCTCCGCCTTTTTGTTACTGAACCCTATATATTTATCTTGTATACAGCATGTATCCTGTATATTTTTACAGGTGTTCTCCCACATTCAGTTGTAAACTTTTTAGGGAAGGACAGCCTTTTGTCTATTTTTGTGAATCCAGATTTTAGTGTAGTGCCTGACATATAGTAGGTGCTTAATACATATTATCTGAGTGATTATTACAAGGGAAAGCATACTTTTAGTATTTTAAACATATGTATGTATATATGTGTGATTTTATATATAAAATTAGTATCATACACACATACATGTATATATATACATGCACACACACATACATATATAGCCATTGGTCTATTTATCTCATTAATTATCCCATACCTGTTCCTAGATTTTACCTTACTTGAATGTCTGCTTTAAGTTATAAGATATTTGGACCACAGGTTAGCAAATGTGTGCTGATAACAGTTTGTCCACAAAGAAAAGTCTCTGCCTCTATAAGGAGCTTAGAATCTAAATATGGGGAAAATGGAGCCGTTAGATAGTGAAACCTATATTCTCCCCAAATGACTGAATTTCCAAATATCTACCAATCTCTACAGCCACATTGATTAAAGGACTGAATATCAAAGATCATGTAAAATTGAAAGAAAAAGCAGCAATAACAACAACATGATAACAAGCCCTATGAATGAATATTAACATTTGCATGACTTGTTTTTTTATTTCTTCCTTACTTAGTAATAAGCCTTCCACATTCTGCTTTAAAATGCACTGTTTCCCTTAATAGGCATTAAGCCGACCTTCATTTCTATGTTGTTCTCCTGAGTAAGAGACAAAAAATGATGCATATGTAGATTTTGTTCACATTGGCTAAAACTCTATAGACTGCAGATTATATCTTCTCTGATAATGTTCTTAGATTTAAGTCTTCTAGGTATTGTGAGGAACAAAATTAAGAGTAATATATATTCATTTAAAAAAATAAGCAAAATGAAACCATAAAAATTTAGATGCCTTTGAATGAACCTCTAAGACTGTGACATCAGCAGTTATATAATTTTATTGCCAATGTTACCTCTGTGACAAACTCTCAGCTACAGTTTGCTCTGGATGTCGGAAAATGAACCTTATGAATTTTAATGCCTTTTACTTTTGACATTGATTTATGTTTTGTGCAGCTGTACTTTTCTATACGCTGATATAAATAAACAGCATCCTTAATAGAACATTTGGAGAGGGCCTTGTTCCAAAGTGTTACTTTTTTAACGTCAGCTGGAGGTTGCTTAAGTAATAATATTCAAAGTGTGTACACTAATCAAAACAATTTGAAGTGATATAAAGATGTCTATAAATGTTTGGGTGTTTGTTTTACAGATCCAAGCTTTTAGGTATGAAAACAGAGCTCAAATAAAGCTGATTCTGGAGGTGCTGCTTGAGCATTGCTAAAAACAAAGATGACATGATGATAATCTAATAGACTTGGAGCAAGTCTCCGACAGTGAGTCATTTAGATAGGAGGTGTTTGTGTGCATCCAAGGGCAGAATTTAGCCTCAGAAGATAGAGAAGTGAAGCCATATAAATTTGGAGTTTAGATGTGCCTTTCTGTAACCCTTCTGCTCATGACTTGCTCAGTACAGGATGGCATTTGTACTTTAGCACCTTTGCCCTCAATCACTAAGCAATCATTCCTAATACAATGCTGACAGAGGTGTCTAGCACTCAGAAGGAGGATGGCAGCTTCTCTCTTCCCCTGCCCCTTTTTCCTTATGAATCCAGTGTGACTGGGAGCAAAAGGGAAGAAGGACTTCCTGTGAGTTAGCCCTTTCAATTAACCCCTATCTTATTCATTCTCACCAGTAGGTGAGGACAGAAAGGAAGGAGAGTCCCCTACCTTGCAGACATCTGGTGCTTCTGGAAAGATTTGTTCTTTAGTGTTCAAGGGGACTAAAGAGAGAGTGATGTTATAATACATTATCAAGCTTACTGATTAAGCAAATTATTTTAAATTATGGAATATGAGGACTTGAAAAGAACCTTAGAGCCTAGCCAGTCAAAGCCCATTGTTTTATAGATCATTTCACTGTGGCCCAGAAGAGTTAAGTAACTTGTTCTAAGTCACAAAGATCATTAATGGCAGAGCATTACTAAAACCTGACTCTTTCAATTCCCAATTCACTTTACTATGTTACATATTGGAATTAACTTATGTAGACAAAGAATCTGTGACTTTATCAGCCTGTGGAGCTTCCAGTGAGGGAATTCTCTTCATATATATTGATCACAATTCATCTATGACACAGTTGCCTGAAATGCATAAAGGTTAAGGAATTTGCCCATTGCTGCACAGCTAATAAGCATCAGAGAAAGCATTTTTAACCCAAGTCCATTTGAATGAACTCTGGAATTTTATTCTACTAGGTACTATGTTAGGTTCTTGTGATATAAATCCAAAGAATGAACATTCTTGTGCATGTTTTAAAGTTGGAGACATAACTGACCACATGTAGTCAGGTTTGACCAATATTTTCCTGTGGATCCAAGGGAAGCAGCAGAAATAAAAAATACCTTTCCCGAATTTGGATTTACTTGAATATATAACCTTTACTGTCTCTTTTTCCAAAGCATTTGGATGCAAATGTGATCCCATAGCAAGAATGGTTCCAATAGGGCTTTCTTTCATCCTCTGTGTAGTCTCCCAGAATGTCATCTGAAAATTCTCACATTTCAGGCAGTAGTGATGTCAGTTTTTTTTTTCAGAGATGTTACCTATTTATTAAGCATCTATTCAGTGACAGGCATTGAGGAATTTAAAGACAAAAATTAAAAAGGCCATACTTTTATGGAGCTTACATGTTCTTGGATGAGGTAGCAAATATATGTTTATTTATAAAATAAAACAAAACAAAAATCAAATACCAGGCAATTTTTTTTTCCCCTGGAGAATGGTGAGGTGCTAGCTGCTGGTGGACAAGGGGGAATAATTAAGAAATGACTTATGTAAGATCAAATGTGATAATATATGTAAAGCACTTAGTGAATCTTAAGCTACATGAGTATTGGTGACCAGGATGATGATGAAATAAGTGAAGGAATGCACATTTATTAAGTAAATACTATGTTCTTGGTATGTTAAGCACTTTGCAAATATCTATTTTGATCCCCATGACAACTCTTTGTGGCTGATGATCCCATAATTGCCATTTTATAATTGAGAAAAAATGAGTCTAATATTAAATGATTTGTTGATGGTAGCAAAACTAGTAAATATCTGAGACCTAATTAGAACTCATATTCCTGATTCTAGATCTTCTATTTTCTGTGCCACTTGCAGTGGCCTCTGGATATCATCATCATCACCACCACCATCATCATCATCATCATCATCATTTTTCTTATTTCTGTTTTCTACTTTGATAGCTACCATAGATGTTAGAATCATGGATATGGAAAAACATTAGAAATTATTTTCTTTATTTCCCCCCACCCATTATTTTACTAGTGATGAAATGAGGCTCAGAGGATGGTTAAGGGGAAAGAATGTGAGATTTGGAATTATGGAATTTGCATTCAAATCCTGCTTCTTTTAATTATGATCCATGTGACATGGGCAACAACCACATTTATAAAATGAAAAATCTCTTCTTCCTCTAATTTCTATGACTCCTAAGGTCACAGATCCAGTTAGTGGAAGAGTCTAGTAGACTTCTACTTCACAGTCTTGCTGTACAAAGAGTTTCTAACTGATAAAGCTCTATGTCAACATGGGTTATTTCTTGCTTTAAGAAAACCCTTCTAGTAAAAGCTTGATATCATTTCATGTAAGTGCAACTAGCACAATGTCTGAAATGTAGTAGATATTTAAAAAATGGATTTCACTAAAGCATCCAATGAGTAGTGATAAGTGGTATGTAGTGCTTAAAACAAATTTGTTCAGTTGAATAATCTTATCATAAATGTATGATTTACTCAATGTCAGAGCTCCTCCTCCTGACCAAGCTGGCTATAATATTTCCATTCCATGACTCTTTCATTAGCTGAAATTCTTTTCTTATCACATATGTTTTAATATCTCCATCTTCATTCAAGGCTCACTTAAGAGTTACTTCAGATAAGTACTTTTATAATGGCCCCAGTTGGTACTGCTTCTCCTCTCCAAATGCTTTTAATTTTTTTCATATATATTTACAATTCACTTATATGCATCTATTCTGTTGTTCTCTTACAGGCTAATAGAACATAATCTTGATTACAGAAGCTATTTATCTTTTTTTTTTTTTTTTTTTTTTTTTTTTTTTTACTTCTGTAGTCCCTGTGCCTAGTAGAATGTCTGGCATGAAATAGGAGATTAATAAATGTTCATTTAATTGAGTTCTGAAATGGGATTTGAATCCTGGCATTCCCAATTCTGTCTAGCATGCCATCCACCAAGCTTTAATTCTTATTATATAACCAAGAAAAAGGCAGTATGATAATAATTTGTTCCTAGTATTTCAAGTTCTTATTTAGCTAGCTAGATAGATAAACATATATATATATATATATATATATATATATATATATATATTTCTAGATATCAAGATGGACATACACACATACATGGTGAGAGAGAAAAAGAGCACTAGAGAAATGGATATACAGATAAATAGAAAGATCCCAAGAGAGTGAGAAGGATAGAGATAGATAATATAGAAATCATGATCTCTATTATCTTGCAGCTTTCTGCACAATGCTATCTTTGTTTCACTTAGCGGTGGATGTATTTCAACGTTGGTCAATTATATATTCATGGTCAAAGTATTCAAACACCATGGTCTCCAGATCAGGTTTTTGAGTAGCACAAGGTCATTACCATTTCCTTTCACTATTCTAACCCAGCTGATTTGCCTTCTCTCAGACCTTTTGCTTCTCTAAGCTCAGCTTGCCTTTCTTCAGGTCTTGTGCTGAGACCAAAGTGTTTTCAATGTCACAGTGTTTTTGAAGTATTTAATGATGTTGATAGAATCAGCAGTACAATTAGCAAGGTGCCAATGATACAGTTCATGGTGCAAGCTTCCTGCTTTGTGCTTTACATATGTTGGCTTTTGATGAAAAATGGGGAAGACTCTGGGAGTTTAAAGACTTAATAGCTTCTTTTTCCAATAGAGGATGATTCTTCCAAGGGCAGAACAAATTACACAGATTTATTACCTTTTTTTTTTTTTTTTTTTTTTTTTTTTTTTTTTTTTTTTTTTTTTTTTTTTTTTTTTTTTGCTCAGTCCATCTACTCTATACTTCATGAGTTACAAAGTGCAGCATTTTTATTATCTATTAAAGTCTTTTTTTTTTCTCCCAGGAGCAATGTATTTTTTATAGTTTAAAAAAGTTATCTAGGGTTTGAACACTGATACTATGAGGAAACTTTACATGCTCAACAGTTACTACATGCAACAGCCTGGCCTACAAAGACAAGAACAAGGCAAAGATGATTTAGGAAATAAGGGGGAATAAAAGAAAGAAAAGAGCTTTTTTTCTCCTGTCCTTACAACACCAGTTATGTTGTTCTCTTTCAAAGAAATTTCTTTCATCTCTTAGCTGCATATCAAGGCCAAGAAAAAAGCAAATTCACCAAAGATGTCTTAAAAATCTAGTTATTAACTGAAAGAGAGCATCAATAATATCTATCTAGAAAAATGAGGTAAAGAAAATATAAATACAAAATATTGCTTCAGTTTAGTATGATGAAATGGGACTAATGAAGCTTGTATTATTATAAAAGTAACATAATTGATATTATTATTACCCAGTTAATGTGATGGGATTAAGGATAATAGGTGGCTGGTAGTCATTCTTCTTAAGCATTTTATATTACTTCCCAAAATGGTAAGGAAGAATGATTCCTTTGACTGAAATGCTCACATTCTAAGTGTGATATGAAATTTTGGTCCTTCATAAGTTGAACATTAGTTTCCAGAGAGATGATGCCTTTAGTTATATGTAGGAAAGAATGCTTCATTCAGTTCCTAATATTCTATGGTTTTCAAAGTAAAATTATCCAGATCTTTCTCTCCCCTTTTTTCTTCCCACAGGTGTCTTGATTTTTAGTTTGGATTTATATAGTAGTAGACAAAAATCTCTCAGCTCATTTGCATTGTGCCTCTCATTATTTAGTGATTAACACACTCACATCTGTCCCCTTTTATTCTGCCTATCTGGTGCAATGGATAGAGAGTTGAATTTGGAGTCAAGAAGACCTGCAAAAATCTGCTTCTTGACATTTATTAGTAAGTCACATAATTTTTCTCAGCCTCAGTTTCTGCATCTCTAAAATGGGAAAATAATAATAATAATCATAATAATAATAATTCCATAGGTTTGTTGGAAGGATCAAATGCAACCTTTTTGCAAACCTTTAAGCATATATAAAGGTTAACTTTCTAGTTGTTGCTGTTTTGCTCCATTCTATAGTTCCTGTTTTGCTATATTTTGTTCAGTCATGTTCAATTATTTGCGGCCACATTTTGGGGTATTCTTTGAAGAGATACTGGACCAATTTAAAATTTCCTTCACTAGCTCATTTTGCAGATAAGGAAACTCAGGCATGTAGAGTAAAGTGATCTGCTCAAAGTCCCACAGCTAGTAAGTGTCTGATACCAGATTTAAATTCAGAAAGATAAATCTTTCTGATTCCAACCCCAGTATTCTATCCAATGTGCCACCTGGCTGCCCCAAATTGTCATATGTTAGCTAAAAGAATATAAACTATGTTTCTGAAGCAAACCTACATGAAGAATTTCTCCATAGACACATATACCCTTGAAAATTAGTTTTTGCCATATTGATTGAATTCAACAAATGCTTATTTATTTGGGTTTATCATTCAAGAAGAGGAATTTTGATGAAGTTTAAAAATGTGTTGAATGGAATATATTATTTAGAAAAAAAAGAAGTCATTTTTAAATCTATCTCCTGATTATAAAAATGAAACTGGAAAGCTCTACCACCTCCCCTTCTCCAACCCCATTACCTCAGGTTCTTTTCCTTATAGATACACATCAATTGGCAAGCCATTGACTACAGAAATCTTCATCTCTTTTGGAATAGTGATACAATCTATTAGGAATATACATGTATGTATGTATGTATATGTATGTATGTATAGGAAACTAACACAAAGTAACAGGATGGAAATTCCCAGATCACAGTGGTTACTGGGGATTCCCTAAGTCTATGGCTATGTGTGATAATCATCTCACTCATACATCTATTAATCACACTTCTGGAAGCTCTCACTGATCTGTAAAAAGGAGTTAGCAATATGGTTATCAAAGTATCAGCAAAAGAATTAGCTCATTTGTTAACATTTGTATTGTGAAAAATAAACAAATACCAAAGAGAATCAAAGGATGCAAGTGATAGCAAGGACCATTCCATGGAGATCCATTATGTCTATAAGGCAGTGCTCTTTAATTCACTTTCTATAATCATAGTAGTCAGAACCTTGTTTTGTTTTGCTTTCTCCCCCTCTTCATCTTCCTATGTCTGTTTTAAGGAAATGCTTTCATGCCAATCATTTTGAGGGGTGTGAAAAACATGTCATTAAATTAGCCAACCATTCATTAAAACTATTTAATAATAAAAAAAGTGATTTTGTCCAGTCATGTTTAGTTATTTGTGACCCACTTTGGAGTGTCCTGGGCAGAGATAGTGGAGTGGTTTATAATTTTCTTCTCCATCTCATTTTGCAGATGAAAAAACTGAGTCAGTGTTAAGTGACTTGTTCAAGGCTAGATTTGAAATCAGAAAGATAACTATCTCTTCCTGATCGCAACCCCAGTGTTTTATCTACTATGTCACTTAACTGCCCCAAAAAGTGACTGCTTATATTTATATAGTATTTTATGAATTTGCAAAGGATTCTCCATGGGTTATTTCATTAGGCCCTCACAACTCTGAAATGTATTATTATTATCCTCTTTTACAGATGAGGAAACCAAGGTTGTGGGGGTTGAGTGATTTGTCTAGTGTGACACAACTAATGAGTATCTGAGAAAGGGTTTGAATTCAAGTTTTCTTTGATTGAACTGTTTAATTTACTGAACTGATATCTCAAATAAAGTGAAGCTTTTGAATTATTTTGGGGTTTAAAACTAGCAAAAAGAGAAGAAACATAGAACTTAGCTACATTACTTTGATTTTAAACCAATGTCCTTAAGGCCTAACTTAATTCTGTTTTTCAGTTCCATCGCAGATGAGAATGCACTAATGTTATTCATCATTTTGTATTGTAATGTGGAAAAAACAAGTACAGCATAGTGAGTAAGATACTGGACTTGGAGTCTTGAAGACTTGGGCTCAATGGCACCTCAAGCATTTACTAGCAGTGTGACCTTCAGTAAGTCATTTAATTGTTTGCTGCACTTTCCTCATCTGTATAACCAGGTGATGGCCTGTGAGATAGCTTCAAGCTCTAATTCTATGATCCTATGAACTTATTCTTTACATATTTAAACAGATTTTGACATATTTTAAAATATAAAGAAGAAAAAGGAACCAAATTCTGTAAGAAACCAATTTGCATCATTCTTATAAAGTTTCCTTGAATAAGTGAATTAGAAACAGATAGGGATAGAAATTAAATCATATACTTTACCTTTAAAAAAACAACTTAAATTTATAAATTTTTAACATAATAAATACTTTCTAGCAAGTACCCAATTTTCACACAAAATGCATTCCCCAAATCACTTAAATAAAATTATCTAATAAGATGATTACATTTGAAAATATATGTTACTGTCTGCTTTTTAAATTACTGCTGGTCAACAGAATGGAAAAATGTGTTCTTTTTTATTTTTATTTTTTTAAAAGGATGTATAACAACTTTAATAATTTGGAACCAATATCATCTATTCAGGGGTTCTTGATCATTTTTTTAAAATGACATATGCCTTTCAATACTTTGATGAAGATTGCAGATTACATAATGGGGGAAATTGTTTATAAATGCTTTAAAATAAAATATATAGAATTTAAAAAGAAAACTAATCTTATTAATAAAGTTTATACGAAGAATAAAGAGAACATTGTACATAGTCACAACAAGATTATGGAATGATCAACTGTGATGGACTTGGCTCTTTTCAACAATGAGGTGATTCAAGGCAGTTCCAATAGACTCGGGATAGAAAATGTCATCCACATCCAGAGAGAGAACTGTGGAGACTGAATGTGAATTGAAGCATATTATTATCACCTTTTTTGTTTATAACTTTTTTATATTTATATCTGTTTATTATATCTTCTTGGTATTTTTCCCCATTTGTTCTGATTTTTCTTGTATAACATGACAAATATGAAATAAAAGAATTACACATATGTAACATATCAGTTGCTTGCTGTCTTGGGAAGGAGGAAGGCAAGAAGGGAGGGAGAAGAATTTGGAACACAATGTCTTACAAATATGAATGTTGAAAACTATATTTACATGTATTTGGAAAATAAAATGTTATTGAAAATAAAAAATAAAGTTTATGCTAATGTGAAAATATATTTACATAATTATATATGTATAACATATCAAGCTAAAAGGAAGATAGAGAATTTGGAACTCAAAATAAAAAAAATATTGAAAATTATTTTACATGTTATTGGGGAAAATATTCAAAAAAATGTTCATGAAGCCCTTTTGAGGAACACTGATCTATTGTTTTTGATGGGAGTATTGTCTTTCATTGTTGTAGTCATTATGTAACTTGTTTTTTAAAAATTTTTCTTTTTTTAAAAAATCTGAAACACTTTCTAAATTTTCCTGTGTCTTTGAATTCTTCTTGTTAATCATTCTGTATGTCACTGTATCATATCATTGCATTCATGTGTTAGTTTGTTCGGGCAATCTCCAATCTTTAGATACATATTTTGCTTCCTGCTTTTTTTTTTGTTATCATAAATAATGCTAAAAAAAAAATTTAGCAACAACCAAACCAAGCAATAAACTCCTTAAAAATTAGAATAGACCAAACAAATGTTAATGATTCCATGTGACAACAATAGACGTTAAAATGAAACAAACAAAAAAGAAATAGTGCTTTAATGAATATTTTTGCATTTATTGGTATTTACTTAACTTAAGTTACCACTAACCTCATATAGGCTCTTGCCTGGTGGTAGGATTGACTCTTTGATTTTAGTTTCGGCTTCCTTAATTGCATTCTTCACTCACCTGTTAAATTGATCTTTGAGCATGTATTGCCATGTGATTCCTATGTTGAAAGAGTGTCTGCCTATCACCACTACCGTCAGAGATAAAATGTTCTGTTGCAGTCTTATCATCTACAAGCAACCTTTGCCTCTTCTCCCTAACCTTAAAGCCTTCATTTTTAGACTATTTTTAGCTTATTCTATAAATATCCTATTTGGACACAGTTATTTACCCTTTAGACTCAGCTTCTTGAAAGCAGGGATTTTGTTGTTGTGGTTTTTCTTTTTGTTATAAAAGCTTAGTCCAGTGTCTAGTACATAACAGGTGCTTAACAAATATTAGCCAACTTATTGATTAAACCTTCTTGGATAGAAACCCAGTAGTGCCTTTTAAAGATCTAAAAATCTAATCTTTAATAACTTTTTTTTTCATGTATATAGTTTAAAAGGCATGTGGGAGTTAATCATTCAGGAAGGAAGCAACAAAATGTCTTGAATAATGAAAAATGGTTTAGGGTAGAAGAAAAAAAAGTCAGAAGAATATATAAAGGCCCAAGTAAGAAGCAGAAAAATTGAATTTAGGGTTTTCTATTTTAATAGATGTTCTAATCTGAATATTTAGGTTGTTTAAACTGATTATTGAATCATGAATTCTTCAAGTTGGAAGATACTTTGGAAATCATCTAATCTGCAATTCCAGATTAATGATATCCAGTCCCTCATTGACAACACCTTCCATCACTTCATGAGACCATTTTTTCTATATTTGAATAATTCTAATTCTTAGAAAATTTACCTAGAATAATTCTCTAGGATTTGCCACACAACCATAACTTATTTTGATCAAAGTAAATTGTCCAAGGATAAATTGTCCAAATCCTTGGATTTATCACTATACTCTCCAAGAATAACCAAAAATAACAAAAGAAATTGCTGAAGTTAATATCACCCTTTCTCTACCCTAGGAAGTACTATGGCCTCTAGGGAGAAAACAATGAAACAAATACAGAAAATTCTGGAAGAGAAATGAATAACTTCATCTCATGTCCAAATATCATCACCAACATTTTCCTGTATTTTATAGCTCAGTCTTTTGTATTCTGTATTATCTAATTTATTTTGTATTAAAAATCCCTTTTCCATTTGTACATTTTTCTAAAAGTAATGGGAGAGGGGAAAGTTCCCTTCTGATATTACCTACATCGTCATTAGGAAAAACTAGAAATTTAAGATTTTTTTTTTATACCTTGAATGCCTTTCTTATGTACATTAAACCCAAGAATTTCAAGCATTTCAAGAATAGAATGTATCCTTGAAGTTCATGTTCTCCTTAATATATTCTAATAATTCCATCAGCAGTGTGTGTGTGTGTGTGTGTGTGTGTGTGTGTGTTGTGCACTTTGTGACCTCATTTGTGATTTTCTCTCTCATAAAGGGAAGAGCCAATTGAAGAAATATTAAAGGTTAAGTTTCATAATCCCTTCTGTTCCAGTTTCTCAATCATTTTATGTCATATTTGACTCTTTGGGATCCCATTTTGGGATTTTTTTGGGCAGAGAGATACTATAGTGGTCTTCAGCTCATTTTATAGATCTGAAAACTGAGTCAAGCAGGATCAAGTGACATGACCAGAATTACACAGCTAGTAAGTTTCTGGGGCTAGATTTGAATTTAGGAAGATGAATATTCTTGACTCCAGGCTTAATGTCATATCCACTGTGCCACCTAGCTACCTCAACATCAATACTTATGTTTAGGTGGGTACATCATGGGACTGAGGTAGCCATATAGAGTTCAAAGAAACAACAAAGCAATAGCTTTATACTGCTGAGAGACAATTGTTATCCTTCCTTAGGTAGATATTGTGGTGAGAAGTTTTTGTATTGTTTTCCACTTTGCTCATTAATCTATCTATGCACAAAGAGGAGATTGCTTTGACAACTAATTTTCTCCTCTACCACAAATGTAAAATGCAAAATGGCTTTTTCTAAAGGGACACTACAAAGAGAAAGAAAAAAAAGCATTTATTAAGCACCTAGATGTGCCAGACACTGTTCTAAGTAAGTACCTTATAAATACTTCATCAGAGTCTCAAAACCCTGCGAAGTAGGTGCTATTATCCTCATTTTACAATTAAGAAAACTGAGGCAGGGACAGTTTAAGTGAACTGCTCAGGAGCACATAACTAAGAAGCAGCAGAGGCCATATTTGATTTCAAACCTTCTTGATGTCAGATCAGATAATTCATTCACTGGTGTTATAAAAATAAAAAGCCTGATATATACCATGGCTAGTTTACAAAGTGGGTGATCATCTCATTCCTCAATATGGGTATTGCAAATTAATCTCCTGATATTTCAAAATTACTTACTTCATTCGACAAGTAAAGGTACTTATGCCAAAACAAGTTCAGGGATTCAGCCAAGGTCTTAGTATTTAAGCAATAAATGGTATTGTTAAGTATTAATTGTTAATAAATGGGCAATTGTGCTGATTGAACTTGAGTAAAAAGCTTTCTGATTCAAATTTGTACTTGACTCATAACTTGTCTATCTTTTCTTATTGGTGAAAGAGAACTCTTCTTACCGATGTGGTCTTATTTTCCATTTTTGACCACTTCTTAGCCTAGCCTACCCAAAATGTATATTTATGGGTCTGAAGAATATCAATGTGACATTCACAGTATAAGCAGTATTATTACCATCATGTTCAGAATGACATTTATCTGTATCTTTTGGGACTTTGACACTTACAGATCAGCTGTTTGAAACCCAAATTAAAAATGTGTGCTTTGGCCAAGATTTGTAATCTCTGATACTGGGTAGGCTTAGTGGATCATTTGAACTTGGAGCTGCAGTAACGATAAAACCAATCTTTCAGCCTTGTCTGGTACCTATGAGGTGAATCCTGAGAGCATTAGGCCAGTAGGACTGCTTAAGAAGCAACAAACTAGTCGAGATTGAAGATGAAGCAAATCAAAGTTTCGAACCAATCATTCAGTCATTGACTGCTGCACTTCCAGCCTGGATGAGATTTCAAGACCTTTTCTCAACAAAACAAAACAAAACAAAAACATCATACAAAACAATAATAAAAAAGTCACTTGCCATTAATCCATCAATAAGTATACACAAAGTGTTTATTATATAACACATTTTGTGCTAAATGCACAAAGTAAAATAACAGTTCTTGCCTTCAAGGATCTTATATTCTATTCTACTGAGCTAAACCCTAAATGCTCTCTATAGTTTATTTCAAAATGGCAATCCACTCTGAGACAATGGTGACGTACTGCTTTCCAAGAGCACAGCAGTGTGAAATTATGTAAAGGACTACTTGTCAGCCAAGAAGAGAAGTGCAGAAAACACCCTGGGAACCAGGCTGACGAAGATGGGCACAGAGCTCCTAAGCCGGGGTGCCTGCTGATTGACTGCAGGGCCATCTTTTCCTGTGTAAGCTCCCATGTCTAATGTAGAGGGACCAGACAGGAAAATTACAGAGGGAGGTGGGGGGGGCAGGGGAAGTCCTGGAGGATTCTTCTGGCTTCTTGACTTGGAAACAGCAATCCTGCTCCATCTGTCCTAATCTAATGATGATATGAGCTTCAAAGGATAAAACATTGAGCAAAGTAAGCCATCTCATTAAGATAAATAGAAAGCAGTTGGTAGAGGGAGGACAAAAGTAGCCTGACACCTCAAGATTTATAATTATAAACATCTGAAGACTGAGGTGGAGGGTTAGAGGCAGGTGCACAGAGATTAGGAGTGGGTGGGTTGAGGGATAGAAAAACAACAAGGGGACATCAACAGTATAAAATGCTAAGGGGGAAAAATAGAGTAGGTAGGAAACTCCTGCAGTCTCTTTCAGTGTTAAAAAATGTATTTTCATTGCTGAGACATAGAAGTAGTCAAATGCCAGCCAATAGGATGCAGGGGAAAAGGATAAATAGTTGTTGGGTAAATTCTTATTGCTGAGCTTTGGAAAGAGGCGGTGAAGGGGAAAATAAATAAATAAAACAACTCAGTAATATTCACAGTAACATTTTGGGAGAAAAGGAGACCTGGTGGATGCATTCATCTATTTCATGATAGGTACTTGTGAGGAGTAATAACTCCTTCCTCTTCTTCCAAATAGCTGTGTAGATGTTTATTTATTTAGAAGGCAACCTGGGGCTCATAGTGGATTCACTTTGCTGCCTTAGCTTAATCTACTCCAGTGCCACTTATCTTACATGATGAGTGAGGCTTCCTAAACTATCTCAAAGTCAGTTTTTTAATCTCCTCCTTCCATTGACATTAAGAGTTCTTGATTTTTGATCTTGTATTTTTGCAATAATTCTTGAAGTAAATTTTCTGGGAGAGGAGACAACTTGGAGCTTTGGTCTAAGGTGGAGGTAAAGAGGGGGAAGGAGTATTGTTTCATCACTCCACTGCTTCTGGGTTCTCTGATCTTCTGACTTGTGCAACCTGAAAGCATAAGATTTCTACTTTCTGTTTGACAACTCTGCCCTATCTTTATGAATTCCTCCCAGGTGTCAGAGTAGGACTACAATTGATTAAGGCAAGATGATTATTGCTCCATTCCACACTTTCTTCCTAGGGACTGCTTTCACTGACTGGTATGGGTGTTCCTCTACGTGTCTCTGATCCTGTTATACTCAATCCTGTCCCCTCTTCCTGGGAGACTTATTTACCTCAACTACACTGTATGAAGCTGTGGAGGACAGTTCTCTGTATCTCACTTTTCCTTACTCTCCAAGTGAATTTTCTCTGAATTCCTCTTCATGGACCTGTCATTTCTCAAGGATTGATAGTTCTAGTAATCTACTCCCCTCCATTCATACTTTGCCTGTCACTCTGTAAAATTAACAAATTAACAGTGTGGAAGCAAAAGTAACTCCAGAGTCACACATTTCCCTCTTACTGTTCTTCCACCATTCCTAATGATTACAAAGGGAAGTCAGAATTTTTGTACCTCTGTAGTGACCGCTTGAAACATGCTTCATCAGTCTTCTTAAAATTTTCATTATCTACCTGCTTTTCATCCCTTTCCTCAAATGTGATCTTAGATCTCAACAAAAATTACATTACATGGTGCTAACTCCTAACTATTATCCATGGCTGCATGGGTTCAGAAAAAAAAAAGAATTCACTTAAAGAGGTCATAGCTTTCACTTTGAGCCCTAGGATCTAAAACCTAAGAACAGCAAATAGGCAGCGTTTGAAGATTCAGTTTTACTAGAATCTGGATTTCCACCTATTTATATTATACTCTTTCTTTAATGAATGAGGTAATAGCATAACAAGAACACAAAAGAAACAAATGAGGAAGTATAAAATTGGACTCCTAGATCTCATTCTTAATAAATCATGCAACTGTGGATAAATCATTAGGCGGTTTTGAACCTCAATTTCCTTGTCTATGCAATAAGAGTGATAAAAATATTTGCCAAACTCTAATAAATGATTATGTAGACTCTACTTGAAAGTCTTCAAGGAGAGGAAATTCACAACCTTTCAAAGTCGTTTATTCCACTCACAAAGTTGCCTTGAGCGAGACACTATTAAACCCAGAGAACTATAAAATGTAAGCTAGCAAAAAGCATGGGCCAACATGAGGATCATAATGTATAAAATACATTAGCATTATATTGTTTATAATAACGGTCCTGACTACTTGACCATTTATCCCCTAAGGTTTTATATCTGGATCACTGGTACATTTAGCCTCAAACTAGGTATTTGAGGTAATTAAGGGGAAAAAAAATTGAATTCCCTAGTTCAGAGGCCATAGCATTAGGTCATGTCAGCTTTGTTTTTGGCCCTTCTGGGATGCAACCTCTGGTCCTGGACTTGTTTTATGATTAGAATCAAGTATTGCCCTTCCATCCAAGCTCTGATAACCGGACTTCAAAATTGTCCCTGCCTTGCTTCCCTGTTCAGTGCCCAGTACCGCTGGGGCTGCTACTATAGCATGCTTTCACTGGTCCTTTTGTGGAATTGACTTGTACCCTAAATTTCAGTTCCTGTATCCATGCCCCATATGTGCCTCCAGATCTCCCATATCAATAACCAACTGCTTGTTTGGACCACTGCCTTTTAATTGATGCCAGCTTTTCCTAATGACATCCTCTGCTCACCTGCTAGGATGTCCAGGCAGTCTGGCACTTTGTAATTTTTATAAACACCATGCAACTACATTATTGGCTGATGACAGACATCTTTGATGATGGCCACCTGCTTACCTGTTCCCTGAACCTGCTGCCACACTCTTCTGATATTTAGAAAAATCACAGAATTTTACCTGGGAAGGAGGAACCCAGGGGCCATCTAGCCCAAATGATTCACACAGGAAAGGAATATTCACTATCACCCAACAAGTGTTCAATCATCTCTTCTCTGTTTGAAGACCTCAAGGCGATACATTCCACTTCTAGACAGCTCCAAACTTTAAAATGTTTTCCCTATAGCAAACCAACTTTACTAAAACTTCTACTCATTTCTCTTAGTTCTTTCTCTTAGGCCAAAGAGTTTAAATCTAATCTCTCCTCAAGCGACAATCCTTCAAATACTTGGAGAGAGTTTCCCTTTTGTCTTTTCTAGAACAAACATGTCTAATTCTTTCAACTGAGGCTCATATTATGTAGATTCACAAACTTTTACTAATTAATTTGCTCTCTAGCCTTTTAATGCCTTACTTAAACTGATCCCCACAACTGAACATAAGAGTACAGCAGAAGTCTGATAAGGACAATGTACAAAGTGACTATTACCTCCCTGTTTCTAGAAGTTCATAATAGCTTTTTTTTTTGGTCAGAGATCACACTGATACTTCTTATTGAGCCTGTGGTCTACAAAACCTTCAGATCTTTTTCAGAACTCCTATTTTTTTTAACTTTTTTTTTAACTTAATAGCATTTTCCCCCAATTACATGTAAAGATAATTTTCAACATTCATTTTTTGTAAGATTTTGAGGTCAAATTTTTCTCCTATCATCTCTTTTCTCCCTCCTTTCCAAGATAGTAAACAATCCAATAAAAGCTATACATATATAATTATGTTAAAATTGTTTCTACATTGATAATATGAAAGAACAATCAGAACAAAAGGGAAACCACAAGAAAGAGGAAATAAAAAGGTGAAATAGTATGATTTGATCTGCATTCAGGCTCCATATTTCTTTGGATGTGAATAGCAGTTCTAATCAGTCTTTTAGAATTGTCTTGGATCATTGTATTACTGGGAAGAGCTAAATATATTACAACTGAACATTGCATAATATTGAGATTATTGAATACAATGTTCTTCTCACTTTACTCAGAATCACTTTATATAAGTCTTTCCAAGTTTTTCTGAAATCTGCTTATTATTTCTTATAGAAATAGTATTCCATTACATTCATACCATAACTTGTTTGACCATTCTTCCTTTGATGAATATCCCCTCAATTTCTAATTCTTTGCCACCTCAAAAAGAACTGTTATAAATATTTTTATTCATTTGGGTCCTTTCTCTTTTTTGTGATCTCTTTGGAATTCAGACCTAGTATTTTTATTGCTGATTCAAAGTGTTTGCAGCTTTATAGCCCTTTGAGCATAGTTCCAAATTGTTCTCCAGAATGATTACATCAGTATATAATGCCACTAACAATGCATTAGTGTTCTAATTTTCACACATCTTCTCCAACATTTATTTTCTGTTTTAGTCATGTTAGCCACTCTGATATATATAAGGTAGTACCTAAGAGATGTTTTAATTTGCATTTCTCTAATCAAGTGTTTTAGAACATTTTTTTTTCATATGACTTTGGATAGCTTTAATTTCATCATCTGAAAATTGTCTGTTCATGTCCTCTGATGATTTATCTATTGGGAAATTACTTGTATTCTTATAAATGTGACTCAATTCTCTATATGTCTTAAAAAAAGATCTTTACCATAGAAGATAAAATTTGTTTTATAAAAATTGTTTTCCAGATTTCTGCTTCCCTTCTAATCTTGATTGCACTGATTTTGCTTGTGCAAAATCATTTTGATTTAATGTAATCAAAATTATCCATTTTACATTCCAGAATGTTCTCTATCTCTTATTTGGTGTTAAATACTTCCCTTCTCCATAGATTTTATAGGTAAACTATTCTTGCTCTCCCAATTTGCTTGTGGTATCACCCTTTATGTCTAAATCATGTACCCATTTGATCTTCTCTTGGTATATAGGGCAGAACACATATTCTAACCTTACCCCCCTTGACTTATGATTGTGATATTGATCTACCCTTTGTTTAGGCATTCTCAAATGACAGGTCCTTCCAATGCCCTAATTTTGTGAGACTAGTTAGAGGGAGATTTTCAGACAGCCCCATTTTTATATTTGCTGCTGCTCTGTATATTCTCATTCTCTCTCTGTGTGTGTCTCTGTCTCTCTGTCTCTGTCTGTCTGTCTGTCTCTGTCTCTGTCTCTCTCTGTCTCTCTCTCTCACATACACACATATCTATCTAATCTCATCTCACCACAGGGTTAACACCAGGGTTAATTCTTTCCCATGTGTTGTCTTACTTTTTTCATGCTTAACTAAATGAATTCATACTTTTAAAAAATTAATAAAGCTGTCAGCTGAAATGGGTAATTGTCTATTTACAAATACCAAAGCCCTCTCCAAATAGAATCTTATAGGGCATTAACCAATTTTTAAAACTTTATAAGAAAACAGTATTAGTTTTAGAGAACATGGATGCCTAATTACTCTTCTGACATTATTTTGACTCCATAGAACAGAGAAATCTACATTCAGAAGCACAGAGAGCAGTCTCTAAGAGAAAAAAAAGCAAAATCCCAAACCAAAACTTTTACAATAGCTCTTGAACTCACTTTTAATGTCTTTTTGCTGTGAATTGCCTTCATACATTTAGTTCTGGGTCTACCCTGGGTTACAGCACATTGCCAATGTTGCATTGCAGTCAGCTCTTTAAACTGTGATTCCTTGACACTATTAAAAAAAAAGTGACTTCATCAGTTTGGCTAGTCCAATGCAGATTGCAACATTCTTATGTCTTAGTAGAAGGTCTTTAGCAATTGTTACAGTGTGGTGAGGTGGAAAATAAACAAAACCTTCATCAAAATCATCAAGCAAATACAAACTTCACTACATTTGAATTATCCTTCAAATTGTCATTCTATACCTCTCCTTTATCTTAGATAAATTTCTAACGGAAAAATCAAACAAAAATCTACCTATACTTGTTTTTTCTGTCTCTTCTTTGCTCATCCAATCTGACTCTGCAATCTGGTTTTGAACTGCATCACAATCAAAACTATTGACTAATTTGCCAGATTTTATATTTTTTTCTCAGTCGTTATACTTTTGGACCTATTATATTCATCTGACACTGTTGATCAAACTTTCCTCCTGAATATTCTTTCTTCTCTGGGTTTTTATGAAATTGTTTTCTCCTGAGTCTCTTCCTATTTGTCTGACTGTTCCTTCTTGATCTCCTTTGATGATTTATCTTGTATAGCACATTTCCTAACTGTGAATGTTCCTCAATGCTCATTTTTGAGCCAGTTACCAAGTCAAAAACTAATTATTCTTGAGGTTTTTTTTTTTTTTTTTTTTTTTTTTTTTATCAAAATAATGAGTTCAAATCCAGCCTCAGACACTTACTAGCTGTGTGACTCTGGACAAGTCATTTAACTTTTGTCTGCCTTAATTTTCTCATTTGTAAAATGGATATAATAATAACACCTGCCTCCTAGGGAATGTTGGGAGGTTTAAATGAGATAATATTTGTAAAGAGCTTTGCAACCCTAGAACTTTGAGGCTTGCAAAGTACTTTATAAAAATTATATTAGTTTAATAATCATTTCTATGCAGAAGATTCCCATATCTGCATATAGAAATGTAGTCTCTCTCATGAGGTTTAACCTTGCATCTACAACTTTTTATTGGCTTTTAAAACTATATGACTCATAACTATGTTAAACTGAACTCTCCAAAACAGAAGTCATTATCTTTCTCCCCTAAAATCACTACTCTTCCAAATTTCCCTCCTTTGGTGAGGGCACCACATCCTTAAAGTCACTCAGGTGTGCAACTTTTTTTTTAGTTTTCCTCATCTAACGTCCCAAATTGTTTTATTGTTTCTACATCTGGATAATATTTCTTGTATCTGTCACTTTCTCTTAACTCAAACAGTCACAAACCTAGTCAAGGTATTCATTACTTCTTGATGGGATGATTGCTATGGACTTCTAATTAATTTCCCTGCATTGTTTCTCTTCTTTTCCAGTAATCCTTCCACACCAAAATGATTTTCCTTTAGGGTAGATTTAACCATGTTACTTTCCTACCTGTAAATTCAGCTTCCTCCTTATTGTTCCTAGGATAAGTACTTTAACTTCTTTGCATAGTTTTTAAAGTCTTTCACAGTTAGTATCCAAATTATCTTTTAATTCTCACTATATATATTATTATCCTTCCTATATCCTGATATTCAACTAAACTGGATTTCTTTTTTAGAAACTTTGTTTCTTGTAGAGGGCTGAAACTATTGGGTTGATGCACTGAGGTCAGGACTCACTTGAGCACTGAGGCTAACTACCGACTGCACAATACTCTATGGGCATATGCTTGGAAAATGGTCCTTTCCACTATCGTTTTGGCTCAATGATTGATGTATAGAGGATGGTAGGAGGGACTAGGGGGCGGAGTAAAGCTAGACAGGGACACACTCTCAGTGGAGATGAGGGAGAAGGCGATTGCATCTAAGACCAAGAATAAAGATTAAGGACTTTTGCTTAGCCTGACTCTGGCTGATTCTGGGGTGTCCTGGGTACTAGCGTGGTCGTTACAGTTTCTTTTTTAGCACATGTGGCATTTTGCTCCAGTCTCTAGGTCTTTGAACTGGTTTTGTCATATGCCTGAAGTGTATTCCTTTCTCACTTTCATTTCATATATACTTTCTAATATTATAAGACACAGATTTAATTACTTTTAAATGAAACATTTCCTGATCCCACCAAAAAATAGCTAGTACCTTGACATCCACACTCTCTTGTGTTTATATTTAATATATTGATTCTCGTGTGTATGTACATACACAGTGCATATATTTATATCCTTCTTCCTTCCTTCCCTCCCTTTCCTCCTTCCTACCTTTCCTTCCTCCCTCCCTCCCTTTCTCTCTCCTTCCCTCCCTCCCTCCCTTCCTTCCTTCTTAGCTTCTACTTAAATAGATCCATTGCGAATCCAGAGGAAATTTATCACTTTTCTCTTCAAAATTCCAAGAGTAGCTCAGAACAGTGACTTACTGTCCCTTGAGAAGCTATACTCAAGCTGCAAGTGGTTGATACAAAGCATCTCCTACACCCAAGGGTATACTCTCTCTCCTCTCTGCTCACAAGGACCTTGGGAAGAATAAGTTTAAAAAGAGTCAATCCATTGCTGACCTAGTTTAAGCAAGTCACTCCTCAGTGCTGGGGCCTTATTAGATTCAGTTTGTACCAGCATTTGTGATTTCTATTTTCAATTCCAGTAGCTGAAGGGACCTCAAGCTCATAATTTCATAGCCTGTTTCATTCAATCTTTAAATACTCATTCAACTATTAAGAAAGGATAAATTTAGTCAAACCAGATATTATTAGATCAGGAAGCATAATGGTAAGTTAGGGAGATAAGATAAAGTCTTTGTCTTTGTCCTTCCCCCTACCAGCAATTTCACAGCCATTTTTTCTCAGTTGACAGCCATCAGAGAAAAGCCCAAAATGGGTAGAGAGAGGGATTTATTGATTTTTTCTTTTTTGATGGAACTCAGGTCTGGTTCCATTGTAATTTTTTTACTTCTGAAGAAAACTGGTAGACTTTTCATTATCATATAGTATGGGCCCCTAAATCATTTAACACTGATAATAAATTTACTCAGTCTACATATTTGGATTGAAATTGAGGGTGCTACAGACTACAACTTCATTGAGTAATCTTCCATTTTACTTATGTAATTGTTTTCTTTCCCTACAAAATTCCTTTGAAAATAAAAAAAGAAAGAGAGAAAGCAGAACTTGGGGAGGGAGGGGAGGAAGGTAGGTATTTACTGACATATGGTAGATACTTAATATATGTTTGTTGGTTGATTGTATTGATATGTGGAGCATGGATTGAAGATTGTTATAGTCGAGGTGAGAGGTACAAGTAAATGAGGACTTGAACTGATTAAGTCAAGAATATATACATATACATGTAGGTATATGATAGAGATATAGAAACAAAGATTGAGAGACAAAAGAGTGGGTTTTTGATATAATTAGCTCTGATGATTAATTGAATATGTGGATAAAGGTGAATGAAGAATAGAAGATGAGACCTAGGTTGCGAATCAGGGCAATTGGAAGTATTGTACTTCCTATAAAATTCAATAAGAGATATTTTGGAAGAGAAGTTCATATAGAAGAATCAAAAGAACTTTGAAAGAAGGGTCCATTAGAGAGAAAAGTTATGTAATTATAGTTGTGATAGAGTAATAACCTATTCATTCCTGCTCAGTCAGTGGGAATCATTCACTTTCATTTAAAATGATATGAAAAGGACAGGAAGGTTATGTTATTATTCACAGGACACCTTTGATTGGAGAGCTTGCTCTTCAAAATGTTGCAGTAACACAGTTATCACATTAAAGTGACTGGAGAGTCAGGTATCGGCTTGCTGAGTAGAAGCAGAAATTTTCTCAGTCATTTTTGAACCATTGTTAATGGGGTTTACTTGGACAGTGGTTGAGTGATGATGGTTCTCAGGAGCTAATATTTATATCTAGAAACCTGTGGGGTAAGGATAGGTGTGGTTAAATTGTATATAAGCAGCATAATTGGCTATTACAGAGAAGATGAAACAAATCCTTTTACCCTCTAAATTGACTGACCACATACCACATACCACATACAACTTGGGTTGAAGCCATATTTCTCCAAAAGAACCCTGAAAACCACTTTGAAGACTATTAGTTTAGACCATTATTATCTTTTGACCAGACTACAACATAAGCATCTTGGCAGATCTCTGCTTTGTTTCCATCTCCATTCATATTAATTCTTAATGATGCTACCAGATTAATCTTCCTAAAGTACAATGATGATCTTGTCATCTCTGTAATCTTTCCTTTTTAAGATTAAATTTCATTATTTTCTAAGAGCAAAAAATTGGTTCTTCCCCCAGCTACCTCCACCTCACCCTTCCTCAACTGAGAAATAAAGAAAAACAAAACCCATTACAAACATGTACAGTCATGCAAAACAAATGCCTTCATTGGCTATGTCAAAAAAAGTTTCATTCTACCTTGTGAATCCTTTACCTCTCCATCTGTAGGTAGATAGTATATGTCAGTATACATTCTCTTGACTCTTGGTTAGTCATTATGCTGATCAGAATTAATTCTCTCTAAATTGCTTGTCTTTACAATATTGCCATTAAAGAAGAAATTGTATTTTATGGTGGGATTCTTTTGTTGTTTGCTTATTCTTCCAGCTAATTACCTGACTTTAGTCTTTTTGTTAGAGTTGGGCTTTGCTTACATCCACAAAGAATGATCTTATGACTTCTTTCTTAGGATATCAAGTTTTGTGTTATTCAAAGATCTCACAAAAAGCTCCTGGTGGATACTTGTAAGCTTTTATCCATAACATAGTCTGATCCCTGTCCTCTTGTTTTGAGCCCCTAAAGTTCCCATGTTCAAGTTGCTTGTGTCCAAGTAACATGATTATGAGTTTGTCCTATTTGAATTCTAAATAGATTGATGCTATACTTAGTCTTTATCAGATAGCTGGAAAGTTCTTCTGGTTCAGAGTAATAGAAATGCAAGCTCCCTTTTGATTTGGAATTTCTGCCCTATTCTTTTGCAGTGCAAGCTTCAAACTAGGTTGGAAATTGGAACCAAGACCCTGATTCATTCCTGAGAGCCAAGCCACACAATTGTTACTTGCTTCCAGACTTGCTCCTTAATAAAGTCTCTATAACCACTTCTTAGCCTAAAACCCTCCCTTAGCTATTGTTTTCATCCTCAGTCAGTCCTTTGTCTATGTCCAAAACAGAGCAGTGAGCAACAAAAACATGAGTAGGTTCTTGTTCTATTACCCTATTCAAGTTCAGACCACTTAGTGATGGAACTGAAACTTCTTTCTCCCCACAACTACTTCCTGTACTAAAATGCATTTATGGGATTTCTGGCCATTTCTTATTTCTTTTTTTCACCCATTCAACTCTACCCTAGTCCCACCACCATCTACAAACTCTATGTTAATCTGGGCTAAAAAATCAAATCACTGTGATTTTGTTTTTCTTGGACTTCCCAATCAGAATCTGGTCTTGTGCATTTTTTAAGTTCATTTAGAGGAGTTGGATATAAGGGGAGAAGGGAGTTTGTAGTAATTCATCTTTCTACTTTTCCATCTTGGCTGTGCCTGCATAACTTGTTGCTCATAATTTTTTTTTTGGGGGGGGGATGGCAATTAGAGTTAAGTGACTTAAATATTAAGTGTCTGAGGCTAGATTTGAACTCAAGTTCTCCTTACTCCAAGGTCTGTGCTCTACCCATTGTACCATCCAATTGCTTCTATTCATAAACTTTAAATGACTCCATATTAACCTACTGAAAAAGGATGGAATTCCTTTGCCTGTCCCTTTAATTCCTTCATGATTTTGACCTAAACTACCTTTCCAACTTTATCTTCTGCTTATTTGAAGACATTTTTAATATAACCAAATTTACTACTTAATATTCCTCTTCCTAAGAGACTTTCTATTTTGCTATCTCTGTGCCTTTGCTTATATTATATCATGTACCTAAAAAGTCCTTCCCTAAGGGGTGAGGGGAAGGGAGGGAGAAAAAAATTTGGAACACAAGGTTTTGCAAGGGTGAATATTGAAAAGCAACTATGCATGTGTTTTGAAAATAAAAAGTTAAAAAAAAGAAAAGAAAAGAAAAAGAAAGTTTTTCCCTATTAGTTCTTTCTAATTTTTCCTTCAAGGCACACTTCAAATGTCATGTTCCCAATGGAGCCTAAATTGATCCAGCTCTATGTAAACATGGCCTCTTCAAGCTACTACTATAATTGACTTTAAAATAATTTAATTTTCTTTAAACTCTGTATGATAGTTATTCATGTATGTCTTATCTGTCTTTCTGAACTATAAGCTCCTGGGGAGTAGTAATCTTGTCCTTTCTTGTACTTTGTTTCACAATTTCTAGTACAATATATAGAAGTTGCTCCATAAATGTTTCTTGAATGAATGTTTAATGAATAAAATTTTAGCACTATTATATAGAATTAGGCTAGATAAAGACTTTCCATTTATTAGTCAAATAGGACTTTGATTTCTTCCATGCCTTTCTTTTTCACCTTTTTAAATAAAACCTAAGACCATCAATGTGCAAGCAGACATTTGATGGCTAATGCAATTTTATTCCTGTGGATTTTAAAATGAGTAAGAAGAAATGGAACTTTGAAGGTCAGTAGGTTCATCCTTTTGTCTCTAAGTACTTTTTCTAAACCAGCTTTGCTGTATTTTTAAATTTTTTTTTATTTTATTTTTCCTTTTAAAATCTTCCAAGGAGAAAAATTCCATTACCTCTAGGTTGAACAGACTTGTCAATTACTCTTAAACTGATATTTCAAAATTGTTTCTTTCAACACCCCCTAATTTGTATCCATCTGCTTTAAATTCTGCTCACTACCTTGATGCCAAATTATCTGGTTCGTCTTATTTGTTTTGATTAATTGATCGTGCTTTAGCATTTTTGTGAATAAAATCAATATTCGTTAACTAATACTTAAAATACTGGTTTGGATTTAGCACCCAAGTTGAAAAGTACAATGGTACAGAAATGATTCTCCAGTGGCTCCATCTGACAAAATTGAGAACAATAAATTTTAGTTCCCACCTTGCTGTCAGCTCACTAGAGAAAATGTCTGCTAGTTTTCTTCATAAAGAAAATGGAACTGCATCCAGAATGTACTGTGTGACATTAATAACTATTTGGAATTATTTGGAATTAAATTTCAATAATAAGAATGAGAGGCTGGGATTGCCTATGATTCTCCCTCCTAAATCTTGACTACATATGAGAAGTTGTATATCAACTTTTATTAATACTATCCTGAGTCTTTATAAGGTCATAACCTAGTTACTTGTTCATAGCAAATCACTTGATTTTCTGCACTACTGATGGAGGATGGAAGGTAGATGTCTGGGGTGATGAAAATATAGGGTGAGGCAGAATTACATGGAAACTTTGAACAGATAGATTTGGCCCCTATGAAGCCTGGAATGGTTAGAAGCTGTTCCTTGCAATACTGTTAAATGTTGTGGCCTCAGCCAAAGCCCCCAGGGATGTAAGAAAAGGATTAGCTTCTTTTGTAGGGTTTTTAGTCAAGACAAGTAAAATTAAGATAACAATCTAAGGAGACTAAAGTGGAATATTTAAATGAAATCCCTATATCCCTAAGAGATTATTTATTGTTGACTCTGAGAAATGGCAGTATTTGCTATCTACCAGCAAAATTGTGGTCACATGATAGAATTCATTATTTAGATCCCTTTTTCTCCCTTTTTTAGCCAATTGTTCAACCAGACTGATGAATGCATACTTAGTCACTTTGCTTATTAAACAAAGCAGGGGAGAATGACTGTCCCAAAGTCAATCAGTGAGTCCTTAACAGAAAAAGATTAGAATGCTTAGTGAATGTTTGAGTTTCATATCTATTTCTTAGTCCACCAACATACTTTGTGCCATTTTTTCTCTGAAATACTTTTAAAATCTCTTTGATGGGTGTATTTTATTAGAAATAAGCAGTTATTTCAGTATACCTTTCCTTTGCTAGAAGGGAAGATGAATTAATTTCTCCCCAGCTGTATATAATTTTGTGCTACTGCTTTCATTTACCTTAAATATATTTTGTTAATGCAACAACTTTATTTTGAATTGTTTATGGAAACATACTAAGGAAGGATAGAAAAACTTTGCTAAGCTGGAATTTTGTAATGGAGTAATAGGAGACTTTCATAGAACTCATTTCATGTCATGTTTATGATTTATAGTTGTTTCCTTAACTGCCTGCAAGGTATATCCAGGAGCACAAGCCAGGAAACTGTGAAAGCATACATAAATATTTATTCAAATGTGTTATTTTTTCTGTCTGATAACTATGATTTTTTTTAAAAAACAGGTTCCTCTATTGGAGTGGATTTCCCAAACATCCAGCTTGTGTTTGTTCTTTGTTTTCCTCCTATTCTCATTCATTTGTGTAAATTACTGAGGAAGAAGTGAAAGTTTTATTTTTTTTTTCTAGAAGAAATTGCACACAGAGCAACTTTATAACCTAAGTTGAAAAACATGGTATTGTGATAATGATACTGTTTACTTTTGTCTGCCTAAGTGCACAGGTTAGATGCAAAACAAATAAACCATCAAGTAATTCTCAGGGGATCATATTGTTCTTTTCTTGGGTATAGGGTTGAAGTAGGATTAATTCAGAGAAGAAAGAATTTTAAAGTTTGGTCACAGATGTGTGCTCTTCCCCCACTAATGAACGCACATTGTTAGAGTGGACATTAGATTTCCACAAAAATTTGAAAACATTTTTAAATCAACCCAGTCAACCCAGTCCTGTGTTATTTTTTTCTTTGTCTGCTTAAAACCAAGTGAGTAGTCTAACTTCAACAATTTTCAATTCGATTCCATTCAGTTTGATCAAGTCAATTCAATAAGCATTTATCAACGATAAATGTGCAATGAAAAAAAAAGATAATTTCTTTTTGGGGGGAAACGATGAATTCTATGAATTGGGGGTAATGATGGAGTACATTTCAGCTATTGGGAGTGGGGCACAACCTTTGCAATGACATGGATCCCAGAAATGGGATGACTCATAGAGAGAAAGCAGTTGAATTCTGCTGAATTTTAGCATGTATGGAGAGAAATAATGTGCAAGAAACCTGGAAAAGGTAGCCTATAATCAAATTTCAGTAGCCTTTAAAAGGTAGGTAGGTAGTGCAATTACTAGAGTGCTAACCCTGGAGTCAGGAAGAATTAAGTTAAAATCTTTTCTCAGACACATATTAATAGTGATCTTTAGAAAGCAACATATTTTCTGTCTGCCTCAGTGTCTTTATTTGTAAAATGGGTACAATAGCACGTACCTCTGAAAGTCATACAGATGATAAAATAGGATCTTTATAAAATAATTTGTAAAATTTAAAGTTCTATATTAGTGCTAGTTTCATCATCATCATTCTTGTTTTTATAAACTCATTAAAGGGGTTGGTATTATATTTGAGATAAGAGGAAGCTTCTTGAGGTGGGTAATGATGTTGCCATAACTGTGCTTTAGGAATAAACTTTTGGCATCTGTTTTAGAATGGATTAGAAACAGGGATAGAAAAGAAACCTATTCTGAAATTATTGCTAGGATCCAAGCATGATGAGGTAATGAGATCCTAAATTACATGAATAACTATTTGAGAATGAGGACAGATGGCAGAGGTGCTGTGGATACAGACTTACCTCCAGATTGAATATGTGAGGCATGTAGGAATGAGAAGTTGAGGATCATTCTGAGTTTGCAAACTTGGTAGTTCAAAAGATTGTGGTTTCCTTTATGTGAATATGGAAATTCAGATGAAAGGTGGGTTTTGGGGAAATGAATGAATTCTATTTTGAAAATCTTTATTTTAGGATGATTGCACAATACTCATGTCAAAATGACTTATAGTTAATTGATGATGTGGGACCAGAGCTCAGCAGAGAGATTAAGGGTAAATAGATTTGGCAGTCTCCTCAGTACAGATAAAAACTGATCCCATGAAAGCTCATGAAGTCACAAAGTAAAGGAATATTGAGGGAGAAGAAGTCCCAGGAAAGAGCTTAATGATATTCATTTAATAATAGCTTGCATTTATATAGCACCTGCAACATGTTTAGTATTTTGCAAACATCACCTTTTTTTTCATCACAATAATGGGGAGAGAGGTGCTATTATTATCTCCATTTTATAACTGAAAAAGCTGAGGTAGATAGAAGTTAAGTGGCTTGCCTAGTATCACAGAGCTACTAAATATCTGAGGCTGGATTTGAACTTAGACCTTCCTGACTCCAGATCAGAAACTTTGTTCCACCTAGAATGCTATTTGGATAGGAAAAACTATTGAATTGGGAACTGGTTCATCAAGAGAGCAAAATGGATTGCATTTGGAAAATTAAAAGGCATATTTAGTAACCACAAGTTTCTCCTTGAAATAGAAGCCTGAAAAAGATGTCAGTATCTTTTTTGTAATTCTAACTGGCTATGAGCAATAGATCACTGCGATGGACTACAAAAGAGGCAAAGAAGAAATGTGCTATGGGTATGACTAATAATATATGATCAATAAAGAATTTGACTAGGTTACATATTATAATTAAGATATAATTAGAGGGGTACACAAACTGAAAAAGAGATAGGCCACTCATGTAACAAAACAGATATCACTTCAATACCAGGAAATGTAAAAGAAGACACCCAAATTGTTGAATGAGCCACCCAATAACAAGGTTTTGTGCAAAGACATTGATAAAGAATGGGAAGGAGTAAAAGGGTTGTGATACATACTCCTGGAGAGAATATCCACATTGATGAAATCATAGATCAATTAGTTCTTTGAAGTCTACTTGTAATTAGAAATCTGAGGATATTAGACTCTTAGAGCTAGAAGGGAGCATAGTGATTGCATAAATATTATTTTATAAGGAACAATAGAAGCCCAGAGAAATAAGATGACTTACCCAAAGTCATGGATATAATTAATAACAGAACTGGGGCAAGAAATCAAATCTTTTGCTTTCAATAATATTTTTTTTTTTTTTTTTTTTTTTTTTTTTTTTGCTATTGTAGAAAGAGTGAAGAAAAGAGTTTCATACAGTGAAGACTATCACTCATGTTGCAGTAAGGTATCATGGTGAGGCAGAATAGACATGTCTGGCTTCTTCTTCCCACACTTTTTTTTTAAGGCAATTGGGGTTAAGTGACTTGCCCAGGGTCACACAGCTAGGAAGTGTTAAGTGTCTGAGGCTAGATTTGAACTCAGGTCCTTCAGGGCTGGTGCTTCCCACACTTTTTTCAAAGGAGATTAAGTCCTGCCAGGAGAAGAAGGAGGAAGTCAAGACTGGAGACCACTGCAATCTCAGTGAAGAGATATTGGGCAAGAATATATCTATCTGTCCCCTAACATATTTTTAGAAGGATGAGGTTTTCAGGTTTAAACTAGCTTCGGTTCATTATTCTTTATTAGGTGAAAGCAGAAGCTTTATATCCAAAGCCTGATAATTTTCCCAACCAAATAGCACAGCCAAAAAACGCAAATAGGTAGCAAAATAAAAATTAAAGAAGGTATACTTAGGAAAAAATATCCTAAATATTGCTTTCTTCATTAGGAGAGAACTCAGTTCAACCAAGAGAGAATCCTAGATCTTATGCAAGCTGGAGTTCCCCAAAATCTGATGTGTAGAAAACTAGGCTAGGGAATTAATAGAGACTATCAGTTTCTTTTGTGTCTTCAAAGTCTTTCCCCTCAGTATCCTGAAGTGGATGTAGCTTCATCTATCTTCCCCCTTGGTGCCAGAAGCCAGGAAATCTCAAAGAAAATGCAGTCAAAAGAAAAGCAGGAAACTCAAAGAAAATTTAAAATAAACTTCTTCACTTCCCAATTCTACTCTAACCTTGGTAAAGAGCAGGGCATTCTTTACCTATGAGTTCAGAGTCCCTTGCAAATGAATTTTAGCAATGGGAGATATGTTAACCAATCAATCCATTCTCATTTCAGGTATGCCTATTACATTCAGATTTTGGAAGATAAGACTATTTGAAACTATTACCACAGAAGAGGTAATATGGAATAATAGAGAAAAAAATATAAAAAACAATTGGAATTAAGAAATAAACTCTCAGGTTCTAATTCAGCCACTTGTTAGCTTTTGACTTACTAGTTTTATAGAAAGAAAACAGTAAATATTTTTATGTGACTGCTATTTTGAATTATTATTTTCTTTAGCTTAGTCCAAGTGATGGTTCTTCTATAGTGTTCTTGTCAGGACATATCTGGAGAATTGTGTTTTGTTTTGAATGCCACATTTAAAAGTAGATATAGAGAAGCTAAAAGGATGGCAAAATGAAATGTCCTAAGAAGAATGGAAAAGTGACTCAGAGGACTTTGGTCCAAATTGTATTTATTTTTACTACCGTATGGCTCCAGACGAGCAAAGTTTAGTTCTCTCATCTATGGCAATGAGGGAATTATAGAGATAGTTTTTGAAGTCTTTTCTACATTAATGTGCTTATGATACCATGAGTTCTCAGATTTAATGCTATGATATACAATAATAGAAAGAAGAACTGGATACATTTGGTATGGAGAAGAGAAGATGGGTGTAATATGACAGCAGAGGAGGAAAAAAACATACATACAAACATACCTGTATGTGTATATATATATATATATATATATATACACATATATATATATATATATATGTATGTGTGTGTGTGTTATTACCTATATAGTTTATATATACATGCATAATAATTATATGATATATATATAAATGAAAAAAATTCATTGAAACTAGAGTGATATAAAAAATGTGATGGCTTATTTTAGATTATTTTGAATTACTTATCACTGAAGTTCTTCAAGTAGGGTGACTGGGTCACTTGCCAGAGATTTAGTTGGGTAAAAGGATAAGGTGAAGAGCAACCAAATGAAAATTGTATTTAGAGTCAAAAGACCAAAGTTCAAATCTGTGATCTTGATAAGTCATTTCACCTCCTTAGGCCTGGATTCCTTCTCTGTAAAATTTAAAAATAAAATACCAAAATTTAAACCTAAACCTATGGACTGTGATTTATGCTGCATAGAATATAAATTATACTGTGCAACCCCTGAAGTCTTTTTCTGTTCTAAAATTCTGTGATTAGAATCTGGTTCCTCATATATAAAATTGGATTAATAATAACTACCCTCTCAGCTTCTTACAATTATTATAAACATCCTAGATTTTAATAGATTTAATTATCATTTTCATGCTGATGATATCTCTTTATCCTGCTCTAAATTTGCTCCTATCCTTTAAGTCCACATCTCTAACTGCCCACTGGATATCTTAAACTAGATGACCTTTGGAAATAGTGTCATATAGTCAAAATATCCCAATCTGAATTTATTATCATTCTAATATCTTTCTTTTCTGCACCTCTCTATTATCTTTCATGTTATCACAATTCTTTTTTTTTCCGTTCTCAATAGTATTTTATTTATCCAGATATATGTAAAAATACTTTTCAACATTTATTTTTGTAAGTCTCTGTGTTCCAAATTTTTCTTCTTCCCTCCTTTCCCACCCCTTCCCCAAAACATTGAGCAATCTGATAGGGATTAAATATCTGTAATTCTTTTAAAATATTTTCATATTTGTCATGCTGTACAAGAAAAATCAGACTAAAAGAAAAAAACAATGAGAGAAAAAACAAACAAACCAAAAAAGGTGAAAATATGCTTCGATCCCTATTAAGTCTCCATAGTTCTCTCTCTCCATACAGATGGCATTTTCTATCCAAAGTTTATTGGAAGTGCCTCAAATCACTGCATTGTTGAAAAGAAGAATCAACTCCATCACATAACCTTGTTGTTACGGTGTACAATATTCTCTTGGTTCTGCTCACTTTACTTGACATCAGTTCATGTAAGTCTTTCCAGGCTTTTCTGAAATCAGTCTCCTCATCATTTCTTATAGAACAATAATATTCATTACATTCATATACCATAATTTATTCAGATATTCCCCAACTGATGGGAACTCACTCAATTTCTAATTCTTTGCTACTACAAAAAGTTACCATCATTCTTACAGAATTGTAACCTAAATTTACAACCTAAGTGTTATTCTCAGCTCCTCACCAACTCAGTACCCTTACCCTTCATCTCCACCCCCAAATTCAATCTAGTGTTAAGTCATAGAAACTCTACATCAGAAACATCTATAATAAATCCTCCTTTCCCTCCTCAGACACTGCCTCCTTGGTTTAGATCCTCATCACCTCATATCTAGAATATTTTAGTACTCTTTTACTTGGTTCCCCTACGTTGACTTTTCCTATCCTCCACTCAGCTGTCAAATTGATTTTCCCAAAGTGCTTATGTCACTCTCCTATTTAATAAACTCTAGTGGATCTCTGTTATCTTCAGGATCAAATATAAAATCTTCTTTGAAATGTAAAGTCTTTTATGCCTTTTCAGTTTTCTTACATTTTACTTCTTTTTCTTGATAATTCTTTTGGTCTTTGTACTGTCCTTGCTCAAAACACTGCATCTCCTAACCACATATTTTCCCTGGTTTTCTTTTATGCCTATAATTTTTTCTCTCCTTATTTCTACTTACTGGCTTTCTCTAAAACCTAGATAAAACTTTACCTTCTACTTTTTGCCCCACAATTATATGTAAACAAAAATTCTTAATATTCATTAAATTTTTTTTGAGTTCCAAATTTTCTCCTTTCATCTTCCCCTCAGTCCTTGAGAAAGCAAGCAATTACACACACACATACACACGTATATACTACATATATATATATATATATATATATATATATATATCATGTGCATTTATGTATAATATTTCCATATTAGCCTTTATTGTAAAAGGAAATGCAGACAAAAAACTCACTAGGTATAATAAACATCAAAAAGTTTGCTTCTTCAATCTGCATTCAGATTGCATCAGTTTTTTACCCCTTTTCAAGGGGGATTACATTTTTCAATATTAGTCCTTTTGAACTGTCATATCATTATATTGCTGAGAACAGTTATGTCAATAGTGACAGCACTTTGCTTTAGAGTTGTCACTGTGTACAACAATTTCCTGGTCTATTTATTTCACTATGCATCAGTTCATGTGAGTCTTTCCAGGTTTTTCTTAAACTATTCTTCTTGCTATTTCTTATAGCAGAATAGTATTCCATCACAACCATATGCTACAACTTGTTCAGCCATTCCTCAATTTACTGGCATTTCTTCAATTTCAAAGTATCTTCTACAAGAAGGCTTTCTAGATTCCTCTTATTGCTGATGTCTTCTCTCTGTTCATTATTTCCAGTTAATCCTGTCTATATATTGCTTGTACATATTGTATACATTGCATGTTCTCTCCCCCATCGGAATATAAACTTCTTAAGAAAAAATATTATTTTCTGTTTTTGTAGCTTGAGGGCTTAGCATAGTATATGGCACATAGGAGGCTCTTAATAATGCTAGTTGACTGATTGATTAATGCTTGTGAAAATCTGGGTGTTTTATTGGATTACATACTGAATATGAATCAGCAGTGTGATATAATCTATAACTGTATTAAGAAGGAACCAAGTTCCAGGAATAGAGAAGGTAGTCATACATTCCTCTACTCTCATTAGACTTCATCTAAAATATTGATTTCAGTTGTGGGCTCCTTGTTTAGAAGTGCATTGATAAGCTCTGGAAATCATCCAAAAGAGTGCTGTCAGAATATTGAACTGCATGGAGTCTGTGACATATCAGGATGGAGAAATAAAAACTTAGAATTATATGACAATTTTATTCAAGCATCAAAAGTACTGCCATGTAGAAAAGGTGTTAGAATTGTTCTAATTAGCTCCAGAGTCATGAACAATGGGTATAATTTGTAAAGAGATCAATTTGGGCTCCATATTAGGAAAAATGTATTTCTTACAATTTAATACATCCCAGTGTGGAATGAGCTGTTTCAAAAGGTGGGGGGGGGGGTCTGTTTTTGGTGTCTCCTGTTATTCTGTGACCTTCAAGAGTATCTAGACCAACCCATTTTTATGTTATAGACAAGAAAAGTAAGGGGTATATGGAATGATTTAAAGTTACAAAATAAGTTAGTAGAACTAATGCAAGAGCCCTGGTCCTATGAAACCAAATCCAGGACTCTTTTCCCTATAAGGATGATAATGATCAATCAATTAATAAATATTTCTTAAGTACCTACTATATGCCAGGCCCTGTGCTAATTGTTAAGTATACAAAAAGAGGCAAAAATCAATCCCTTTCCTCAAAGACCTACAGTTTAATGGGGGAGAAAACATTCAAACAAATATATATAAAGAAAACTGCATGCAAAATAAGTAAGAAATAATAAAGGGAAGATACTAGAATCAATAGGATTTGGAATATGATTCCTGTAGAAAATGGTGGTACTGATGGTAAGGGTGATGATGATGATGATACCTAGGATTTTAAAGCACTTTCAGGTTTGCAAAGCACTTTATAACTATCACATTTTATTCTCCCAACATTTTGTCTCTGGGAGGTAGCCCCATTCTATAGATGAGGAGACTGAGTCAGATAGAGCTTCAATAACTAGCCCAGGGCCACACACCTAGTAAGGCTTGTGGCAGAATTTCAGTTCTCTTCACCACCCCACCTAGTCCAGTCTTGGTATCTGTAGTGTTATCATAGTGCCTTAAACACAGTAGGTTCTTATACAAATTCCTGCTGTCTAATTGTACCTAGAACTCATGAAATCCCACATAAACCATATAATGTTCACATTTAGTCACTGGGTGGAAAAGCCATTTTAGATAACTCTTGAAGGCATGAAATGGTTTGAGATAGAGATGTAGAAAAGATCAGCTTTCCTCAAAGAGGCAGAAGTATGATAAGAAATAGGGACTCTCTTATGGACATACAGAGCTCAAAGAATCCCCATGACAGGGATGGCAGGCTAAGTATTATTCTTTTTTTACAGAGAAGTCCAGCAGGAATAGAATTCTTTCACATTAAATATATACAGCTTAGATCTTTGCCTTGAGTTCCCACTGCTTAGCATTTGATATTTGGCATTGATAGACATGCTTGATTTATGCCATTTTTCACGGAGCACTTACATATAATAAAACATCCAGTCCAACTGCCATCTTATTATAAGTTTGAAATGTCAGGAGTGTTGATTCTGAAATTTTTTCCCAGAATCATGGGGATCAGAGGAGGGGAAGAAGGGTAGTCAAGATAGCTCTAATAGGCAAAGTTGGTGTTCTATATTAGTGCAGATTCAAAAGAGTAGCAGAGACAGTGTGGAATAATGGGTAAGAGAAGTGAACTTAGACCTGAAAAGCTGTGGGGTCACATTGCATCTTAACACAGCACCAATGTTATTTTCACTAAGTTTTGATTTTTCTGGGCTTCAGTTTTCTCATCTAGAAAATGAAGTGAGTTGAACTAGGTGACATTTTAGGTCCTATGGGTTCAAAATCTATAATCCTATGAATTTCCTCATGTCTTAGTTACCTCTTCGATAAAATTATTAATAAGTGGGATAGGAATAGGTGGAATTATAAATGAGATGTACACTATAACAAGGATCAGAAGTAGAATTTTTAGGAAAAAAAAAGTACAGCTAGTAATTATGGATCTTAGTCAAAGTCAAACTTAAAATATTCAATCAGGAGAGAAATCTACATTATATGTCAACCTTATTAATATTGTTTTAGATGCATGTTTATATGCAGTAAATGCATATGTGTATATGTCTGAGTATATGTGCATATGTATGCATATGTTCATATGTAAGTCAGTATGTGTGTTCATACATACACACATATATATGCATACATATGTGTGTGCTTAGCTGTAGCCTGCCTGAGGGGGCATGAAAGGGGAAAAAAATAATAAAATAATAAATATGTAGCAGAGAACAAAAGAATAACCTACAAGGAAGCAAAGAAAAGATGGACACTCATGAATATAATCTTTTCTATTATATATGTTTTCTTGAAATGGAAATTTATTGTTATATATTTTGAATCTTCCCTGATATTCTACTGGGCACATGACAATGTTTTGTTTTGTTTTGTTTATTTTCTTGTTCTGTCTTTCTTTTTTCTATTCTGTTTTTTTCTGATTTTGTATTTAGTTCTAGAAATAAATTAAAAAAATAAGTGTATGGGAATAGAATATCAGCTTTTACATCAATAAGAGTTGAGTTTTAGTCCTATTTTTGAATACTTTTTGGCCATTTGAACTTGGACAAGTCATTTAAGCTTTCATTACCTTCTCTCATAAAAATGACAATTTAAGAACTCTAAAACTCCAAATTTCAGATTCTCTAATTTTCCATTAGTGAGGGGAATTCTCTATTGGCCTACACTAAAAATGTGTATTCCTTCTTGCTCAGTGTTATTTGGAGGTTAAAATGAGTTGAGGTATGAAAAATACTTTTGTAAAATGTAACCTCATATAAATGGTAGAGATTTTTAAATGCTATATCTGAAAAGAAACTTCTGTGTCATGTGTCATGTATTACTTTAAACAGTTTACAATTACTATCGCAACAATCTGGGATAATATAGTATTTTTCCACTTTATGGTCAAGGATATTGAGACAGATTTAATTAATTTATTTCTTTAGGATAATGAAACTAGTAAGTCTTAGAGTCAAGGTTTGAATTCATATTTTCCTGACTTTAAGGCCAGGGTTCTATCCATTGTGCCTCCTAAGTATCTCCATATAATAGCTAGAAATTAAGGTATACAAAATACTTTATAAGTATTGTCTCTAACCCTCACAACTATTCCAGGGAGTAGGTTCTATTATTATTTCCATTTGGCCAATAAAAAACCCCAGAGAATATCTTGTCCAGCATCATCAATCTACACATAAGGAAACTGAGACCCAGAGAAAGAATATAGTTACACTAGGATTGCAAAACTGGAAATTGGAAACTGGTGACTCAAAATAAGGTTTTAACAATCCAAGCTCAATACTTTATCTACTACAAATAACCTTAGAAGAATTTCTCAGTGCTGCGTGTTGAAAACTGATGACATTTGAAAAATAACAGTGGGTGATGGTGAATATCATTGGATCAAGGACTCTTCAAAATCTCTTTGGCTCTTTTATAAAAAAGGGCTGATGATTTCTTCCCATTTTTGCTTATTTCCTTCTATATGTATTTTTAGAATTCTTCTCAATTTTCTCTACATCTTTCTTATTTTTAATTTCTTTGGTAAAGTATTATTACATTCATATGCCATAATTTATTCCGCCATTTCTCATTTAATGGACATCCAATTCATTTCCAGTTTTTGCTATTATGAAGAGTCAACTATAACAGGAACAAAAATGTTTTGACTCAATCTGAGGAATAACTTTTAAAAATAGCTATTTACTACCTCATACCTTTCAGATTAGCTAAGAAGAGAGGAAAAGACAATGATAAATGTTGGAGGGGATGTGGGGAAACACTAATACGATGATGGTGAAGTTGTTAAATAATCCAATCATTCTGGAGAGTAATCTGGAACTATGCCCAAAGGGCAATAAAACTGTGCATACCTTTTGACCCAGCACTGCCATTACTGGGTTTGTATCCCAGAGAAATAATAAAGGAAGAAAAAGGACCCACAAAAATGTTTGTAGCAACTCTTTCTGTGATAACAAAGAATTGAAAAATGAGTGGATGTCCAACAATTGGGGAAGGGCTGAATAAGTTGTGGTACATGAAGGTAATGGAATATTGTTTTATAAAAAATGATTAGCAAGATGATTATAGAAATGCCTGGAAAGATTTATATGAACTGATGCTGAACAAAACAAGCCAAACCAAGAATACATTGTATACAATCACAGCAAGAATGTGTGATGGTCAACTATGAAAGGCATGGTTCTTTTCAGTGGTTCAGTGATACAAACCACTCCTAATAGACTTTGCATAGAAAATATCATCTACATCCAAAAAAAGAACTAAGGAGACTGATTATAAATCAACAATGCTATGTCCACTTCATTTTTATGTTTTTTTTTTTTAATATTTCCCATGTTTTTTTTTCTTTTTGCTATTTTTTCTATCCCAACATGATTCATAAAACAATATTTCAAAAATAAGTAAATTTAATAAAAAATGAAAATAGCTTTTTATTTTTCCAAATACATTTCAGTATTCAAAATCTTTTATTCCAAATTTACCTCTCTTCCAACACTCTTCCCACCCCTAGATAGCAAGCAATCCAGTATATGTTTAATATGTGCAATTTTTCTAAACATATTTCCATATTTGTCATACTGTGCAAGAAAAATCACATCAAAAGGGGAAAAACATGAGAATGAAAAATAAGCAAACAACAAAACAAAAGGTGAAAATATTATGCTTTGATCCACATTCAGTCTCCATAGTTCTCTCTCTAAATGTGGATGGCCCTTTCCATCACAAGTCTAGTGGAATTACCTTGAATCATGTCATTGTTGAAAAGAGCCAAGTTCATCAAAGGTGATCATCACATAATCTTCTTGTTACTGTGTACCATCTTCTCTTGGTTCTACTTACTTTACTTAGCATCAGTTCATGTGAGTCTTTTCAGGTTTTTCTGAAATCAGCCTGCTTGTCATTTTTATAGAACAATAATATTCTATAACATTCACATACCATAAATTATTCAGCCATTCTTCAACTGATGTGCATCCACTCAATTTACAGTACTTTTCTACTACAAACAAAGGACATGATGTCTTTGGTATACAGACACATTAGTAAGACTTAAGAATCAAAGGATATGAATAGTTTTATAGCTCTTTGGGCACAGCTCCAAATTGCTCTCCAGAATGGTTGGATCAGTTTGGATCAGCAACAATGCTTTAGAGTCCCAGTTTTCCAAATCCCCTCCATTATTTTCCTCTCATCTTTGCCAATCTGATAGATGGGAGGTGGTACCTCAGAGTTCTTTAAATTTGCTTTTCTCTTATCAATAGTGATTTTAACATTTTTTCCATATGAATAGAAGTGACTTTTATATCTCCATCTAAAAATTGTCTATTCATATCCTTTAACTATTTATCAACTAGGAAATGACTTGTATCCTTATAAATTTGAGTCAATTCTCTATTTTAGAAATGAGGGCTTTATTTAAAATATTAGCTCTAATATATCCCCCCATCTTTCTGCTTCCCTTCTAATTTTGTCTGCATTGGTTTTGTTTGTGTAAATCCTTTTTAATTTAACAAAATCCAAATTATTTATTTTGCATTTCACAATGTTCTCTAGTTCTTTGGCCATAAACTCCTCCCTTCTCCACAGATCTGGGAGGTATACCATGCCTTGTTCTTCTGATTTGCTTATAATATCACCCTTTATGTTTAAATCATGAACCCATTTCTTCCTTATCTTGGTATAGGGTGGTAGATGTTGGTCAGTGCTTATTTTCTATCATGCTAGTTTCCAGTTTTCATAGCATTTTTTGTCTACTGTTTTTGAATGTGTAAAATAAAACACGTAGGGTTATAAAGAAAAAATATATATATTAAAATACAGGTGCATTTTCCACATCCAAGCTTAGAGATTCCCTGAACTCTATTTATCACTTCTGCCACCCCTTCATGTAGGGTCCCCTACTCTAAATGAGGGGAAATAGAAGGTACAGATATCTCATTTGTTTGCTGCTCAGCATCTCATTTTAAAAAAACTGTGTGCATGAAAACATAAATTGAAGGGGATGAAGAGCACCTTGTATTCACCCTGTTTCCTGTGTATAGTCTTCTCTTCATCATTAAAATGAGGTGGAGAAGGAAATGACAATCCATTCCCAGTATCTTTGCCAAGGAAAACCCCAAATGGAGTCATAAGGAGTCAGACACAATCTGAGAGACTGAAGGAGGTCTTTCATGCCAAGATTATAGCTAGAGAATGGAAAAATATACAGCTTTTTGGGAAAATTTTCTCCAGGCATATGCTGAGATTTTGTTCTTCATCTTAATGTTTCCTATAACCTTTTGCTCACTTTGTCTTGATAGAAGCCTACAATTCCTCTTACCTTCATCTGAACACATATCACTACCAATCCACTTTCTTCTCCCTCCTACTGCATTGTGCACAAACTCAGTTTTGTTTCTAGTCATTTTCACTTTTATCTCCTCTCCCCATCCACTTACATTATGAAGAAACTAGATCTCTCTTAATGATACAGAATTCCCAACTGTCTTCTCTATTATTGAATTTATTCTGTTTTGCTCCTTAGGGTGTAAATAGGTTTAATGTTTAGAACCTTCAAACTTTAGATCAGTTTAAGGAAAAGCTTTATAACAAGCAGGACAATCCCAAAATGAAATGGCACACACTTGAGCAGAGAATAGATAATCAGATAAAATGTAGAAGAGTTGAAGGTAGTCCTAGATCAAATTCCTTTCAATGTTAAGATTCCCTGATTCCATGGAATCTATTATCATTTAAAGTTCATGTCATTTGTTTTTAGGAAAATGCATGCAGTTATGATTCTTAAATGGTTAACTAGTTCTATGATGCATGTTGGTTCTGTACCAAAATAAGCTCTTTTTCAGAAAAAAAAAAAAAAAAGTCAGTTTTTTCCCCCACTCCAGATTATTAAGCTTGAGAGGTTTAATTGAAATCAGCTGAGACAAAACAGGAAGGCCATAGCCCTAGAGAGAAATTTAGCCAAGACCTGTTCAGAAGTGGATGGGAGACTGGTTCCAAGGATGCAGCCCACAGAGAAGCTTAAAGAGGAAGGATCTATTCCAGAAAGAACCACAGGAAGGAAGTTTTGCTCCAAAGGAGTGGCTTTGCATCAAGAGACTGTTCCAGAAAGCAGAGATTTGGCCGACTAAAACTCAAAGACAGATGACTAGCAGAATTCCTCATCAGTTTCCTGATTTGTGGCTCTTAACAGAGCAATGAGTAGAAAAAACTTGGATTCTACTGTGAACAAGCTGCTAGAGAGTCAAAGTAAATTGTTCTAAGTAAATTTGCTCTGTCAAGAAACAAAAGACCATCTTTTTCCTATTCTGTGTTTGTTTTCTTTGACTTCATGCTTTTGTATTGTTATTTATAGATAATTAAAGTTAATTGCATTGCCTTTGGAAGTAGCTATTGATGTTTTGATCAAGTAGGTGATATAGTGGTTGAACTTGCCAGACCTGCAGTCAGGAAGATTCATCTTCTTGAGTTCAAATCACCAACACAATATCTGTACAATCTTGGGCAAAATACCTAATCCTGGTTACCTCAGTTCCCTCAATTGTAAAATGAACTGGAGAAAGAAAAAGCAAATAATTCCAGTATCTTTGCAAAAAAATCTGAGGTCACAAAGAGTAAGACATGACTGAAAACAACCGAAAATTTATGTTTTTCTTCATGTAGAATGATGAATATTTTCCTGATGATGCTGATGGATTTAGTCCAAATGCTGCACAAGTCAGTGTTTTTCCAAATATGTTGGATGATATCCGCTTGTGGAAGTGATTAGAATTTATAAAATACTTACTATGTGCCAGCCACTGTACCTTACAAATGTTATCTCATCTGATCCTCAGAACAGCCCTGGAAAGTAGATTCTATTAGTATCCCAATTTTACAGATGAGGAAACTGAGGCAAACATAAGTTAAATGACTTGACCAGTGTCTTATTTGAACTTATAACTGTGCCATCTAGCTGCCTCAGTGAGAGAAATGTTATTCCACCTTTTTCAAGGCAGTACTTTTTTTTCCTCCTGGGCATTGATATTCATTTCTACTTTTCTAGATGATTTGAGCACCTGATTCCAATTTTCTACTTTTTTGTTCAGTCCTAAATCTACATTTTAAGGTTTCAACATACTTGTTGAGGACAAACTGACTTTTCACTGATTAATTTCCTATCCTCCTTGATCATGATCCAAATATCCATTTTATAACAGCCCCCCTTCATCATGACCACACTCAGGATGTTATAATTACTTGGCACTTATTATATAGAAATTATTATATAGAAAAATTGAGGCACATAGTGATATTTAAGCAACTCAATTTCTTTCATTCACTTTTTTTTTTCTCTCTTACCCTTAGTATGTGTTCTTCAAGAATTTAGACTAGTAATCTACTCTCTCTTTTCTATTCTGTTACAAAAATAATTCCTCCATTCTCATGGTTTTAGATGTCAACTCTAAACTTGTCCATTTGTCTGAAATCTGTTTCTAGCTTCACAATCTTACCCGAGTTCTAATCTGGTGCTTTCAGACTTCATAGGCAACTGAGAGGGAATAACTTCCAACAGGATACTTCTTTTCCATTTTCCCAATGGAGGGTGAAGCAATTGAATTGGGCAAATGAAGCATGAATAAGAAAGTGGTGACCTGGAAAAGTGAATTTGGTTTAGGGAGGTATAGGGTGAATTGATCTGTAGAAAAGTTAATTGATATATCTTCTCCAAAATCCATGAAATAATTATACTATGTTCAGAGTAAGAGGTAGAAACGAAGAGCTGGGTTAGAGAGGGATACATATTTGACATAGGGAAGATGCTACATGAACTGGGTAGGCAGGGTATGATGGAATGTAAAGTCTGAGGTAAACTGGATATAACTGTCTAGATAAATTTGCATTCACTCTATCATAAATTAAGATAGTTTAACAAAATTGTCAGACAGCCAAAGTTGAATGAGTTAACCTTTAAGGGACAGTGATTCTGGAAGCACAGCATGTAGCTGCTAGTCCAAATGGGTTGACAGCAAGATGATCAATATCTGCTTAGTCCCCACTTCTTATTTATCATTATCTACCCATTCTTTTGAAAATTTTCTTATGATTATCTCTCTTCTGCTGTTGCCCCTTTAATTCAAGCATTCATTACCTCATAGCTACATTATTAAAATGACTTTATCATCTCTGCAGTTTATTCTCATCATTCCTGCCAAATGAATTATTTTCAGATACTACTTTCTTTGTGTTATATCCTTGTTCAAAAAATTTTAAAGTTTCCTGATTTCCTGTCTTAGGTCTTAACATACTTGGCTCTTAAGACCCTACATTATCTGGTCTCTTCCTAGCCAACTTTATTTCCCACTGTTCTCTAACATGCACTTTCTCCTTGATTCAATGCAGTCTCTTGACTATTCACAATTTCTTTTTGTTCATGTTTCTTTTCTGCCTTCACTTATATTATTTCTTTCATCTGGCTTATCTTTATCTTTCTCTTCTGTCTCTCTCTTAATCTATCCATCCTTCAAAGGCTAACTTAAATTTCATATTCATGCAGCTTCCCTGATTGCTTCAGCCACCAATAATCTCCCTCTCTCTGTCCTCCTTCTCCCACTTCTCTCACTATTCCTGAACTTTTGTAGCACATTCCATCTGTTCTCTCCTAAATCCTCATAGAGTTTCATCTTACACTGTCTTGTATCATTCATTATATGTATGTATTGATCTTATCTTTTTAAATCAGTCATAATCCCTTTAAAGGTGGAGACCAACTTTTATACTAATATCTGGTACTATCCCTGAATGTAATAGCTGCTTAAGAAATTTGTTTAATTGGATTGAATTATACTTATTTTGTTTCTCCTGTGGGGACCACCACAGAATTTAGCATATATTAAGTACTTGATCAATATATATTAATTGGTTAATATTTCTGTTTGCTTGTTTTTAGCCTTAAATTAGTTAGCTTATAGCTAGAGAAGAATGAAATTGTACCTATAAACAGAGTGTGAAGTGTACTTGAATTTTTCCCCAACAAATGATTAGTATGTAACAGGGACATTTCAGCTTGCTATAATTTTACTTTTGCTGGCCAGCTTCCATTGAATTCCCTACAAACATTCCTACTACTATTACTTCAAGATTTAGTTTTCTCCACTAAAAATAAAAAATAAACTCTCACAAGTCTCATTAAATTGAGTCTTAGTGCATGAATAATCTGATGAAGATATGTATGAACAAATATTTGTTTCCAGAGAACTGAAACATTCCAAATCACAAGCATGTGTGACCACCCTGGATATATAAATGTTGTGTGTATGTTTGTATAGATAGACATATGTGTGCATGTGTATGTGTAGATATATGTATGGATAGAGAGATAGACATAGATATAGATATATCTTTGGGATGACATTGACTCATTGTAATTACATGATACATTTCCTCCTCTACCTTTTCAATTTTTGTGACATTTGATAGAGGACAGATAGTCAACCTGATTTTAGTCATATTTTAGGAGATTTTTTACATTTTAGTTTTAAACTTGGAGTTCCCTTTAATAGTCACATATTCACATAAAATTGAGTCCATTCATTGAGTGCAACCAAAGGATATTAAAGCTATTTCATACTATGATTAATAGTAATTTAATTCTATCCAACTCAAGGAACACTTATTAAGTACCTATTAAGTGAAAAACACATAGTATGCTAGGCTCTGTCTTAGAAGGACAAAGTAGATGACATTTCTATGATGTTTTTTAATAATAATCTTGTGAATAGACAAATATCATCTCTATTTTGAAAAGGAAATAAGAGGCAGCCCCTGATAATACTTAAAATCCTGGCATTGGAATCAGGGAGATTAAGACAGAGTAAAGAAAGCAAATTAGAGGTGGCAACTCATCTGAACTCTCTCAATTTCCCTCCAAGCAACTTTAAAATAATGATTCAAGATATGTTTTGGAATGGCAAAGTCAACCAAAAAACAGAATGAGGCATTTTTCTGGCCTTAGAAAATTTAGGAGGTGGATCAGGATCACCTGCAACAACAGCATCAGCTTTAGGACCTCTCATCCCAGAGACAGTGAGGAGTTGGACAACTGGTCAGAAACAGATTACAAAAAATCCTCTTTGGGCAGCTGATGCTGATTGACAACTCTAGTACTTATACACAGTTCTGAGTTTTAGTTCCAGGAGGAGTGCTGATGGTCAGTCTTAAGGGAGAAGGGACCCAATTCTCAGTTCCAAAGCAAAGAAAATGCTTTTGGCTGCAAAGGATTCCTAGGATCATACTACCTTTGAAGCACTAAAAAGTTGCAGACCCCCAGAACTAGCTTTGAAAAGAACAGCAGGAAAAAAAAAATGACACCTGAAACTTAGGACAGTGTCTCCCCACTCCTAGGGAAGCAGAGTCCAACTTTAATATAAAGTTCACAGTCAATGAATAAGCTAGAAAAAAAAAAAAAAACTGAGCAAACAACATCAGAAAAGAACTTTTCATAAGAAGTTAATTTGATCATTGTTCTGTAAGACATGACCAGCAGGATGAATTACAGAGGCTTGGAAAGACTTACATAAACTGATGCTAAGTGAAATGAGCAGAACCAGGAGACATTATACACTTCAACAACAATACTATATGAGAATCAATTCTGATGGAAGTGACTATCTTTGGCAATGAGAGGATCCAATTCAGATCCAATTGATCAGTGATGAACGGAACCAACTACACCCAGTTAAAGAACACTGGGAAATAAGTGTGGATTCCTTGCATTTTTGTTTTCCTTCCCAGTTATTTTTACCTTTCTAAATCCAATTTTTCTTGTGCAACAAGAGAATTGTATAAATATGTACACATATATTGTATTTTAGATATACTTTAACATGTTTAACATGTATGAGACTGCCTGCCAGCTAGGGGAGAGGATGAAGGGAAGGAAGGGAAAAGTTGGAGCAGAAGTGATTGCAAGGGTCAATTTTGAAAAATTACCCATGCATATATTCTGTCGATAAAAAGCTATAATAATAATTAAAAAAGTTAATTCGGTGGTAAGGGAGACCAAACCATAAATGCAGAATTCAAAAGAAAAAAAAACAACACTATAAACAAAGCTTCAAAAAAAAATATTAACTGAACCTAAGCTCAATAAGAATTCCTGGGGAAGTTAGAGAGATGAGAGTGTTAGAGGGAAATGGAAAATGGGAAAGATATAGATCATGCAAAAAAAAAATATGAAAAGTGAACTAAAAGCATTGTAAAAGAAGCACCAAAAATACTGCAGAAAAAAATACCTTAAAAACTAGAATTGGCCAAATGGTAAGAGGAAAACAAAAATGTACAGAAGAGAAAAATCTCATTAAAAAGTAAATTCGGCTAAATGGAAAAGGAAGTATAAAAATCACAGAAGAAAAGAACTCTTTAAAAAGTAAAACGACAAAAAAAAAAAAAAAAAACTTTAATAGAACAGTAAAAAAATCTCACTGAAGAAAATAATTTAGAGAGCATTCTGGAAAGATAACATATTAGAGTAGAAAATTCCAAGTTCTCCATATAAAGAAGAAATATTATTAATAAAAAGAAAAAACAAAAACAAATACCAAACAAAAAAATTAAAATATAGTGGAGCTGCATTTAGACCGAGCAATCTGCTACATTAAAAACAGCAGCAGGTCAGGGAAAATACTATATTAAAGGCCAAAAGAACTGGGGTTGCAGCTGAAATTACTGCAACTGAAGTTAGGCAAAATTCTGAATTTAAAAGGGTGACAGTCAATAAATTACCAAACTTTTAGGATTTTGTTGTAGAAAGACCGGAACTTAATATAAAAGGACCAAAATGGAAAAACCCACTAGAAAGGAAAAACTAGCAAACATGCCAAAAAAAGGTGAAAGTACTATGCTTAGATCCATATTCATTCTCCATAATTTTCTCTCTGGATTTTTTCATCCCAAGTCTATTGGAATTGCCTTAGTAATAGTTCTGGAGCTCAGCTCTCATTGGAAATGGTTAAAGTGGAAACAATACATATACGTGAGTGTGTGTATGTATGTGTGTAAAAATCTAAATTCACAAGGAAATGAAAGAATAAAGGAATAAAGAGGGTGAAGAGCAAAAGAGAACAATTTTTAGAGGGAGCCCTACTCGCATAAGATCAGGGTTAAAGAGAAAACAATATATACATTTAGAAAAGAATAAAACCTTCTAAATTTATAAAGAAACAAGAGGATTAGGGAACAAGCCAAAAGGGAATGTAGAAGGGTACAGACTAATAGGAATGAGATAAGGTATGTATAGGTTAATAGGAACAAGATAAAGAGGGAACAACATATTTATTTAGAAAGATATAAACATTTTCTCAATTCAGAAAGAACCAAGAGGAAGGGGGAAAGGTAGAGAGAGAGTATAAGATAGGCATCCTTGGCAGAAGATAGAGTGGATTAACTAATAGGAGGACAAAGTAGCAGGTAGAAATAAATTAGAGTCAGGAAGGATAAAATATAAGAGATGCATATAAACATAAAATAATGATAAGGAGTAGAATTTATTATGTTAAAAAATCAGGGGTAATAATCATAATCTCAGAAAAAGTTCAAACTAAAATAGATTTGATCATAGGAGAAAAATTGGGAAACTACATTATATGCCAGCTATATTGATCAATATTGTTTTAGATTATTTAAAATAATGAAGCAGTATAAAATTGGAATATTGCTGTATTATAGGAAATGATAAGTTAGTAGAGTCAGAAAAATATGGAAATACTTAAACATATAAAGGAATATGTTAATCACCCTCAAAGAAACAAAGACAAAAAAGCTTGGTACAGTTTTTTATAGATGCAAATGAATGTATATGTATGTATGTATGTATTATGTATATATATTATTGTATGTATATATATATATAGCATGTATATATATACATACATTATATATATATATATATATATATATATATATATATATATATATATATATGTATACCACAGGGATACAACAATGAAGTCAACACAATGGTTCTGTAGATTTTCAGTTTGACAGTCAGTCTAATATCTCTTTTCTCTTAGATGTTCCTTTGGAGCTTTCTAAACACTGAGCTAGCTCTGGTAATATGTGGTCATCCTCATTATCATTGTGGATATCCTTGTAAAGTATATTTCTTTCTTTCTTTTTTTTATTTAATAGCCTTTTATTTACAGGTTATATGTATGGGTAACTTTACAGCATTAACAATTGCCAAACCTCTTGTTCCAATTTTTCACCTCTTTCCCCCCACCCCCTCCCCCAGATGACAGGATGACCAGTAGATGTTAAATATATTAAAATATAAATTAGATACACAATAAGTATACATGACCAAACTGTTATTTTGCTGTACAAAAAGAATCAGACTCTGAAATATTGTACAATTAGCTTGTGAAGGAAATAAAAAATGCAGGTGGTCAAAAATATAGGGATTGGGAATTCAATGTAATGGTTTTTAGTCATCTCCCAGAGTTCTTTCTCTGGGCGTAGCTGGTTCAGTTCATTACTGCTCCATTGAAAATGATTTGGTTGATCTCATTGCTGAGGATGGCCAGGTCCATCAGAACTGGTCATCATATAGTATTGTTGTTGAAGTATATAATGATCTCCTGGTCCTGCTCGTTTCACTCAGCATCAGTTCGTGTAAGTCTCTCCAGGCCTTTCTGAAATCATCCTGTTGGTCATTTCTTACAGAACAATAATATTCCATACTATTCATATACCACAATTTATTCAGCCATTCTCCAACTGATGGGCATCCACTCAGTTTCCAGTTTCTAGCTACTACAAAGAGGGCTACTACAAACATTCGTGCACATACAGGTCCCGGAAAATATATTTCTAAGGTAAGTAAATTTAATCATAGCATTCAAAATATCTCCATTGATGTAATTGATAGTTCCACATAGGGATGATGTTGTATTGACTGTTATAGTACTTGTGTTTTCTTGGTATTAATTTGTTAGGTCAAAATCAGTACCAGCAACAGAGAACAGATCCATACATTTTTGTATCTCATCTTCAGAGGGTGAATTAAGTGTATAGCCATTTGCAAACAAAAAAATGATGCACTAACACTCCCTTTACTTTAATTTTGGCTTATAGTCTTTTCAAGCTAAAAAATTTACCATTAGTGCAGTAACTGACCTTGATAACTCTTCATTTAAGGTTTTTGATAGCATGCCTAAAAGCATCATGCTAAAAATTATGGGAGTAAGCACATAGTCTTGTTTTATTCCATTTGTAATGCCAGAGAAAGTGAGCAAGACAGAGATTAGAGAACAATTTAGTAGTTTATTAAATGGAGAGATTTACTGGGACCAAATGATCTATGTTTGGTCCTAGGGCTGAACGAGACTATGGTCTCAAAGAATCCAGCACTATCAGACAGCAAGATTTTTATAGGATAACAAGAACAATGACATAATGGGGGAGGTACCTGGATGGGAATAACATAATGGTGGGAGGTACCTACGATGACATAATGGAGGGAGGTACAGGAGAGGTTACTGCTATTCAAATGATGTCTAAAATGAATAGACCTTTATCTTGCCAAACATTAAGAAGGAATAATTATAACCTAAAGATATAAAACCTTTATCTCATCAACCATTAAGAGGAAAAGGTTATAACCTGAGACAGGGTAACTAAATAGGACAATGGGGAAACTGAGTTAAGACATTAAAAGGGAACTGTGGCACAACATATTGGTGTTGGTTACTGGGAAAGCACAAGAGCATATCCCATTAACCAGAACCCAAGCAAGAATGCCATCATGAAAATGACATATAATACTAATAAATTTTTCTGGGCAACAAAGTTTTGATATAATTTTTCATAAGCTCTCATAACTGACGGTCTCAGAGGCCTTGGTCAGACACACACACATATGAACATATATACATATATTTAATAGTCTTCTTCAGGAAGATGAGAAAGAAAGGAGGGAGAAGAATAAAGTCAAAAGTGTTCAGCAAAGAACAAAGAAAACCTACAAGTAAGCAAAGAAAGATGAATAACTCTAAACACGATGTGTAGTGTTTTTTTAAAGAATCTGTCTTGAAATGAAAATTTATTGCTTTATATTTTGAATCCTCTCATGATCTCCTGTGCACGTGGCATTTCTTTTTTCTTTTTCTATTTTATAATTGTGGGAAATGGATGGGCATTTATTTGGTTTCCACAATCATAAAAATTAAATTGGATAAATGAAGCTTAAATTAGAAGACTGAAATCCACAGGGACATTGGAAGGGAGTCAGGGGTAGAGATCATCTTTCCCCAAAGAATTTAAGAATGTTAGCTCCTTGGAGGCAGGGAATAACTTTTTAAATTAGGACTAGTGGCATGAGATTTGAAAATAATTTTTTGTTCTTTCCCCCTGCTTTTAACCCTGTTATTTTCCCCTTCTAGCATGGAAGCTTCTTGGGGGGCAGAAACTGGATTGAATGGGAGACATCCAGCCCTGTTAAGCATTTTATAAGCACAGGCTTTCTTATCTCCTTTTAAAAAAAAATTGGCTTTAAAAACCTCAGCCAATGGGAAAAGGAGCCAGGAGGTTGGGAAGGGAACTCAAATTAGGGAATTAAAAAAAAAAGATACTGCCCATTGCCTGGATATGTGTCTTTCTCTCAAACCCAGCTTTTTGGGTCAGAGATTGCACATCATTTCTCAGGAAAAAGAAATAAACTTTTTCCTGCATTTTTGAACTTCTATAGTTTTATTGGCTACTAGCATTCCACACATATTTAAAATTTTAAAAAATCTTTAAAAATAGAACTGAGCAAGTTAAACACAAGGATTCTATGAAACATCACAAAACAATAAAACAAAGACAAAGGAATGAAAAAGAAGGAAATGTGAAATGGATCATTGGAAAAACAACTAACCTGGAAAATAGATTGAGGAGTAATAGTCAAAGAATTATTGAGCTACATTATAACAAAAAAAAAAGTAGCATAGATATCATATTTCAAGAAACTGTTAAGAAAAACTACCCCAATGTCTTCAATCCAGAGAATAAAATAGAAAATGAAAGAATCTGTTATCACTTCCTGAAAGATATCCCCAAATGATAACTCACAGGAGTATATAGCCAAATTCCAGATCTTCCAAGTCAAAGTGAAAATACTTCAAAGAGCTAGAAAGAAACCACTCAAACACTGTGGAAACAGCCAATGTCACAAAAAATTTAATGGCTTTCCTAAGGATTGCAAGATTTAGAGTAAAGCAAAGGAAGTAGGATTACAACCAAGAATAATATATCTAGAAAAACTGAATATAATCCTTCTGGGGAAAAAATGGATATTTAATGAAACAGGGGACTCAAGCATTTCTGATGGAAAAAAACAAGCAAACAAACAAGAGCTGAGTAGAAAATATAGCATTTTAAAACAAGACTTGAACATAACAGGGTAAGTGAAAAAAAAAAAAAAGAGAAATCATGAGAGACTTTATATCATTAAATGGTTACCTTTCTATAAGTTAAGATGATACATGTAATTCCTAGCAACATATCATTATTAGGGTAGTTAAAAGTGTTGTGCCACAGTTTCCTTTTGATGTCTTGACCTAGTTTCCCCATTGTCCTATTTAGTCACTCTGCCTCAGGTTATAACCTTTCCCTCTTAATGTTTGATGAGATAAAGGTTTTATATCTTTAGGTTATAGTCATTCCTTCTTAATGTTTGATTATAGTCATTTCTTCTTAATGTTTGACAGGATAAAGGTTTATCCATTTTAGATATCATTAGAATATCAGTAACCTCTCCAGTACTTCCCCCCATTAGGTGATCCCCATTCAGGTAAGGAGATACCTGGATTATGTCATTGTTCTTGTTATCTTATAAAGGTACCCATTATGTCATTGTTCTTGTTATCTTATAAAAAAACTTACTCTCTGATACTTAGTGTTGGATTCTTTGAGATGATAGTCTAATCCAGCCCTGGGACCAAGATCCAGTGGTCCTAGTATATCTCTTCATTTAATAAACTATTGAATTGGTCTCTATGTTTTGCTCAGTTTCTCTGGCATTACAAAAGGAGCTTGCATAGAAAGAATGCATGGGTATTAGTATGAATTGATTATCTTGGAATGAACTAAAAAAACAATGAAGAGATGAAAAATTGCTACACCCTGGGACAAAGGTTAAGGAAAAAGTAGAATGGAAAAATTTCCTCACATAAAAGTCACACAAAGAAGAGCTTTTACACTGCAAGGGGAAATTTAGGGGTGGGCAATGCTTGAATCTCACTCCTATTGAAATTGCTTTAAAAGGTGTGTGAGACAAGTGCTATATCTCCCCATCCCACTTTACAAATTAACAAATCAGAGAGATCTTCAGGTACAAAAAGAAAGCATTTATTTAGTCCCTGCAGGGAGAGGCCCCAGCACATCTGGGAGCCATCCCAGCTCCTGCCATGTGCTCATGGAACCTGACAAGCTTCAGGTTTGTCAGGATTTAAATAGTAAAGGACTCAATCCTTTTCACTGAATAGACTAAAAGGAAGTAACCATTCTTGATCAATGGCCACCAGTGTTGTCTGCTTCTTCTGAGTCCAGTCACTTCCTGCAACTTCCTGTCCCTGGCTTAAGGTCTGACCTTACAACTCTGGGAAAAGGGGTCACATGATTTAGGCCTAGACTCAGACTGAGAAAACTTCATCCAATCAGAGGGAAAACTATACACATTCAGTTGTTTAGAGAAACTTCATTTGCACAACAAAGAAATAGATAAAGAAGGGAATAATAGAAAGAGGGAATAGTTAATAACAGGGGAGACACAATAAGGGAATCAGTGGTTAGACCTTTGAGGAGAAATAGGATAAAAGAGAGAAGCAGAAGAAAAAACAGAAGAAAATAGGATGGAGGGAAATAATAACTGTGAATATGAATGGGATGAGTTCACCTATAAAACAGAAATGGATAGCAGAATGGAATAGAAAATAGAATCGAACAACATGTTGTTTACAAGAAACATAGCTGAAATAGAAAGACACACACAAGAGTTAATGCAAAGAATTAGAACAAAATATAATATGGTTCAATTGAAGCAAAAAAAAAGAAGGCAAGGGTAGCAATCATGATCTCAGACAAAGTAAAAGCAAAACTAAACCTAATTAAAAGGCACACATTTTGCTAAAAGGCACCATCACAATGCAGTAATATAAAAAACAAATTACATAAAGTTTTTCTGCTGACAACCTTTCTCTCTCAAATATGTACTAAGCATAGAACTGAGTCAAACTCATTAAAGTAAGAGCCATTTTCCAATTGCTAAATAGTCAGATAACATAAACAGACAATTTTCAAAAGAAGACATCAAAGTCATATAAAAATGCTCTAAATCACTATTGATTAGAAAAATACAAAATGGATTTTGAAAAATAGATGAAGGAGTCCTATCAGATTTCTTTTATAACACAAATATGGTGCCGATGAATAAATCAGGAAGAGCCAAAACAGAGGAATAAAATTATAGACCAATTTCCCTAATGAATATTGAGGCAAAAAAAAAAAAAAAAAAACTGAACAAAATACTAGCAAGGTGATTATAGGAATTTATGCCAGGAATACGAGGTTGGTTCAAGTTTAGGAAAATCATCAACATAATTGACAATATCAATAATAAAATCAACAAAAATTATATGGTTATTTCAATAGATGATGAAAAAGCTTTTGACCCATTTCTTTTAAAAACCATGGAGAGCATAGGAATAAATGAAGTTTTCCTTAAAATGATAAGCAGCATCTAATTAAAACCATCAACAAGCATATGTAATGGGAAGAAGCTTGACATATTCCCAATAAAATTAGAGATGAAACAAGGAAGCCCATTATCACCACTATTATTCAATATTGAAATAGAAATGTTAGCTCTAGCAATAAGAAAAGAAAAAAAAAAGAAATTGAAGGAATTAGAGTAGGCATTGAGAAAATAAAACTATCACTCTTTTGCAGATGATATAATGGTATATTTAGCGAATCCTGGAGAAGGAACCAATTGTTTCAATTATACTAATTGAAACAATTTACAACTTACACAGTACTTTAGGATAAAAAAGTGAACCGACATAAATCTTCAACATTTCTATATGTTACTAAGAAACCCAGCAGCAAGAAATAGAGAAATCCCATTTAAAATAACTGTAGATAATATAAAATATTCTGGTGTCTACCTGATAAAACAAAGCCAGGAACTATAAGAACATAATTACAAAACACTTTTCACACAAATAAAATCAGATCTAAAAAAAAATTGGGAAAATATCAAGAAAATAGGGAAAATACCTACTCATAGGTAGATCAAACTAATATAATACAAATGATTCTATCTAAATTAGTGTACTTATTTTGTGCTATGTGAATCAAATTGTCAAAAAATATTTTATAGAAATGAAAAAAATAAAATTTAACTAAAAAAAGAAAAGATCAAGAATATCAAGGGAATTGATGAAAAAAGAATATGCAAAGGATGGTGATCTAAATGTACAAGGCTTAAAACTCTTTTATAAAGCAGGTCATCAAAACCATCTAGTAATGGCTAAGAAACAGAGTAGTAGGTCAGTGAAATAGGTTGGAAAAACAAGATACAATAGTCGATGACTAAAATAATCTAGTGTTTAATGACTACAAAGACTTCAGCTTTTGGGATAAGAATTCACTATTTGACAAATATTACTGGGAACACTGGAAAATAGTATGTCAGAGACTTGGGAAAGACCTACATCTCACACCTCATATCAAAATAAAGTCAAAATGGATACATGAGTTAGGTGTAAGGAAGATATTGTAAGCCAGTTAGGAGCACAAGGGATAGTTTATATATTAGATCTATGGAGAAGGGAGAAATTTATGATCAAACAAGAAATGAAGAACATTATAAAATGGAAAATGGATAATTTGATTGCATTAAATTAAAAAAGTTTTTGCACAAGAAAAACCATTATAATCAAGGTTACAAGAGAAGCAGAATTCTGGGAAAAATTATTTATAGCTAGTGTTTCTGATAAGTGCCTCATTTCTAAAATATATAAAGAATTAACTGAAATTTATAAGAATGCAAATGATTCCTTAATTGATAAATGATCAAAGGATAAGAAAATTTTCAGATGAAGATATTAAAGTCATTTATAATTATATGAAAAAAAATGCTCCAAATCACTACAGAGAAATACAAATTAAAAGAACTGTGAGGTACTACCTCTTACCCATCACATTGTCTAAGATGACAGGAAAAGATAATGATACATGTTTAAAGGGATGTACAAAAACTGCATATTTTTACTTTTTAATTCCTTTTTTTCCTGATTATACATGTGTTTTAACTTTTTAAATACACATCTCTTTATGAATCATGTTGAGAGAGAAAAATCTAAACAAAAAAGAAAAAACTATAGGAGTGAACATATAGCATGTGTTGATTTACATTTAATCTCCATAATTTTCTTTCTGGATGCAGATGGCTTTTTCTATCCAAAATACATTAGGATTTCCTTGGATCACTGAATCACAGAGAAGATCCAAAGCTTTCATAGTTGATCATTGTACAATCTTGCTGTTACTGTATATAATGTATTTCTCATTCTGCTTGTTTTGCTTAGCTTCAGTTCATGTAAATCTTTCTAGGCTTTTCTAAAATTGGCCTGTTCATCATTTTTATAGAACAATAATATTCTATCATATGTCTGTGTGTGTGTGTGTGTGTGTGTGTGTACCACAGCTTATTCAGCCGTTCCCCATTTGATGGGCATCTACTAGTTTTCCAATTCTTTGCTACCACAAGAAAGTCTGCTACAAACATTTTTGTAGGTCAATTCTTTTCCCTCTTTTACGATTCCCTTGGGATACAGACCCAGTAGTAGTAGTAGTAGTAGTAGTAGTAGTAGTAGTAGTAGTGGTAGTGCTGGATCAAAGAGTATGCATAGTTTTTAACCCTTTGGGCATATTTCCAAATTGATCTCCAGAATGGTTGGATCACTTCACAACTTCACTAACAATGTATTAGTGTCCCAGTTTTCCCACACCTCCTCCAACATTCATCAGTATCTTTTCCTGTTACCTTAGCCAATCTGAGAAGAGTGAGATGGTACCTCAGATTTGTTTTCATTTGCAATTTTCTAATCAATAGTGCTTTAGAGCATTTTTTTCATGATTATAGATGGCTTAAATTTTTCCATCTGAAAATTGTCTGTTCATATCCTTTGAACTAATGCATTGTTGATGGAGTTGTGAACTGATCTAACTATTCTGGAGAACATGGGGCTATGCCCAAAGGAGCATAAAACTTTGCATATCCTTTGACCCAGCAATATCACTTCTAATTCTGTCTTCTAAAGAGATCGGAGAAAAAGGAAAAAGACCTAAAAGTACAAAAACCAGGGGCAGCTAGGTGATATAGTGGATAGAGCACCAGCCCTGAAGTCAGGAGGACCTGAGTCCAAATCTGGTCTCAGACACTTAACACTTCCTAGCTGTGGGGAGGGGGGGGGGGGGGGGGGGGGGGGAGTACAAAAGCCTCTTTTTGCACTAGTATAAAATTAAAAATTTAGGGGATACTCATCAACTGTGGAATGGCAAAACAAGTTGTGTCACATGATAGAGAGTATTGTTTTGCTATAAGATATGATGAGGGGGATGGTTTCAGAAAAAAAAATAACATGTCAAAATCTATGTGAACTGATGTGAAGTGAAATGAGGAGAACCAGTAGATCACTGTACATAGTAACAACAATGTTATAATGAAGATCTGATATGAAAGTTTTGCTTACTTTGATCAATTTGATAATCTAGGATAATTCCAAAGGATTCATAATGAAAAATGCTTTCCATCTTCAGAGACAGAACTGATAAACTCTGAGTGCAAATTGAAGTATCATTTTCTCTCATTTTATCTTTCTTTTTTTAAAAAGTGCTAATATGGAAATATCTATATTTCATATGTGTAATAGATATCTCACTACTTGCCTTCTCAGCAAATGAGGGGAAAGGTTGAGAAAGAATGGAGAAAACATGAAAATCAAAATTTAAAAAGAAAAGAAGGCTTAAAAAATAAATAATGGGGGTGGGGTGAGACCCAGATTCAAGTACCTGTTTCACTTTCAATTGTTTTTCTCTAGAAAAACTATTTAGTTCACATATATCTGTCAACTTTCTAGGAATTATTTATTAATCCACAGATGGATTGCAATGTGCATTAGTGAAAGAATTACTATACTGAGAATCCCTACTATACTGAGAATAAGGAATCATAGTTCTCTTGAAAAAATTGCATGTTTAGAGGTATAGAACTGAAAACCTGAGAAGCTAAATGACATGTACATAATAGCTTGCCTGCCTAGTCAGTATCTTTAAAGGAATTTAGATTAGGGACTAAATGCAGTAGTCTATCTCCTATGCTATAATTAGCTCTACAGAGGAAAACAAGAGACTATGGTAATACAATTGTAATCAATTAATAAATGGTAAATGGCATCCAATGCAGAGGAATGTAGTGGCCTTTAGATATTAATTGGCATAGTTGATTTGAGAGCCTTGTATCATCTAAAAGATAAAAATGGTGTTTTGTAATTATCATTCCATCTTATCACATATATTGCTAATATGTTAGTTAACTTAAAAATCAGTACACTATGACATATATTGGGTTACTTACTGTCTAGGGGAGAGGAGAGGTAGGAAGAAAGGGGAAATAAATTGAACACAAGGTTTTGCAGCAGTGGATGCTGAAAACTATCTCTGCATGTATCTTGAAAAATAAAAGGATATTTTTATTTTTTACAAAAACTACATGCATTTGGAAAAATGAAAAGCCATTATAAAAACTGACTAAATGAAAGTATTTAGTAAAAAATATTAGGACACTATAAGAAATCATGGGTATGTTACATAGACTTTTTTTATTTCATTGGCTCACACTTGAGCAAATATGGGACAAAAAGCAAAATGTATAAAAAGGAAAGGTCAAAAATGACCTCTTTGCCTGTAAGAAAACATGTCTTGAGAAAAGTACTAGGGAAGAGACAGAAAAAGAGAGACAGAGACAGTGACAGACAGAGAAATAGTGATATAGAGAAAGAGAGACAGAGAGAGAGAGAGAGAGAGAGAGAGAGAGAGAATAGCCAGTAAGTAAGTACTCTGTGGATTTCTATGTACATTAATTCACATTCAGAGAAAATGCTGTTAATGTTGTTTTCCATGGATTCAAGTGCAACTGAATATACCAATGGAAGATTTGCTTCTAATTGCTCCTTCTCTGTGCAATCTGGGTGCCTCTGACATTTCTTAGCTAGTAATTTGGCGGTTTCATTGCTTCCGATTGCACTTCAGCGTGTCTTTGGAGTGTGTTTTCAGTCTGTCTCTCAGACTATTACATTTCTTCTATCCACCCTCCAGTAACCACTTCACTGCTGTGAAGCTCTGTCTTGTCATTGTCTCACAAGCCCAGCACGACTGAGCTCTGGCACACACTGATCCCATGCCATGTATGGTAATTGGTAATCAGATTAGGAACTAGTGAGGGAAAAATAATAGTGGGACTGCAATCATGAATGATTATATGCCAGGCTGCATAGAACAAAGAGTACCTCTCTAGGTTGGTGATTGGAAGTAGGAAGCAAACTTCAAAACTTTCAGCACCTTTTTCAACAGCAGGAAAAGAGCAAACAAAATCCCTGGGAAACAGCAGTGGTGACAAGCATTAATAGTGCCATTATCTCAAGATAACACTAAGCTGATAAAATATTTGACCATAGCCTGGGTTTTTATTTCCCATGGAAATATGGGTTTCAAATACCACAATCTATCACAGGATCTCTAGGGAACTGGTGCATTTTATAATTATTAAATTCATTAATGACCCTGATGAAGACAAGAGATCTAATTTAGAGGAAAATATTTTTTCAAAACAAGGAGTCTAAACTGTAGTAGTCACATGAGGGACAGACTTGCTTCCTGACAACCATTTTCTTATTCAAAATACATGTTAGAAAGAAACAAGGCAGGAAACCCAAACAAAACAGGATTTAGGTCTGTCAGTTCCTAGGAGCTTCTGACAAATGAAATGAGGCTTTGTTAGAGATAAGGATGTCCCAAGTTTAGGGTCTGACAATATATACTAGACTATTGTCTCCATATCAAGCCACATGAGATGAGATCCCCTTCTTAGTGGGAATAAACCAAATTGACAAAACCCCACACCTTTGCTAGCAGTAGGTGGCACTGAAAGCTCTATTAACTCATTCAGGTTTCCAGGGGTCTCTTTGGGAAGTTAATCCTTCCAAATGTATCTATCAGGCACTAGGAGAATTTGGTATAGTATGTCTAAGACCTTGGTTACTGCGTGTTTACTAAAACAAGTTTTACTATACAACAGATTTCCTTTCCATAGTTTATTTATTCTAGTTTTCTCCAAGCCCAAATAGTTTCAATCCTGATATTAGAAATGAGGATTAGAATTCTTCTCCACCTGCCTTAAGATGACCATCCACTAGCTGACAAAATATTATGATCCCCTGCTTGGTAGTGAAATTGAGTGAAAAATGTGATGAAATTCCATCCAATTAAAAAATGTTTATGATCCAACTCTGTCCAAAGCCCAGAAATAAGTCAGATTTCACCACAACTTTATTCAGTAGAAACAAGAGCACTTAGTACCTACTCAACTGCTAGCTACCACAAGCAAGGCACTCTAGCATCAAAAGCTTCTTTTTGAGTCATAGTGCCTTCAGGCCACCACCTTTCAATTCTCTTAACCTGGCAGCAAGCTCGTTTCGATAAAAACCTTGAATAAATTCTTCAGTGTTGGTTGAATCTTAGCATTTATTCCTATATGTTTTCCCACCCTTTTAGTACCATTGCTAAAAACAACCTTTCTATCTTAGAAGGGATGGAAGGCAAAGACGTATTATGAGGGATTCTTTGCCTGTTTGTAACACATGAATGAGTTGTAGAAGATGCTATTTATATCTTTTATTCTTTTGGTTTGGTCTTGTGATTTCATTTGTGTGCTTCCGAATTCATTGTAGGAAAAGTTGCATCTCCCTTAACCAATGCAAATCAGCCACATTTCTAAAGCTTAGAGTCTTCTGAGCTACCAAAGTTCTTGAGTGATTGGCTATCCACAATAGTATATGTTAGAAGATGAGCTTGAATCCAGTTTTCTCTAAAAGCAAGCTCTGTCATCTACCTTGCTACATTATCTTACAATCAAATTTCTCTCTCTCTCTCTCTCTCTCTCTCTCTCTCTCTCTCTGTCTCTCTCCCCCCCTCTCTCTTTCTCTCTGTCTGCCTATCTCTCTCTTCATATGGTATTTGGGGTTAAGTGACTTGCCTAGAGTCATATAGTGTTCTCTTGTTTCGGTTTTCTTGGGGTCTCTGGGAGCAGCCTCCATTTCAGTTCAATAATCACCACTCAGTGTAGAGCATATAAGCTAGGAGTCTTAGCCAGCATTCATTTGGAGAGAGTAGCCAGGGGTTAAAGTCCAAATCCTTTATTATCTCTTTCAAAGTCCTATTTCTTTCACTTGGAGCTGGGCTAGTTTTCTTAGAAGCCTACCTCTCTCCTTGGTTCCAAGAGCTTGAGCTCTCACCTGTCTTCTCTACCCTCTGAATCTCTCCAAATGAATCTGGCTAAGGCTCCTAGCTTATATGCTCTACACTGAGTATAAACCAATCATTATATCATTAGGAAACCATTATTTGTTGTAAGATTAAATCAATCATACTGAACAATGCTAAGCTAGATAACTATTGTCTCTATTAATTCCACTGACTTAGTACCTTGTAAGAATCCTTTGTTTCAAGTTCAGAGTTCTGGCCCATAACAGAATCACCCAGATAATAAGTATTTTAAGTAAGATTTGAACTCATGTCCTCCTAACTCCAGGGCCAGTACTCTATCTACTGCACCACTTAGCTCCTCCTCACACTCAAATCTCAAAAGAATTTTATTTTGAGTAAATTTTATTTTCACTTAGGAGAAAAGCAGATGAAGAACCAGCTTTGTACCCAAAGAGAGCTGTGTTCAAGTCCCACTTCTGACACATAGTTGTATCTCTGAGCAACTTTTTCTGCTTTTGATCAAAGATGTCTAACATATGCCCTTTCCTTCTGAAGACTGCCTGAACCAAATTAAAGCATAATTTGGAAATATTTAAATGTCCATGTGTATACATACATATGTGCTATGTTTAATTATGCAGATGTATTTAACTATATATAAATATATGTGTGTGTTCATATACTTTTATATATGTATACCTAAACATAGATAACCTTGTAATTTAAAATATAAGCCAGTCTGCAAGTCACAGGGATATTTATATGTGGATTATTGATTCCTGTTATTATTTGTTTCATGTGACATATCTAGATAACTTTAGTGCAGAGAAAGTATCAATGTGAATAGGTAGAGGAAGTTTCCTCACCTGGAAGTGTCTTCAATGAAACCTCAGGTCCAAATCCTTATATCTATTTACCCAGAACACAAGTTTACCAAAAAAAGTAACATATATACAACAGATTAGCATCTCCATAAAAATAACCATTTTGTGATCATTTGCATCACTGTTTCTTTTAGAACATGTGTGCCATCTTCATCCTTTATCTGTGCTTCATTTCACATTTATTGGCTTTGAAAATTTATTAACTCTTGCATAGCATGCTGTATAGAACATGAAGATAATGTTTGGTGCTCTTGGAAAGGTTAATAACAACTGCAGCTGTCAAGTTTTAAAACCATTACAAAAGGGAGTAAAAACGAAAAAAAAAACATGTTTATTTCTTAATGTAATGGAGTAGCATCTCTTGCAGTAGCTGTCAGTACAAATAACAGAATACTCTATCAGATTATACTACAAAGAGGCCAAAATACTCATATTAAGCTCTCTTCTGCTGAATTCTATCAGTCATCAGTTATGAAGGCACAATTTCCCCACAAGGGCCTGTTTAGAAAATGAACCCTTTCCTCCTTAGTAGCTTTAGCTTAGGCTGCATTACCATCAAGGCCACTAATGATAAGATTTAATGGACACTTGAAATAAAAATTTTGCTTAGATAAAAGCTCCCATAATTGTTTTTAGACAATTCAAACTGATGTAAGCCTAGCAGCGTGGAGAAAGAGAAATAGAGAAAAAAGGAAAGAGCTCTGAAACTGTACAACAGTGTTTTATGAATAGAGCATGTCTTGATCTCATTTTGGGTAGGACTGGGTATGTTTGGAAGGAAACAGCAAACTCAGAGCTTTATTGGTAAGGCACAAAAAGAATGTACTGATTTCTTCCCAGTGAAACTTTCAGGAATGTTACCATCCTTGCCCATCACCTTAGCTGTACAAGTTCTAGAAGATTAAAGCTTAGGCAGGTAGAGATTTGGTAGATGAACCCTCCAGGGTGGCTGCTATTCCTAGGGTCCCTGAAGAACAATCTAACAACAGTGAAAACAACAACAGGAACAACAAAAGGAAAAAAAAAATTAGAAGGACCCACTGGTGTGTACTTGAATCTCAGCAGGAGGGACAATGGGGACTGCTGGAGGTAAGTGGAAATCTTTATTCTTTCTCCTCCTTAACTGTAGGAGAAAACCTTTGGAGGTCTAGGGAATTTTTTTTTTTTCTTTCTAGGTATAGTACTTATCTAGTTATGACCCTTGTCTGTGAGGTGAAAAATCCCAGAACAGTAACAGCAACAAACCACTTATTCATGGCTTTAGGCCATTTCATTGACTGAATAGAACCCAACTCCTCTACATTGGTGCTGTCCACACATAAGGCTCTGTCTTTTTCCTCTCAAATTCTGCCCATGTCTGGAATGGCTTTCTCTCTCTTTCTTTCTATGTCTCTGTTTGTCTGTCTGTCCCTCCTTGTCTACCTCTGACTCTGTTTGTCTGTCTCTCTCTCAAGAGCTCTGCAAAGGTCAAATCAGGTAACATCTCCTGTATAAGAACTCTTCTGATTCCCATTCTTTGAGTCTAGTGGTTTCTTCCCTCCCTTGAAATTACATTACATAATTATATTTATTATATTGAAATTACCTGTACAGAAGTTGTATGTTTCCCAGTAGGATGTAAATTTCTGGGTTGTTTTTTTCCTGTCTTTATATTCCCAGGACACCTAACAATTTTTTTATGTGGTAGCCACATAATAATTTCATGCTATTGAATGAAAGAATGGATAACAAATATAATGCACCTAATTAGATGGTCAAAAATAAATAATTGTTAAAATAGATGAAAATCAATTTAAAGAAAAGCAGTCAACTCTTAAGTAATTTCCAGACACATAATCTCTCTATCTTCTCTCTCTGTGTGTGTCTATCTCTTTTTTGTGCCTCTTCCAGAAAATAAGGGACATTTATGTTTGACATTTGATTTGAAGAACCCTGTGTAGAATGAGATTGGAAACTAGGATTTATGAGATGTAAAATTAACATTCGTTTCCCAGAGTAAAGATTCAAATTCAGGACTTGGGACACCATGTTTAATAGTCATTATAACATTTCTGGTTTGGGACTAGAGGAGAGACTATTAGACAAAAGAGAATTCCTTACATTCATGGTGAAAAGCAATTGGGTTCAGCATTTAGCAACCTTATTATTTCATATCTCAGCTTCAATACTGACTAGCTCTGTTACCAAAGCTCAATGTTCCCGAGTTTCACTTTCCTCTCAGAATTGTTGTAAAAAGAACATTTTTTTCAATCTTACTTCTATATATAAATTATTATTAATTTTCTTTTTTATTGCTAATGAGTCAACTAGAGGATAAGTGATTTGGACTTTATAAACAATAGCCTAGCTGACTGAGATAAATATTATTAAAAGCTTAAGGATTCAAGGAGCAATAATTCAAAGTATACATAGATACTTAGGGAGGGAATCACAGAACAAGGAACATCAATGTTTCTATACAAAGGACTAGAATTTTATTAAGGCTTTTTCTAAATTAAGGAGTAAGACATATAATCCCAAGGAAGCTAGTGGGCCTGTTTTAGAAATAGGCAATAGGATGATCATGGGGTTATTACTTTACAGCTAGAAGCGACCTAAAAAGTCATCTAGTTTTAACTTCTCATTTTATTACTGAGGCCTGACTTACCCAATATCACATAGTTCAAAAATGACAGAGCCAGGATTCAAATGCAGGGTTTCTAATTTTAAATCTAGCACTTGCTATTGTATTGCACACTCTCTCTCTAAAATGCAGAAGGCAGATCACAGAACAAAATAAAAAAAACAAAAACAGCTATATGCAAGTAAAGATAATAAAAGCTTCTATAAGAAAAAATGCACTAGTTCTTGTAGACATGTCTCCAGGGATGTGCTGGCACATGTTTAACAACTGACTCTCCAGAAAAAAAAAAAAAAACAAAGCATATACCCAGGATACACTCTTAAGTTTAATATTCATTATTAAAATTGTTTTAAAATATTTCTGGATTCTAGATAATCAATAAAATAAATAAAATTGTGACTTGTAATGTAAATTTAACATTTGTTTCCCAGAGCAAAGATTCAAATTCAGGACTTGGGACACCATGTTTAATAGTCATTATAATATTTCTTGTTTGGGACAAGAGGAGAGAATATTAGACAAAAGAGAATGCCTGCCATTCATGGTGAAAAGCAATTGGGTTCGGCATATAGCAACCTTATTTCATATCTCAGCTTCAGTACTGACTAGCTCTGTTACCAAAGCTCAATGTCCCCAAGTTTCAGTTTCCTCTCAAAATTGTTGTTTTCTGAGGTTTAAATACTCATCCTAAAATTTAGCAATTGGCTCTTGAGTAAGTTTGAACTAGCTGCAGCATAACTTTTTTTCTCTACTGACCCTCACACAGAGCAAATCAACTATGTTTGTAACAACCCCAACATGATGGAAAGCTTTAATGTTAGAATTTTAATTGGCATATCCAATGGATTGCTGAGTGTTAGAGACAGACCTGTCACTCTTTTCCTCTCCCATAGAGAACTCTGAAATTTGTGGTTATATGTGACAAAAGGGAATGGGTCTCATGATGAAGGCAAACTAGTTTCCAGACCAAATAGTCCACAGTGTTCTGTCACAAGGGCTGTACTGTGGCTTCTCTGGAAATAAAAACCATGTAACAAACATAATAATTGCAAACCTTTTTTTCTCTTTTCTGTTCTAATATAGCATAAGGGGAAAAAAGTCTGTAGCTGCTGTTTTTAGAAAGAAAGGTCAGCTGTGACTAAGATGGCTTAGTGACTTCAGTATCTGAAGAGTTTAAACAAACTTGCACATAGGCCAGGCGTGCTCAGAAGTTCAATGCCATCAGATACCTTGAGAGATCTCATTTTTCAGTATAAAAGAGTAAAGAGATCTGGATTCAAAATCTTTCTGCAACTTGAAGGTAGATCCTATGTTCTTGCCTTTCTTTGTATAATCAGCCCTTAACACCGTTCCTAACACATAAAAGTGCTCAACAAATACTTGTTTTTTACTGACTGTATGATTTTGGAAACATCTCTAAATCTCTCTTATCCTTAGTTTTGTCTTTGGCAAAATAGGAGCAAGAATATTTAATTTACAATGTAGAAGAAGTGATTTGAAGAACTGTGAAGGGCGATTTATAAACACTAAAGAGCTATAGAAATGTGACATATCACCAGTGAGAAACCCATACAAAGGAAGTAGCCTTTTGAAAATAGCTGTCTATGAATTCTTTGCAGTTGATTATGACCAAAAAGTATATATGAGTTAAATTTTATTTTGCAGATATTGATCATCTCACCTCTCACCTCAAGAAAATGTTCTAGCTTGCATTATGAGATCTCAAATACATGTTTGGCATGTGACCAAATTTTGGATTCCTTGAATTGAATTATAAATACTCATTTCTAAGGAAGTTTACAACAGAACTTCCAAAATCTTCATGTTCTCAACCTAAGATTAGCAACTCAGTTCTCTTCCTGTACTGAACCATAGGACAAGACTATGGAAATAGACCAGAATCATTTTTGTATTTGAATGCAAATAAAAAAAAGAACATTATGGAAAGTTTTTCACATGAATTTCAAGGATAAAAACAAAAACATAATGGCAAAAGGTAGTCACACAAAATATATATCAAATATAATGACAAAGGGCCCATAGAAAATTTTTATGGAGGTCAACATTTGGGGTTTAGCCATGAAGCAATATGGCATAATGGAAAGTGCCCAGATTTGTAGTTAGGTGATCTGGATTCAAATCATGGTTCGGGAACTTACATATATGTCCCATGACAAATCATATTTACCTCTTTGGGTCTCATTTTCTCTATTGATAAATGAATGTATTGGACTCTATGACCTATAAAGTTTATTGCATCTCTAAATTTATGATCTTCTTATTTTATGATCCATGATACTTGCCTAAGGTAAAGAGAATAAGCCAAGTTGCTCTATATTATTCATGTTATCAAATCTCTAGTAAAAATAAATTAAATGTTCCATCCTTCACAGGCTACAAAATAAAGAATCATGATACAATGGAAAGAAAGCTATACTTGAAGGAAGAATTTGACTTCTCTCAGTCATATATGCTTTGTTTTGTTTTTCTGGAGAGTCAGTTGTTAAATGACACTGTTATTCTATATAAACCATTTTACCTCTTTAATCTCAGTTTCCTGATATGCAAAATGGGCATGTTAGACCAGATAATCATTATCTAAGGTCCCTTCTACTTCTAAGATTCCATGATACTTTGAAATGTCCATGCAAAGACTAAGCAATCCTTATTCTAGTAATGATTTAATGGTGCTTTTGGAAGAGGGAACAATGCCTCTTGAAGGTAGGTATGCTGTTTGAATAATAAAATGTTAGAATCTTCTTCTGTTCATATGCATCCATATAGCATAGAAGTCATACTTGGAATACCTCCAGATCTCTGATACTTTTATCATCCACTGTAGGTAGTGAGTACTTTGTCCCTGGATGTCTTCAAGCAAGTACTAACTGACCACTTTTAGGGTATTATAGGATATCTGAGTTTGATGGGAACTCAACAGCCCACTAGTCCAATACATGCATGAAAAAAAATTCTCTAGTGCAACATACTTAATAGTTGGCCAATTAATTGTTTTTACTTCAAGAACTTACAACTTCTTGAAGCAGTTCATTCTGCTTTGAAATATTATAACTGGGATTCATGCTTGAGCTAGGAGATTTATTTCTCAGATTCTTACCAATTCTTAATTCCTCATTTCAGCGAACTTCTATTTACCTACTTGGAATGACAAATGCATAGACAATGTCTATAATATTTTTCTTCTTCATTTCCCATCCCTAAAGGCTTAGTATGTCAAGGAAAAAACCTTTAAGTTTATCTTCAAGAAAAACCAATATGGCATATTTGAAAACAATTATTTCTACTTTCACCATATAGTAGAGGGTGTGCAAGGGCACCTAGTGCCAGAAAACATAATCTTAGTTTCCATATTCTGACTGAGAATAGCTATTCTTAGGGGATTGACAGAAGTCTCTTAAATCTTTGATTGACTAATTGGGCTGGTTTGCTATTTACCTCTATCCCTAGAAGTCTTTCTAGAAAGTAAAATGTCTATGTTGTACTTGCTGGGGGGGAAATTCTAAACAAAACCTTTTCTAAGGTCAGTTTAATGTTTCATTAAGAAAGGGCTGACTTACTGATCCCTAGCATCTATGGAAAAAATGTCATTAAAAAAGGGCAATCAGGAAATGAAAGATTTTTTTTCCCATATGTGATCTACATATTTAATCACTGCCTTTTTACAATATTAACAATTTTGAGCCAGTGTTTATACTTGTGCTTCCAGAAGGCATACCCCAGACCCTAGGGAAATTATTCCATTTATTTATGGAGTTATAATCTTAGGACCCAGCTCTCTTGAGTGAAAATCATAATCACAATCACAACTACCACTATAATCTCACAGCAACTCTGGAAGGAAGGTACTAATATTATCCCCATTTTATAGATGAGGTAGCTGAAGCACAGAGATATTAAATGATTTGCCCAAGGTCATTTAGTCAGGAAGCATTTAAGGAAAGCTTTGAACTTACATGTGTCTATCTTCAGGTCCAGCATTCTAATCTCCATTTCAATAAGATGGCGGGGGATAGCTCTAATAACTTAGTTGATAGTGAATTTGAAATAGCTCACTTGGTCTCACCTGCTATCTGGATTCAAACCTGGACCGTTGTTTACTTCTGCATCCCACAAAATCATTTGACTTTCTTTCTTTCCATCTTGCTATCTTCTTGACATTTCCTATTCTCATTCACTTTCCCTTATAATCCAAACCTCTGGGAATGATAATTAAATCAATAGTATCATTAATTCTGAAAAGTGTGTATAATTGATTGTCCTATGTATCAAATCACCATCTCTGACATACCAGACCAAATCTCCCCTTTTCAGCCACTAATACCTAGTTTTCTTATCTTTCTCTATTAAAATAAAAGCTCCTTAAGGACAGGGACTGTGCTTCTATATTTGTAGAATATTGTCACTGCATCACTTAGTAAAACAATTTCTTACATTCTTACTTTGTGGTTGGCACTGGTAATACAAAAAAGGCAACCCCTAGAGAGTTAATTTTTTAAGAGAAGAGATAGCATGCAAGTTACTAGATATTTATATAATTCCAAGATATGGTTAGGATAGGTAGAAAGTAATCTCAGAGGAGAAAACCTCAGTAGCTAGGGAGCTAAGTAGCAGAAAAATTCTCCTTTAGAAAGTGGGATTTGAACTGAATCCTGAAGGAAGCCAGAGAAGTGAAGTGAAGAGGTAAAGATGAAAGTGGCAAAGCATTCCAGGTATCCAAAGGTACATATATGTGAAATGTAAAATGATGTGGGACCTTGATTATGAACAAATACTACAAATCAGAACTTGGTTTATTGATTGAACTTAAAATTTACCTTATGTCTTTTACTTTTTTTCCAGGATCAATGTCCAATTCTTTCTGACCCCCATTTGGGTTTTTTTTTTTGGGGGGGTAAAGATACTGCAGTGGTTTGCCATTGCCTTCTGCATCTCACTTTACAAATGGGGAAACTGTGGCAAATAGGGTTAAATGCTTTGACTTGGGTTATATAGCTAGTAAATGTTTGAGGCTGGATTTAAATTCAGGAAGATGATTTTTCCTTTCTCTAGGCTCAGCATTCTATCTAATGTAGTTCACTATACCACCACCACCATCAAATATCCTATTTCCCCCCAAAATATCAGTTTCAGACACTTGCCAGTTCACTCCTGTGTGGAAGAAACATCAAGCAAGCCAAAAATTTGGAAATGTAGAAGACTCCAAAGTACGGACATATTTAAGTTCTTACGTAAGTTTAGGGTCTAAACTAGATCCTAAAGTTAATAAGAAACTACTAAGAAAATAATCAGATTTATGTTTTAGAAAATTTACCTGGTTTGCTAAATGGAGAATGAATTGAAGTGGTAAGAAACTTGCAACAAAGAGACCAGTGAGAAAGCAACCATAGTAGTCTTGGCAATAGGTAATCAGGGTTTTGAACAAGGATGGAAATTATGTGAGAGGAAGAAAGAAATAATCATAGATTTTGTGAAGGTAGAAACAAAAATTGACAACAGATTAATATGTGGAATAAATTAAAATAAGTAATTGAAAGTGACACTGAGGTTATAGGCCTAAATGAATAGGAGGAATATAGTATTCTTAATAGCAATTGAAATTTCAGAAGAAAGATTTTGATCTTAAATTTTCTTTCCCCAACAGAATTTCACTCATACTATGCTGCTCCTATCACAAGGAGAGAGAAGAAAAAATGCAGATGAGAATGGATGAGAAGTGTTTTATTATTTAGTTTTATTAAGAAACAGAAAAGCAGTAAGTGGATATGCAATGGATAGAGCAACAACCCTGAAGTCAGGAAGATCTGAGTTCGAATCTGGATTTAGATATTTAACACTTCCTAGCTGTGTGTCCCTGGGCAAGTCACTTAACTCCAATTGCCTCAAATATATGTGTTTATCGAGGTATGAACACATAAATGTACTTGTCTAACATTTTAACTAATATGTAATATGATTAATAGATATGGTCATTCATTGACACATACTGAATCCCACCTTAACTTCTGCAGATTTAAAATGAGGATAATAATAGCATGTACATCATAGAGTCTTTGTGAGAATCAAAATAATTTTTAAGTGTTTAACAAAGAGCCTGGCATAAAATAAACATTACACACACACACACACACACACACACACACACACACACACATATATAACATCATATAACATCCAACTTTGTAATGATGAACCTTTTTGAACCTACCTTGTTGGCTGGCCCTCAGGTGACAGTCATTGATAGATTGACATTCTAAGATTTTCCTGCTTGAATAGAATTGATAGAGAATGTGTTCTGCTGTCATTCCACAGTTCAAGGTTGCTTCCACAATTTGATGAGGCATCAGATGAGAGCTTTAAATAAATTTTAAAAAACATATAAAATACATTCTTCTAGGTCTTTTATCAAGTTCATAACAGTGATATAATCAAAAATTAACATGCTCAGAAAACATTAGCCAGTATTGATTAAAGATTGCAGAGGTGTTTTACATTATACAAGGTACATTCTGCATCAGCATCAGGTAATGGGCACATTTCTATCCATGGATATTTTGCCTTTTTCTAATACAATTCAACTTCAGTCATCAAGAATTTATTAAATGCCTACTATGTAAAAGGCACCATTCTAGGACCTGGGAATACAAAGACCACAAAATGAAGTATTTCCTGCTTTCAGAGAGCACACATTCTACCACAGCAGATATAACATGTTCATAAACAAGTATTAAGCAAGGCAAAATATGGTAGAGGTAAGAGAAAGCTGTCAGCAAAATGCTCTGCAAATATTTGAGACAGAAGAGGAGGGCAGATGGATAGATTCATAGATATGCTACTGAAGTTATAAATACAAATAAGCAATATTTTCCTTACTTTTCAGGGGTCCTCAGACTTTTTAAATAGGGGGCCAGTTCACTGTCCCTCAGACTGTTGGAGGGCCAGACTATAGTAAAAACAAAAACTTTGTTTTGTGGGCCTTTAAATAAAGAAACTTCATAGTTCTGGGTGAGGGGGATAATCATCCTCAGCTGCTGCATCTGGCCCACTGGTCATAGTTTGAAGACCCCTGCAAGGAACTTCCATACTAATGGAGCAAGAATTAGACAACATATAAAGGAAGCTGGAGCAAGAAGAAGGAAGAGTCAAGAACAAAACAAAGATGTGACATGGAGATATATAGGCAGTGACATTGGAATCTAGGTTACCTGCAAGATCAGAAAACTCATCTATCAAGACCAAGGAACAAAAATGGAGTTCAAGTTTTGGGGAGTGGTGGTAATGGAGATGAAAATGATGGCTTTCATATAGAGCTAGTAATTCATTAATGATAAGGATTTGTTTCATGAAAAAGTAACATTTCAGTTGAACTTTAAAGAAAGAGGAGAATAACAGGCAGCAATAAGGAAGGAGAGCATTCCAGTTACGTGAGATGGCATTTAGGAATGAATATATAATGGTAGAGATAGCAATAATGAAATTGCCTTTTTTTTTTGAGGCAATTGGGGTTAAGTGACTTGCCCAGGGTCACACAGCTAGAAAGTGTTAAGTGTCTGAGGCCAGGTTTGAACTCGGGTCCTCTTTACTTCAGGGCTGGTGCTCTATCCACTGTACCACCTAGCTGCTCTTCAATAGTGAAATTCAATGAAGTACAACCAATTGTTCAGTTTGCCTGAAATTAGAGTGTGTAAAGAGGAGTAATTTGCATTATCTGGAAAAGTAGACTGGAGACATGTTGTAAAGGAGCTTCAAATGCCAGGCTGACATGAAATTGAAGACAACTTCCCTGAAGACCATTCACCCTGATTTTACTATGGACTATTAGAAATTTTCTTTCCTTTCCAAAACGTGTAGGACAAAAACAAAATAGGGATGTGGGATAGGTGGGATAAAGAGACATATTGTAGGTGAACAAGTGAAATAAAAATGCTCTCTTTTTATTTTAAAGGTGGATTTTCTTATATATATTTAGTCTAAGAATCAGGGATCACATAAATCTCTAGGGTTTAGCTATTGGGGTGATATATTTTACATAACTCTACACCTAATTATCTGTGTATACCATCAGCCAATATTCTCAAGGTAGTGCTTATTGAAACTGACCTGGTAGGCATCCTAAGTCTGAAGGATGAGCGAATAAATAACTTTGTTGAATGATGCTGAATATGTGATAATATAATTAGTATTTCTGCCAACTGAATTGAAAATGAGATGTTTTATCTCTAGGGACTTTTGTAAATAGTTTCCCTTTTAAATTCACAAGATCCATATAAGTTAAAAGAAAAAAAGCCTTTCTAAATTAAACTGCTATTATACTATAGATAATGTGGATGAAGGACTTACTTCTGCCACTCCTAGACTCTCAGGAAAAAAAAAAAAACACATCATTAATATATTTTCCAGTCCTGAGTAGGACCCAAAGGAATTCACTATCTTTAAATGACAAAGTTATTTAACATAGAAATAACTCAACAGAAACCAACAACAAGGCAATATATCTCCTATAATGTCCAAGATTTTAAAACCTTCCCAATATAGATGATGTGGGAGTATAGGAATTTCTAGATTTTTAATAAATACATATATATCTATATTCTATAGTATATGTATACATATACTAAAATGTAGAAATATATCTAGATATAGATCTCCATATATATTCTAAAAATAAGATTTTCAAAATAAGATGATTGCTATCTCAATTTGTTGGAAATATGAAGGTATTTACCATATTGGTACCAAATCAAGGAAGTTTCATCAGTTTTATCTCCTATAATTCAATTGCTTAGAATTTAAATACTAATCTTATTCATCTTAATTATTTACATGCAACTGCATAGAAAATAATCTAGTGAGTCCGTGGCCACTATTTTGCTAGCTATAAGGTTGTATGAATATTCAGGGAAGCCTAATAATTTCAGTGCAAGGGCTTCCAAGTCCATTTAGGTCTGCTTTCAAATTTTTGTGTCAATTTGATTCATCCATTTTTCACTTGTTACTCCAAAAAGCTATAGTGTGTGCAGTACTCACACTGCAATAAACCATTTTGGTAGATGGTCCAAACTAGGTTGAAGGTAATTGACATTCCTCAAACTCATCAATGAGTTAGAGGGATGTCTATCCTAATCATGTGAAGACTTCCTCTGGCAGAAAGGATAGATAAGAACAATTTGTTCTAAAAGACCATGAAGGTGGTGAAAATGAAAATGAAGCTGACATTTCAGGTAACTCTACCTCACTTAAATCCCATGTATTTCTCATAGCATTTAAACATTTTTACCCAACTTAAAGTCCTGCAGCAATAGGCATATGATAAAGTAGCAGGTATGGATACAGAACATAGGATCCTTTTTCTTACCAGATGAAAGTAACTGTGGGATTTGGTGGCTCCATAGCATTCTGAATATTTTTTTAAGGTTCCTTAAATGGGCTTCTGGTAGCCATGAGGAAGGGGCTAGAATAAGTGACCTAAAAATTATTTGCTTCATCCAGCCTAATCCTGCCCTGCTTACTGAAATAGGAAACACATACACACACTGTACAAAAAAAAAAAAAAAAAAAAAAAAAAAAAAAAAACAAAAAAAAAAAAAAAAAAAAAAAAAAAAAACAAAAAACAAACAAAAAAAAAAACTTTTGTAAAGATGATTCCACTTGCCATTGGTACATAGATTGCATTAATGTTTATGGTCAATAAGAAATTCAGTAGACCTGAAAGACTCTTGCTGTGAGAGAATTTACCAGGTATCACCTCTACACAGTAGTCCTGAGTGAAATAAGACTGACAAGGGAAACCATCTTATTAAAGTCAGAACTGGATACATTTTTTTGGGGGGGTCCACAGTGATGGGTGCATCATGAAGCCAGCATAGATTTCACAATCAAAATTAATCTAGACTGTATGCCTTTAAAAAAGAATGAAGCATTGGTTCATGATAATACAATTGCCATTTAAATATAAGCTCCATGTCGGTTCATAAAGAAAACTGCTTTTCCATGCCTTTGAAGCAATCTCCTTCACAGACAGTCCCTCAGTTAAAATTACCACTCTTTAAAAAATTTATTTAAAGTTAAATACAAAATATGAAAAGAAAAAATTGTCATGCACAATAGAATATAAAAGAGGATTCAAAATATAAAGCAATAATCTTTTATTTCAAGAAAGCCTATAAAATAAATAATACACATTTGTTCAGAGCTGTCCTTTCTATGCCCCCTTTTCATTTTATAATGACCCATACTGTTTTTAGCCTTTATCCCTAATCACTCAGAGTATAAATAGTATGTCCTTCCTTTTGGAAAAAAAGCATTTGTTAAATCATGAGAAGTTGAATATGAAGCAATATGTGAATTATACAATGAGGGTAAGTGAAAGAATACCAGATTTGGAATCATAGCTCTTGAGTTTAAATTTCATCTCTATGTTTAATCTCTATGATTGGTCAAGTTACTACTTCTTTGAGCTTTAGATATGTTCTCTGTAAAAGGAGAGCATTTGACTAGAAGGGGCCTAAAGTCTCTTCCAGCTTTAAATCCATGATTCTATGGACTTTCCCAAAAGCTGAGACATTTACATTCTAAAAGAAGACAAAATAGGGTCTCTCAGAAGAATGAATTACGAAATTATAGCGATTTTGAGACTGGAGAAGTAAATGACAAGCAACTCAAGTATTTTTGCCAAGAAAGTTACAACTGGTTATGGAGAGTTATTTATGCCTAAATAACAACAACCTTTTCAGGAGAAAGAAACTTTTTTTTCCCCCATCTCTCTCTCTCTCCTTTGGTAGTAATATATAGTAGAGATTTGCCCAGAGATGGCTCTTTTTAGAAGGTAGAGAAGTTTGAGTGATAATTTCTTCGGAAAAACAGAGGACAGACAAAGAGTGCAGTTATACATAGATGTTTATGAATATATAGGTCTATTGGTGCATGATTGTAGCTATCTATGCATTTATATAAATATGTGTGTGTGTGTGTGTGTGTGTGTGTGTGTGTGTGTGTAGACTTCTTGGGGGAGGTGGAGAAGAAGGAGGGTATAAAGTAAAAAGTACACAGTAGAGAACAAAAGAAAACCTAAAAGGAAAGAATGAAAAGATGGACAGCTTTGAACAAAATGTGTACTATTTATTGTATAAACTTTCTTGAAATGAAAGATTATTGCTTTATATTTTGAATCCTCTCATACTCTATTGTGTATTTGATGTTTTTTTCTTTTCCTATTATATATTTAAATTTGAATAAATAAAAAGAGTGGTAACTTTTGGCTGGAGGACTATTTGTGGAAGAGATTGTTTCAAAGGCATGGAAGAACAATTTTCTTTATTCCTGAATCTCCTCCACCCCCACCAAAGTACATGTATTGATCCTATAGTGCAATTACTGGGAAAGTAGGAGGTCCTATAGGAAGCAAAGACATACACAACAGAGATGTGCTATAGAAAGGCACATATAGAGAAAGCAGCTCCAAGATAAGTGATCCTAGAAGCAAAGAAGAGAGCTGGCTTTGGAGAATATAGATCCCCAGCTGAGCAATATGTTCTACAAAAATGTCATACCCAGAGGTAGTTGTTAGAGAATTATATGAAGAGATAAAGTACTTTAGTTGCTTCCTTTAGATTTCAGGAGTTGTGAACTGCTTTTGCCATACATTTATCTCATATATGTGATTCATTAGAACCATATTCAAAGTTTGAGCCCATTCTTCCCATGAAAGCTGTGGAAATCTGTAAAAGTGTATGCTTTATAATCTATTCTCTCAAATCCAAATCTCTTCTTGCTTTTAGGTTCACATATTTTGAAGGTTCTTTCTGTATATGTACCTATGTCTCTATATCACATTTGTCTGATGTGTATGGCTTTGCTTCCCACTGGATGCAGTACCTACTACTTTCCCAATAGTTCCACTACAGGATCAATGCATGTGTTCTCCTAGGCCTTTAAAATAATCTCCAGTTGAAATTACTACTCTTATCTATCTATCTATCTTTTTAAAGTTAAATACAAAATAGGGAAAGAAAAAAATTGTCATGTGCACAATAGAACATGAGAAGACTCAAAATATAAATATTTTTCTTTTTCTTCATTAATTATTTTATTATTTTCTAGTTATATGTGTATATTAACTTTTTCAATACACATTTATTTATGAATCATATTGGGAGAGAAAAATCAGAACAAAAGGGAAAAACCATAGGAGAGAAAAATAAACAGAAAAACAAATGAACAAAGCATATGTTGATTTACATTCAATATCTATAGTTCTTTTCTTGATGTAGATGGAATTTTCTATCCAAAGTTTATTGGGATTGCCTTAGATCACTGAATCACTGAGAAGAACCAAATTTTTCATAGTTGATCTTTGCACAATTTTGTTGTTATTGGGTATTAGGAACTGTGTTCTGCTTATTTTGTTCAGCATCAGTTCATGTAAATCTTTCCATGACTTTCTTAAATCACCTTGTTTACCATTTTGAAAGAACGATTCCATTACCGTCATATACCACAATTTATTCAGCCATTCCCCAAGTGATGGTCACCTATTTATTTTCCAATTCTTTGTTACCATAAAAGGAGTTGCTACAAACATTTTTGCACATGTGGGTCTTCTTTGATCATAAAGTCTTCCCTTCTTCAAATATCTGATAGGTAAATTATCCCTTTTTCTCTTCATTTACTTATGGTATCACCCTTTATGCCCGAATCATTTACTCATTTTGATCTTTTTTTGATATGTGGTGTGAGATGGGGGTCCATGCTGAGTTTCTGACAGGTTCCTTTCCAGTTTTTTCCAGCAATTTTTGTAAAATTGTGAAATGAAATGTTTTTATCCCAGGAGCTGGAGTTTGGGTGTTTATCAAATACTAGATTACTGTAGTCATTGATTATTATGTCTTGTGTATCTAACCTATTTTACTTATCCACAGTGGATTTATTATTTAAATACAAAATAGGAAAAGAAAAAAAAATTGTCATGTATACTATAGAACATAAGAGAGGATTCAAAATATAAAGCAATAATTTTTCATTTCAGGAAAGTCTATATAATAATTACTACATTGTATTTAGAGCTGTCCAACTTTTTTTTCCTTCCTCTTAGGTTCTCTTTTGTTTACTACTTTTTACTTTATTCTTTTTATATAAGAGGGTGATGGTGATATTTTCATCTTCTGTTTTTGCTTGAGCAAATTTTTAATAGCTAGTTGTCCCTAATGGTATAATTATTAATGGGAAACATACTGGTAAAGGCTTTAGAGCTATAAAAATGAAGTGCAGACCCACCAGGTTATCTCTAGAAACTTAAATAACAGCTACCCTCTGGCTAGAAGTGGAAATTAGGGGAATAACAACCCAGAGAGCAGGTCGGTAATGTAATAAATAGAACACTAGGACTGACCCATCTTCCTGAGTTCAAACCTAGCCTCAGACACTTGTATATGAGCTGTGTTACTCTGTACAAATCACTTAATCTTGTTTGCTTTAGTTTCCTCATCCATAAAAATGAACTGCAGAAGGAAAACCACTTCAGTTTCTCTGACAAGAAAACTCCAAATGAAGTCATGAAGAGTCAGACATGACTGAAACATGACTGAACAACCCAGATGGGACTACCCCAGAACTACCCAAATAATACTAGTTGGCTAGTTGTATAGAAAGCCCCAGTAATAACTGCAACAGAGTAACAATTGTGAAATAGGTAGTTTGATCAAGTTTAGCTCCCATAAGCATATTAGATTTGACTGAATCTAGAGATCATTTTGCCCTATTCCCTTGTTTTATAATCGAGTTTTAGAGAAGTTGAGAGATTTATTCAATGTCTCACAGTAGGAAGTAATAGAACCAGCAATAATCCAGCCCTTTTGATTTCAAATCAGATGCTGCTTCCATTATTTGCTGTTAGTCTTATTACACATTTTCTTAGTTCATAAATATCTTTTAAACCCCAAATTTTTACAGCTTGAAAAGTCACCTTCAGAATCTCTCTAGCTCAGTAATCTGAAATTTCACTGGCCTGGGAAAGGTATTTTTGGCTGGAAATAGAAGGGAAGTACCAATCCTACTTTTCCAGGTATACAGGTTACTGATCAAGGATTGATTCTCAACAGCTCACATATTTCCTGACTTTCAATCTGACACCCATAAATATCCCAGCTCAGCAGGTCTTTGGGTTCCCTGGTCTCTATAAATATACCGTAGCTTTTGATTGTTTTATGATGGAAGTTTATTTTATTTTATTTTTGCCTACACAGTTGGCTTTGTTTTTTTCTATGCTTTATAGACCCTTGTCTTTTTATTAGTTCACTGTTCCCTGTTGATTTTGTGTTTTATATTCCTGCTGTCACCACCAGACCCTCACTGTAAACAAGAATGTTGTATCTCAGTGGGTTATTTTCTGTTAATGACCTGTGATACAGTATATAAATAAACCAGGGAGTCATCCACAGGTGCAGTTTATTAGAGTTATTGCATTGTGGCTGGGGTAATGTTCTTTGCTTCCTTAAAACTTTGCTGTTTTCAGAAGCAAAGGGGCTGGCTAGTTGGCTGTTTTGAAAAAAGAAAAATGACTCCTTCATTTTACAATGAATGGAAGCCTAGTCAATAATCATCATTTTAATTTCTCAATGTCAACATCTAGGTTGCACTATAGCTTAATTTTTCCCCCCAATAAGCAAAATTACCCAAAGAAAGCAGCCATTTCATATAGCTGTCTAGAGAAGGAGGGGAGAAAACAAAATGGTCCCTCCCTGTGCATAAAAAATAAAACCACAGGAAAACACATATACACATGCACATACACACACACACACACACATACACACACACACTACTACTACTACTACTCAATTAGGCAAGAGGAATTGTTTTGGGTGGCACTCAGGTGCATAATGATGGCTGATAATGATGCTTTATTAATGAATTTGCATAACCCCTGGTGAGGTAGGGGTTATTAATATTCTACCATAGGTGGGTAAATGAAGGCTAACTGACTTCTCCAAGGTCACATAGTGACTCCATCCCTGAGCTGGGAATAGGACCACTAAATGAACTCGTGCCCCATCTGTTGCTCTAACCATTAGATCATGTTCTGCTTTTGTCAGGGGATGAACTTGATGGGAGAGAAATTGAAGTGGAATAGCAAGGAGAGAGAAGAGGTATAAGGTAAAGCTTTCTGAAGGGGACAGGAAGCCAATAAAACTGTTCAGAACATTTTTGTAACATGCCTTCTGTTTTGCAGCTATATACTTTTGGCATTTGCTAGAAGTTGGGAACTCCTGCTAGGAAACATCACCAGTGATCAGGGCATGCAGAAAACAAGAGTGAAAATAAAGAAGCAAAGCTGAGAAAATCCATTTGGTTTACTGATAATAGTTGAGAGTAGAATAACCTAAGAGGTTAGGTAGACATTTTGCCCTGTTATTCAGAGAATACCATAAACATACATTATTATACTTTGGTCTCTGAAGTAGTCTCTTTAATTTTACTAATATTTTGGGGAAAATTGTAGAAATTTGATTGTTTAGTTTAGAATTGGGGTTCTTGGTTTTTCTTTTACTTTTTTTGGTGTCGTGGACCCCTTTGGCACTCTAGTTGAGTTTATGACCCCTTCTCAGGATAATATTTTTAAATGTAAAAATCATAAAACATATCATTATAAAAGAAACCAATGAGATAAAAAATAAAGATGCTATTCCTTTTTTACCAAAATCCATAGTCTTTGAAATCTACTCATAGAATCTGTTGGGATCCCTCAGGTTAAGAACCCATGGTTTTGAGTATTGTTATTTAGACTTGACATTCTACATTATAATAAATTTTATCTGTAATATGCTGGCTCAACACATAATTTAAATGATAATGGTTGGAATGAAAATCTCTAAGTTCTGCTTGGTATACAAAAGTACTGCCTTCCAAATTGATATTACCATCTTATGTCAACCTCTTTCATTATTAAAAACAAAAACAAAAACATAACTTCAATGCTTTCAGAGCTTTTCTTTCAGAACAGATCATAATCTCTCTCCCCACCTTAGTAGATATCCTTTCATTTGTCCAAATAGTTCATTTGCTGGTCAAATTTCCAATGGCAGGATTCTCCATTATTCACTGGGGCCTCAAGTGACAAATCTACAGATTTTGAAATCCCTTTATCTGATTATAATATTTTTATCATTTATTTTCCCCTGTGTTTTATAATCTTCAATTCTACTTTTACCCATCAGAATGACCTCTGTGCCTCAGTTTTTTCCTAGACCATCACATTAACTTGGTTTAACTCTCCCTTCTCTATTCTCACTCTTTGGCATACCTCTTTAAATCTAAACTTTCCTTTAACTTTGAATCCCTTGTTTAAAAACAAAGTTTTTCTTTGAATCCCTTGTTTAAAAACAAAGTTTTTCTAGCATTGTAAATGTTTGGGGGTAAATGTTTGGGGGACTCTACCAGAGCATGATATCTACTGGCATAGGTTCTAAGAATCCAAGGTTGTCACCTCCAAATCATGATAAAGAAATGGAAGAGGACTTTATGACTATATTGAATCCCTGACAATTGCAAGTAATTAATTATCCCATATACAGATCTTCATGTCATCCAAACAATTAGTTTTACCTCAATGCACTTCAAATTTCACATTTACTCCAAGATGTTTATCAGGCAATTATTTCCTTTAATTTTGTATGTTCCTGGAAGCTAAGTGAACAAAAACATCAGCAAGCACCACTGTTTTATTCAATTCAAAACAAATTCTCTGTTCTCTCACACAAAATTAGTTTATCTGTTAACATTGCTTTGTCTCAATATACATCATAATGGCTACTTTTTCCCAATCTTTTCAAACTTATAATATAGTATTATTATATTTACTAGTCCAAATGTAAGTGAAATGTTGAATTATTTCTTAACAAAATTTCCTTGCCTCCTAAAACAATCTACACTATGTATTTAAGTTACATGACCCCAATATCTTGTGGTTTATTTATTCAATTATTATTAACATTAATAATCCATTCTTCCACTAAAATCCTTCTTCTATTTCCTTCTCATGGTAAGGAGATATTGTGTATTCTTGAAGGTTATTCCAGAGGAGTTCAAATTGTATCAGATACTATCAAGTTGATAAAAATTTTGAGTATGAGTCCAGTGACAAAACGATTGTCTGTTGGAAAGCTATAGAGAATGATGGAAAGACTATTGAATTTGGAGGCATTATAGACCTGAGTTCAAATCTAGCCTTAAATGTGTAACCTAGGTAAAAAACGTAGTTTTGGGGGATCTTAATTTCTTTATTTATAAAATGGGAATAATAATAGTTGTAGCATATGATTTGTTGCAAGGATCAAATGAAATAAAGCATACAAAGTGAAATTTAACCTTAAATACTTCATATATGACAGTCATTTTATAATATACATATATATATATATATATATGTAAATATGTATATACATACACACAGAAGATACATAGCATTTGAACTTTTCTATCCTCTCCCTGACTTATGCCATTCTGAATCCCCAGTTTCCTTCAAGATTCAGTTCAAGCATCACTTCCCACAGGAAGATTTTGTTGGTCTCTCAATTTGCTAATTTCCTCTCATACAATGGTACCTTGTGCCTATTTTGTATATGTCTTGTACATATCTATGAATGTAATTTCTATCTACCTTGTAGAATACAAACTCACTTTTATGTTTATCCTAGCACTTACCACAGTATCTGGCACATGATAGGGGATTCATGAATGTCTGTTGATTGATTAATTGATGGAAAAGATTAAGACCATATAATCGCTCCACTGATGCATATTGCAATCCTTGCATACCTCAGTAGACTATTTCATGAGCTGCTGTTTATTACCTAGTGGCTCATTATCTGATAATGAACCTCTCTGTAAATAGTCAAGCTGTCTTTCATTTGACCTCACAGTTCAGGCTGAATAAAAGACCTGGGTTAGGGCATCACAGGATATTGGCTAAGGTAGTACAAAAGTTATCTTTATTATTAGGTGGCATAGCAAGCAGACTGAAAGAAAGAAAAAAAATGAAGGAATGAAGAAAGAAAGAAAAAGAGAGAGAAAGAAAGAGAGAGAGAAGAAGGAAGGAAGGAATAAAAAAGAGGAAAGGAAGGAAAGAAGGAAGACAGAAAGGAAGGAAGGAAGGAAGGCAGAAGGGAAAAAAGAAAGAAAGAAATGGAGGAAGCAAAATCATGACAATACTCAGAGATAAAAGTTTAACTTCCACAGATGGGAAGAAACTTAGTCAGTTCAAGAGGGAGGGAGGCATGCATAGTGAAAACTATCTCTGGGAGTAGAAGTCTGAGCAGGAAAATTTTATACCTTAAAATGGGCTTTGTTGAGAATATGTAATTAGTGAATATCCTATTCAGATACAGATGTGGTAGGGAAATTCTCAGGGTTACCTATTAATCCCAGCCTCATTTAGGGGGAACTTCCAATGAAGAATTTTGTGAAGACATGGGTTAACTCTCAGAGGGATGAGTATAGCTTACAAGCTCCTACAGTGGGTCAGGAATTCTATTCAACCAGATGCCAAGATCATTAATTGCTTAACAACTATGAGTCATGATTGTGGAAAAGTACAAACTACCTGTCCTACCTGTCATTGTTTATATGTTTTATGGACATTAGCATATGAACAACATTATGGACAACAGCATAAGTATTCCCACATTAAAGTCCTGTCATTAAAACTATAACATCAATAATATATTTTTAAATTTTTCACAGGTTTGATAATAAGACAATGGCCAATACTTTTCCAGCTTTTTAGGTACTAATGATCAAAGAATATTTATTTAGTGTGTGCTGTGTCAAGCATTCTGCTAAGTATCAGGGATATTTAACAAAAAAAATTTTTAAAAGGCAAAAACAGTCTCTACATTCAAAGAACTTACATTCTAACACAATTCTAATGCATCAAAAAATACACAATGGTAAATATACTTACAATACATGAAAATGGCAAACCACTCCAGTATTTTTGCCAAGAAAACCCCAAACAGGTTCATGATGAGTCAAACATGACTTAAATGATTCAACAACAATGCAATTATATCCAGAACAAATGAGATCTAATCTTAGATGGGAGAGTATTAGCATATGGTCAAAGGGTGGGTCAAGAAAAGTCTGCTGCTGAAGGTTTTATTTAAGTTGAGTCCCTAAAGAAAGCCAGGGTTTTCTTTCTAAAAGGTTCCAGTCTATAAGATGGAGGTAGAAATAAACAATGTCTCAGGAATAATGGACGGTAGAGCATAGGCATGGATCTGGGAGATTCTATGTGAAAAATAGCTAGTAGGACAATATGACTGTACCATAGAGCAGATGACAAATTGTGAAGAATCCTGAGAAAGTTAATCCAACCATCTTGAGAGCTCAAGATAATTTTTTTTTTTTTTAGTGAATTTATGCAAATCAGCAAACTTTATCTACTGGTTACTCTTAGGTAATAGAATGTGCTTCAACCTCACAGTTTATCCATCCAGTTCATCATGGTATCTGCCTTCCACTGCACATATGTCACTTCCCTGATCCTCTTTTATCCTTGCTTTGTTTTCTGAATCTCCTGGTGAATATTTGTCTGTTTGTTTTACCTTCTCCTATTATACTATAATAATGGTGTTTAGTGCAAGCGCTCTCTGTTTCCCTCTATCTTTCTCAATCTTTGTATCTTCTATTTCTGTTTCAATGTCCACCCTCTATTTGTCTACCTTTCTCTCTTTTCTCTCCGGGTTTGTCTCTGTCTCTTAATACATGGATTTATGTATATGGGAGTATTGTCAACACTTATCCTGGATCATAGTGAGTACTTTATAATCTTATTTTTTATTCCTTCTTTCAAATATGCAACTGAGGAGTTTAAGTCTTAGAAGTAAGAGAGCCATAGGAAAGCCATAGGAGTTTGTTGATCAGGAAAAACCATGGTTGATTGTCACTTAAAAAATATCATTTTGGCATCAATGTGGAAGAGAATGGGGAGAAACTTGAGGTAGGGAGATAAATTAGAAGAATATTGTAATAGCTGTGGTTAGATGTCATGAAAGATGAAACTAGGTATGAGTGAAAAGAAGATGATAAATATAAAAGATGTTGAGCAAAAAATAGGTTAAGATTTGTTATATATAAGTAAGCAAGAATAAGGAATTCAAAGATGACACTAAAGAAAAATCAAGCCAACAAGCATTAATTTATTCTTGTTACTATTAATCAGACATTTTATTGATATATATATACATATATATAGCTGTGTATGTGTGTATATATATTCACATATACATACACCTATATATATATACATATATAAATGTGTATATTGCGATGTCTATACATGTGTGTATGTGTACATAAATCTATATACACATATATGTATGTGTGATGTGTATCTGTCAATCAACTTCATAGGGATGGTAAGTGAACCTATGTAAGCTAATGAGATCACCAAATGAGAAAGTATAGAAGTAAAATAGAAGAAAGCTCAAGGTAGAGATTTAGTTCACCCATAGTTATTGGACATGGATGAAAATCCAGAAGAAGCATCTGAGAAGAGGCAGTCAGAGAAGTAAGAAGAAAACTCAAAGAAAGAGCAGTGTCTTAAAAACCTAGAGCAGAGGAAGGTCAGCAGTGTAAGATGTGTCAAAGGTTAAAAAAAAAAAAGATAAAAACAAACAAAAAAAAGCTATTTGATTTTACAATTCAGAATTATTGGTAGAGAGAAGTTTCATTTGAAATAAGAGGTCAGGAAGAATCCTGGGAGTATATCCAAGATGAGGGAATAAAGCCAGGAATTTCCTTGAACTTTCCTGATTTCACCACATAAACCACATAAACCACACAAAACCAAACCTCTAAACAGAGTGCGATGGAAGGAAACCACTTTGCAGCTCAGGACAGACTGGAAAAAACTTCAAGAAAGGTCAGTCTCACTGGGATGAAAAAGGTGTTCAGCCCTGCTCAGAAAGACTCTGGGAAAGCCAGTGAGAGGGTCTTAATCACAGCAAATCAGCAACTAAGACCCTCAGTCCTGGCTCAGTAGAGTAGCTGATTAGTGGGGCAGCTTTCAGACCCAATTTAGAAGACAAACTTAAAGAAATCAGGCTGTTTTTTTTTTAAACAAAGCTGGCAAAGTTACCCTCTATAAACACAAGGAGCTCAAAGCCAAGACCCAGAGTTGCACAGGAAGCTTGGGACAGAGCCCTTTTTGCCCTGGGAGCACAGCTCGACCATAAAAGTAAAAGAAAGGAAATACTAAAAGAAAATTAAGAAAATGAGCAAGAAATAGAAAAAAACCTTGAACATAGGAAGCTATTATAGTGAGAGGGCAGACCAAAACACAAACCTCTCAGAAGAGGTCAGAATGTCCACAGAAGAAATCTCAAGGAGTGATTTGGATTGGTCTCAAGTCCAAAGAGGATTCTTGGAAGTGCTCATAAAAGACTTCAAAAGACAAATAAGCAAAAGCAAGATAGAAGAAAAAAATTAGAAAAGAAATGAAAGGTATGCCTGAGACAGTCAACAGTTTGGAAAAGAAAGGAAAGGAATTAAAGAAAACAACTACTTAAACAGTAGAATCAAATAAATGGAAAAAAAAGATACAAAAAATAACTGAAGAAAATCACACATTAAAAACTAGAACAAGCCAAATGGAAGCTAATGACTCTGTGAAGTAGCAAAAATCACTCAAACAAACTAAAAAAAAAATGAAAAAATGGAAGAAAATGTAATATACTTCATTGGCAAAACATCTGACTTGGAAAATAGATCCAAAAGAAACAATTTTAAAATTCAATAATTTTAATTTTATTTTCTATTAATTATTATTATATTAGTCATTAATTTTAAGCAATAATATAAAACAATTATAAATTAACTAATTAGTATTAATATTATATTATTAGTAATAATTATATTGAAAATAAAATTTAATACTTTTTAAGGCATACTTGAAGACCACAACCAAAAAAGTCTGGATAGCATTCTGCAAGAGGTCATTAAGGAAAATTGCCCCACTATTCTGGATATTCTAGTCTCATTTTAGAAAAAAAAATTGAATAAGTCATTAATGAAATCCTTAAAAAATATTTCCAGAGCCAAATGGATTCATAAATGAATTCTACCAAACATTTAAAGAACAGTTAATTCCAATACTATGTAAACTAATTACAAAAATAGGTAAAGAGGGAATACTGCCAAATTACTTCTTTTAGCACAAATATGGCACTGATAACTAAACCAGGAATGACCAAGAGAAAGAAAATTAAGACCAATTTCTCTAATGAATATTGATGCAAAAATTTAAATTGATAATACACTATGAACAAGTAGGATTTCTACTCAGAATACAGTACTGGTTCAATATCATGAAGACTATTACCATAATTGACTATATTAATAACAAAACTAACAGAAATCATATGAAGATCTCAATAGATGCAGAAAAAAAAAACTTTTGACAAAATACAGTACAAATTCCTATTAAAAATATTGGAGCACATAGAAATAAAGGGAGCTTTCCTTAAAATAAAAAGCAGTATCTATCTAAAACTGATAGCAAGCATTATTTGTAATAGAAAGGATCTGGATGCATTCCCAATAAGATCAGGGATGAAATAAGAATGCCCATTATCACCACTATTATTCAACATTGTATTAGAAATATTGGCTTTAGTGATAAGAAGAGAAAAATATTAAAAAAATAGAATAGGCAATGAAAACATAAATCTTTCACTCTTTGTAAGTGATGATGTATTTAGAGAATCCTAGAAAATCATCCAAAAACCAACTGGAAACAATTCACTTCTTTAGCAAAATTGCAGGATATAAAATAAACCCACAGAAATCATCATCATTTATATATATATATATATATATATATATATATATATATATATATATATATTATTGACAAATTCCATAGTAAGAAATAGAAAGAGAAATTCCATTTAAAAGTATTGAAGACAAAATAAAGTATTTGAGTGTTTATCTGCAGACAAACCCAAGAACTAGATGAACATAATTACAAAACACTTTCCATACAAATAAAGTCAGATAGAAGCAATTGGAAAAATATCAATTGTTCATGGCTAGACCAAGCTAAGATAATAAAAATGACAATTCCACCTAAATTGGTCTACTTGATCAGTGCCACACCAATCAAACTGCCAAAGCACTATTTTATAGAACTAGAAAAAATAATGACAAAATTCCTCTGGAAAGAACAAAAGATCAAGAACATCAAGGGAATTAATGAAAAAAATAGAAAGAATTGGAGCCCTATCAAGCCTAAATTTATAATATAAAGCAGCACTAATCAAATCTATTTAGTACTGACTAATAAATAGAGATATTTATCAGTGGAATAGATTGGATACACATGAAACAATAATCAAGGTCTATAACAATCTAGTATTTTATAAATCTCCAAACTCTAGCTTCTGGACTAAGAATGCACTATTTGACAAAAATTGCTGAGAAAACTGTAAAATAATAGGTCAGAAATTCAGCATAGACCTACATCTCATACTCCATACCAAAATAAGGTCAAAATGGATTTGGCCATAAAGAATTATGCCATAAACAAATTAGGAGAAAAAGGGATAATTTACCTATCAGATCTTTGGAGAAGGGAGGAATTTATGACCAAAGAAGAAGTGGAGAACATTATGAAAGACAAAATGGACAACTTTGATTACATTGAATTTAAAAGTTTTTGCACCAAAAAACCCAACAAAAACAAGATTAAAAAACAACCCAAAACAATCAGAGAAAAATATTTAAAGACAGTATTTCTGATAAAGAACTCATTTCTAAAATATATAAATAATTATGTCAAATTTATAAGAATACAAGTCATTCCCTGTAGAGGGCTGCAGATAGTGGGGAAACTCTGAGTGAAGTATAAGAACCTTCAGCCTAGAAGAAACCTGCTAAAAATATCTGGTTTGGCTCTCCGTTTTCCTTATGGAATCTCTTACCTCCCTCCCTGAGAAGTCAGGAAGGATGTGACTATCTGTGTTCTACTTGAAGCTTACAGCAGGGTGCTTACTCAATGTGATTGATGATATAATAGTTCTCTTCTAGTTCACATATACTTAGTGTGATGTAATGGTGTAATCAGATTGAGGTATTTAAGAGTTGAGAGGACTGGAGAGGAGAGCTCAATCTCAGACTCAGACTCAGACTCGCACTTGGACACAGACTCAGACTCAGACTCAGACTCAGACTCAGAACATGGAGACAGAAACAGAGATCCTCCTTGTGGCTCTTGTGTCTTCATTACTCTTCCACCTAAGACCAAGGCTCATCCAGAGATCCTCCAGAGATCTAGTATGAACACTATATTTTGGTGCTCAAATAGGAACTCCCAGAAGGACACTACAATTCCCCAACTGATAAATGGTCAAAGGATATAAACAGACAATTTTCAGATGACTAAATTAAAGCCATTTATAGTTATATGAAAAAATGCTCTAAATTGCTCTTGATTAGAGAAATGCAAATTAAAAGAACTCTTGAGGTATCATCTCATACACTCTCAGATTGGCTAAGATGATAGGAAAAGATAATGATAAATTTTGGAGGAAATGTAGGAAAACTGTGACAATAATGCATTGTTGGTGGAATTGTGAACAGATCCAACCATTCCGAAGAGCAATCTGGAACTATGCCCAAAGGGCTGTAAAATTATGTATATCCTTGAACCCAGCAGTTCCATTAATAGGTCTATATGTCAAGGAAATCATAAAGGAAGGAAAAGGACCCACATGTGCAAAAATGTACCACTCTTTTTGTGGTTGCAAAAAATTAGGAAATGAGCAGATGATTATCAATTGGGAAATGGCTGAACAAGTTGTGGTACATGAAGGTAATGGAATATTATTGTATTGCTTTATAAAAAAAAATGAGGAACAAGCTTATTATAGAAAGATCTAGAAAGATTTACATGAACAGATACTTACTGAAACAAGAAGAACCAAGAATACGTTGTGCACAATAACAGCACAACTATGCAATGACAAAACTATAAAAGATGATTCTTCTCAGTGGTTCAGTGATCCTAAGCAATTCTAATAGACTTTGGACAGAAAATGCCATCTGCATTCAGAAAAAAATCTAAGGAGACTGAATGTAAATCAATTCATGCTATGTTCACTTCTTTTAGTTTTTCTCTTTTGCTCTGATTTACTCATTAAACATGACTATAAAAACGTTTATTAAAAATAAATTTACTACAATAAAAATATTATGGGGAAAAAGAAACATGAGGTCAAAAGTCATATTGCAAAAAGTTTATAAAAATATGATTGAAAAAAATGATGGGGTAAATAAAACCCCAGAAAAAAGAGCCCTGGTCTTTGCTATCTGAGTAGGTTAAAAGGAAGAGTATTAAAATGAGTACAAGCTGCACTTTGAAGCAAACATGAAAGACCACTGACATCTCCTTAAGTAGGTCTTTTGCTGTCTTTAAGTGGACCTTTACTGCAGTTGAATTCCTAGCATGGACAAAATTATCAAGACCCCACTGTTACTGTATGCAATCAGAAGACCAAGTTATGATGTCAACTTCTGAGGTAATTTTTCTCCTATAAAAGAACCCATGGGCATCCCACTTCTTGGCTAACTCCTTTTAGGATTAGCTCACCAGTCTATAGCATAATAAAAAAAATCTTTGCCTCTTCATTCACTACAAATTCTTGCAACACCAGCCCCAAACCCAACATATTTTGGTGTGGAATCCACATTCCTCATCATTTGGTTATCTCTATGGGGAAAGTACATCCGAGCCAGATTAAAATATAATTGAGAAATATTTTAAAAATACATAAAAATACAACAGAACATAGAAAACAAGAAACAAAGTAAGTATATACTTTTCTAAGTTAAATAACCTGTAAGGATTTTTATGTAGGATTTAATGTGCCTTTTTGAGTATAACACCACTGATACAGAGAACATAATATTGTATTGAGTAGGAAACCGAGTATTCCCTAACATTACCAATTTTGTGACAAGACTATAAATGAATGAATGATTGAGTAAATGAATAAATCAATGAATTTATGAATGTTTATTAAACACTTACTTTTCATAAAGCACTGTGCTAAGCTCTGGGGATACAAATAAAAAGATGGAGATAAATCCTTTGGCCTCAAGGAACTAACATGCTTATGAGGAAGACTAGTCATTTTATTTCTCTAAGTCATTATGGAATGAAAGCATTGTTCTGCTTGATTCCTCTTTAACCATCACTCACTAAAATATATATATATATATATATATATATATATATATATATGTGTGTGTGTGTGTGTGTGTGTGTATGTATACTACACATATATTTCTATATACATATTTGTGCATATATATGTATATGTGTACATTTATATGTATATGTGTATATTTTATATATGTATATTATATGAATTATATGAACCAAATCAGTTCCAATGGAGCAATAATGAACTGAACCAGCTATGCCCAGTGAAAGAACTCTGGGAGATGAGTAAGAACCATTACATTGAATTCCCAATCCCTATATTTTTGCCCACCTGCATTTTTTCCAACCAAAATAAGAGCAAATGACAGTTGTTGTCTCAACCAAATAAGCACATCATTATATAATATGAAGTCAGCCACATTTGGTTGTAGTAACCAATTTAAAGAGTAAATGACCACTGTATTCAGCCATCATCAGGTCTTTTTTTCATCTTGAGTCCTTTGCAATTTTATTAGATCATTGTATTGCTGAGAATAGTTAAGTCATTCACAATTCTACAACATACAACATTGCTGTTATTGTGTATGATATTCTCCTGGTTCTATTAACTTCACTTTGTATCAGTTCATATGTGTCATTCCATTTTTTTCTAAAATCATCTTGTCTGTCATATCTTATAGAACAGTAATATTCCATTCAAAACATATATGACAACTTATTTAGCCATTCCCAAATTGTTGGGAATCCTCTTAAATTCTAATTCTTAGCTACCACAGAAAGTTACTATAACTATTTTGTACAGATACCTCCTTTCTCCCTTATTTATTTATTTATTTGTTTGGTTTTGGTGAGGCAATGGGGTTAAATGACTTGCCCAGTTAGTGTTAAGTGTCAAGTGTCTGAGGCAGATTTGAACTCAGGTCTTCCTAACTTCAGGGCTGGTGCTCTATGCACTGAGCCATCATCTGTCCTGTCCCCTTTTTTCCTTTGAAACAGCTCAAAAAATCTCTAGAATTGTAAAGAATCTTAAAATTATTTGATTCAGAAAGGTTCTGATAAAGGACTCATTTCCAAAATATATAGAGAATTGACTCTAATTTATAAGAAATCAAGCCATTCTCCAATTGATAAATGGTCAAAGGATATAAACAAACAATTCTCAGATGAAGAAATTGAAACTATTTCTAGCCATATGAAAAGATGCTCCAAGTCATTATTAATCAGAGAAATGCAAATTAAGACAACTCTGAAATACCACTACATACCTGTCAGACTGGCTAGAATGACAGGGAAAGATGATGCGGAATGTTGGAGGGGATGTGGGAAAACAGGGACACTAATACATTGTTGGTAGAATTGTGAATAAATCCAACCATTCTGGAGAGCAATTTGGAACTATACTCAAAAAGTTATCAAATTGTGCATACCCTTTGATCTAGCAGTGTTACTATTGGGCTTATATCCCAAAGAGATCATAAAGAAGGGAAAGGGACCTGTATGTGCAAGAATGTTTGTGGCAGCCCTCTTTGTAGTGGCTAGAAACTGGAAAATGAGTGGATTGCCATCAGTTGGAGAATGGCTGAATAAATGGTGGTATATGAATATTATGGAATATTATTGTTCGGTAAGAAATGACCCACAGGATTATTGATTTCAGAAAGGCCTGGAGAGACTTACATGAACTGATGCTGACTGAAACGAGCAGGGCCAGGAGATCATTATATACTTCAAGAACAATACTATATGATGACCAATTCTGATGGACCTGGCCATCCTCAGCAATGAGATGAACCAAATCAGTTCTAATGGAGCAGTAATGAACTGAACCAGCTATGCCCAGCAAAAGAACTCTGGGAGATGACTAAAAACCATTACATTGAATTCCCAATCCCTATATTTTTGTCTACCTGCATTTTGAACTTCCTTCACAGGCTAATTTTACAATATTTCAGAGTCCGATTCTTTTTGTACAGCAAAATAATGGTTTGGTCATGTATACTTATTGTGTATCTAATTTATATTTTAATATATTTAACATCTACTTGTCATCCTGCCAACTGGGAGAGGGGTGGGGGGAAGGAGGAGAAAAATTGGAACAAGAGGTTTGGCAATTGTCAATGCTGTAAAGTTTCCCATACATATAACCTGTAAATAAAAGGCTATTAAAATTTTTAAAAAAAGAAGTAAAAAAAAATATTTGATTCAGGAATTTTAAAATATTTTTTGTGTTATGGATCTTTTCAGCAATCTGGTGAAACCTGTGGACCTCTTCTTAGGAGAATGTTTTTAAATATTTAAGATAAATAAATAAGATTACAAAGGGAACCAATAATATTGAAATATAATTATAATTTTTAAAAATTTCACATTCTTCATGTTAAGAACACTGATCTAAAGTATGAAAGTCTTGGTTCTCAGTAATTCATTGATCCAAGCCATTCCCAATAAACTTTGAATAGAAAAGGCCAACTGCATCCAGAAAGAGAAATATGGAGACAATGTAAATCAATACATTCTATGTTCACTTTTTTTTCTTCTTTTTTTTTTTATTCTTCTTGTGGTTCTTTATTTTTATTCTGAATTTTCTCTCCCAATATGATTCATAAGGGAATGTGTTAAAAATGAATGTATATGTATATTCAGAAAAAATAAAAAGAACACTCATTGATGACAGGAACCATTGTTTTTCTTATTCAAGAAATTCATCAATCCCATAAGCATTCAGTAAGTACTTATTCTCCAGAAGACCTTATCTTAGCCACTGAGGATAGAAAGGAAACATGAAAAATAGCTCAAAGAGAGTATATCTCTGAAAAATTGAAAAGAGTAAGTGCTTAATAAATTGGTGTTGAATGAGATTCAACTGAATCAAATTATTGGAAGAGGTGAAATAATATCAGGTAGCCCCAGTGGCTTCATTTTCCTTTACAGAATTTTAGAGCCCCTAGAAATACCTTTCATTTTTTCCAATTGTGTCATTTATTTTTGTATGTCTTAGTAAAACTGAATTCATAATCCTAATAAGCCTTGGTAAGGTTTGCTTTGTATTTTAAATATTAGCTCTAGAAAAGTAGCACATCCCAGAATTATTATGTCAATTTTATATAAATTCCTTTGTATTATGAAATAGAATATCATCAAGCCCACCCAGCATCTCTTATTCTAAGGGAGGTAACCTTCCCCCCTCCACACACACACACCATGTTCTAATGGATAAAAATATCACTTGATGTTCTGTGGAACAGGATGGGATTACAAATTTTTGTACTGCCTGAGCTAATGCTTATACATTATAAAATAATCCAATAAATTCACTGCAACTCTTCATCAATTCAATGGGGGAAATTCAGTCAAAACAATTATTTGGCATCCTATAGAGTAACAAGAACAACAACAATCATATCTAAAATCTTGATATATATATTTTTTTTATTTAATAGCCTTTTATTTACAGGATATATACATGGGTAACTTTACAGCATTAACAATTGCCAAACCTCTTGTTCCAATTTTTCACCTCTTACCCCCCCCACCCCCTCCCCTAAATGGCAGGATGACCAGTAGATGTTAAATATATTAAAATATAACTTAGATACATAATAAGTATACATGACCAAAACATTATTTTGCTGTACAAAAAGAATCAGACTCTGAATTATTGTACAATTAGCTTGTGAAGGAAATCAAAAATGCAGGTGTGCATAAGTATAGGGATTGGGAATTCAATGTAATGGTTTTTAGTCATCTCCCAGAGTTCTTTTTTCTGGGCATAGCTGGTTCAGTTCATTACTGCTCCATTGGAAATGATTTGGTTGATCTCGTTGCTGAGGATGGCCTGGTCCATCAGAACTGGTCATCATATAGTATTGTTGTTGAAGTATATAATGATCTCCTGGTCCTGCTCATTTCACTCAGCATCAGTTCGTGTAAGTCTCTCCAGGCCTTTCTGAAATCATCCTGTTGGTCATTTCTTACAGAACAGTAATATTCCATAATATTCATATACCACAATTTATTCAGCCATTCTCCAACTGATGGACATCCATTCAGTTTCCAGTTTTTAGCCACTACAAAAAGGGCTGCCACAAACATTCGTGCACATACAGGTCCCTTTCCCTTCTTTATAATCTCTTTGGGATATAATCCCAGTAGTAACACTGCTGGATCAAAGGGTATGCACAGTTTGATAACTTTTTGAGCATAGTTCCAAACTACTCTCCAAAATGGTTGGATTCGTTCACAACTCCACCAACAATGCATCAATGTCCCAGTTTTCCCGCATCCCCTCCAACAATCATCATTATTTTTTCCTGTCATCTTAGCCAATCTGACAGGTGTGTAGTGGTATCTTAGAGTTGTCTTAATTTGCATTTCTCTGATTAATAATGACTTGGAGCATCTTTTCATATGACTAGAAATAGTTTCAATTTCTTCATCTGAGAATTGTCTGTTCATATCCTTTGACCATTTTTCAATTGGAGAATGGCTTGATTTTTTATAAATTAGAGTTAATTCTCTATATATTTTGGAAATGAGGCCTTTATCAGAACCTTTGACTGTAAAAATATTTTCCCAGTTTATTGCTTCCCTTCTAATCTTGTCTGCATTAGTTTTGTTTGTACAAAAACTTTTCAGTTTGGTATAATCGAAATTTTCTATTTTGTGATCAGTAATGATCTCTAGTTCTGCTTTGGTCATAAAGACCTTCCCCTTCCACAGGTCTGAGAGGTAAACTATCCTATGTTCCTCTAATTTATTAATAATTTCATTCTTTATGCCTAGGTCATGAACCCATTTTGACCTTATCTTGGTGTACGGCGTTAAGTATGGATCAATGCCTAGTTTCTGCCATATTAGTTTCCAATTTTCCCAGCAATTTTTATCAAACAGTAAGTTCTTATCCCAAAAGCTGGGATCTTTGGGTTTGTCAAAGACTAGGTTGCTATATTTGTTGACTGTTTTATCCCTTGAACCTAATCTATTCCACTGATCAACTAATCTATTCCTTAGCCAATACCAAATAGTTTTGGTAACTGCTGCTCTATAATATAATTTTAGATCTGGTACAGCTAAGCCACCATCATTTGATTTTTTTTTCATTAATTCCCTTGAAATTCTTGACCTTTTGTTTTTCCATATGAACTTTGTTGTTATTTTTTCTAGGTCATTAAAATAGTTTTTTGGGAGTCTGATTGGTATAGCGCTAAATAAATAGATTAGTTTAGGTAATATTGTCATCTTTATTATATTTGCTCGCCCTATCCAAGAGCATTTAATATTTTTCCAATTGGTTAGATCAGACTTAATTTGTGTGAAAAGTGGTCTGTAATTTTGCTCATAAAGTTTCTGATTTTCCCTTGGCAGATAGATTCCTAAATATTTTATATTATCAGTAGTTACTTTAAATGGAATTTCTCTTTGTAACTCTGACTGTTGGATTTTGTTAGTGATATATAAGAATGCTGATGACTTATGTGGGTTTATTTTATAACCAGCAACTTTGCTAAAGTTGTGGATTATTTCTAATAACTTTTTAGCAGAATCTCTGGGGTTCTCTAAGTATACCATCATGTCATCGGCAAAGAGTGATAATTTGGCTTCCTCATTGCCTATTCTTATTCCTTTAATCTCTTTCTCAGCTCTTATTGCTATAGCTAGCGTTTCTAATACAATATTAAATAGTAACGGTGATAGTGGGCAACCTTGTTTCACTCCAGATCTTATTGGGAATGGTTGCAGTTTGTCTCCATTACATATGATGCTTACTGATGGTTTTAAATAGATGCTGCTGATTATTTTAAGGAAAAGTCCATTTATTCCTATACTCTCAAGTGTTTTTAATAGGAATGGATGTTGGATTTTATCAAATGCTTTTTCTGCATCTATTGAGATGATCATATGGTTTTTGTTAATTTGGTTATTAACATGGCCAATTATATTGATAGTTTTCCTAATATTGAACCAGCCCTGCATTCCTGGTATAAATCCTACTTGATCATAGTGTATTATCTTGGAGATGATTTTCTGTAGTCTTTTTGCTAATATCTTATTTAAGATTTTAGCATCAATATTCATTAGGGAGATTGGTCTATAATTTTCTTTCTCTGTTTTCAGCCTACCTGGTTTAGGTATCAGTACCATGTCTGTGTCATAGAAGGAATTTGGTAGGACTCCTTCATTCCCTATTTTATCAAATAATTTATATAGCATTGGGGCCAATTGTTCTTTAAATGTTTGGTAAAATTCACATGTAAATCCATCTGGTCCTGGGGATTTTTTCTTAGGGAGTTGTTTAATTGCCTGTTCTATTTCTTTTTCTGAAATGGGACTATTCAAGCAATTTACTTCCTCCTGTTAGTCTGGGAAGTCTGTATTTTTGGAGGTAGTCATCCATTTCACTTAGGTTATCAAATTTATTGGCATAAAGTTGAGCAAAATAACTCCTTATTATTTCTCTAATTTCCTCTTCATTGGTGGAAAGTTCTCCCTTTTCATTTTTAAGACTACTAATTTCATTTTCCTCCCTCCTTTTTCTAATCAGATTTACCAAAGGCTTATCTATTTTATTGGCTTTTTCATAGAACCAACTCTTAGTTTTATTAATTAGTTCAATAGTTTTTTTACTTTCAATATTTTTAATTTCTCCTTTTAATTTTAGAATTTCCAATTTAGTATTTGATTGGGGGTTTTTAATTTGGTCTTTTTTTAGTTTTTTTAGTTGCAAGCCCAATTCATTTCTTTTCTTTCTCTGTTTTATTCAAGTAAGCCTCTAAGGATATAAAATTCCCTCTTATTACCGCTTTGGCTGCATCCCACAAATTTTGGTATGATGTCTCATCAATCTTGATATTTTTCAACCAATCATATCAGTTTAGTGTCCTATAGAAAGGATTCCCTTTATTAAGACCATATAATTGGGGATAAGAATATTTAGCAATCAAAAGCAGATTAAAGTGAGAAGTACTTCCTTCTTGAGAAAGAAAACAAAAAACATTGGTTCCAAGCTGCCAAAAATGTATTCCTGCTGTTGCTTATCTCACATCCAGGAAAGTATTCAGTCAGGAGAAACTCTAATGAGCCCTTCAGACACCTCGTTCAAAGATATTAAGTCTACCAGGGATCAGCTAGAAAGATGTCTGAAGTATGAATTACATATTGATTACAAACCAAAACTGGGCTCCTCTCCATTCTCTGAATTCAAAAATCTCTAATTGAATTCAGAAAATATTGTTTAATCCCCCCCAATATACACACATAGCAACACCCAATATTTTAAATAAAACCCATTATTTTTCTTTCCTCTCTAAACCTCCCACAGAAGGGGAAAAGTGATATTTTTGTTCTTTTGTTGAGAAGAATGCTTCAGATTCACAGCATTCAAACTTTCTGGTGGATGAGAAATGGTGCATAAATAAGCCTTGACCCTTTGCAAATAGCACATCATTAGATGGTTTAAATAATGCAGTTGCTGACTCCCCAGGTCTAAAATGTGTTTAATAGACAATACGATTAAAACCGAATGGTAATTGAGTGATTAGTAATTAGGAGGGTAAACAGGTTTTGAGCATTTTACAAAGACAAAGAGTACAAAATAGTGGTTTGTTAACCTTTACAATGATTCTTCCTTCCACAAAATTATTGAATTGTGAACTTTTAATTAACTCACAAAAATGCAATACATACATGCATATACTGCATGATTCTTATTCATTAGATAAGAAAGCAATATGAGCCAGAATGCTTTTTAAATCAGATGAGCCTAGCCTGAGTGAAGACCTGATTTTCTTAAGTGATGTAATGAATAGAATGGGTATGTGTGTATTTATATATTGTAAAGTTTAAACATTGCTTTGCCAAATCCTTATATAATGTTATGCACATTCATTTGTAAATATTCATTTAATTATACATGCATATAATGCATGGCATACACATATATATATAAATAGAAATAAATACATGTACAGTTATTTTTTTCATTTTGTAGACTGCTATGCTTAAAGAATAAATGATCAAATGGCTACCCTTTCTTTAGAAAGAAAACAAAGTCTGTTGTTGCTGAAACCATTTCCAAAGCATTTAAAAAAAATAAATTTACTTTTTATTGCAGACAATCAACAACCAACCTAGATGTTTTAATATGCAAATTTGAACAAGAAAAAAAGCCTTACTTTAAAAAACCTGTGAACTTCTGCTATTTACAATTTGTTTTTGTTAAATTTATCAAAGTAGTAACAAAGCTCTTTTTTTTTTTCATATTCCCACACTCTTTTTAAAATGTATCTGTCACTATCCAATAACCTTCCCCTTCCCTAGAAGTTTTCCTTTGAGGAAAAAAAATGTGAAATAATAAAAGAAAAATAAAACATTTTTGCCACATTTGAAAATGTGCATCTCATTTGACAGCCTTTGCTTTACTGGCTTCCTTTTGTTCATTACCGTGTCATGAGTAGTGCTAATATAGAGTGTTGGGAAGGATAAACACATTTACATACTTACTACAAGTATCTATGTATATACACATGGTATAGTGGGGAAAAGGCTGCTTCAAGCAGCTCACAAGTCTATAAATTGCAGAGTTTTGCCCATTTGTGCTGGAAGATTCTTCATCAATAAAATTGGAGTCATTAAAGGACCTTAGCAATATCTTAAAGATATCTGTTCCATTCTCCTGTTTCTGTTCTGTTCCATTTGTAATGAACCCTAGGTGTACAAATGGATGGATGAGTTCTACAGGTGGTCCATTCAACTTCATTTCATAATCTCTGTGATAGCTATTTTTTAATTCACTTGGTCTTTCCTTTGAGAATGATCAAGCCAAAACTCTTGAATGGTTACAGATCTCTTCCACAACATTCTGCAGTGTTCCAGAGTGTGATACAAGAAGCTGCATAGTCATTGTCATTTTTAGGAGGGATCATCTGAAAAACTTTACCATCTATAGGGAATCCCTCTTTAACTTGGATTCTATAAAGGATCTCCTGTGTCTCTGTGGCAGGTACACAAATTGTTATAAATCAATATATGGTGGTCATGAGCAGGCTGAAATATAATACCATAAGGAACTTTGAAGAGGAGTAGAAATAAAATATATTATTAGGAAAATGTTGTAAGAACTACTATAAGAAAATCTCTAGGGTCGAAACTGAAAGCTGTACTTGGCTATAGAATAAAACACAATCCAAATTTGTAATTAAACAGTTACTTTCTTTAATCAGTTGAACAAAAATTCACAGGTTAGAGGCAGACTGCAGATATCTAGGGTTTCTTTCATGCCTGAAAAACCTGAAGAGAAACAGTCATGTCTTCTCGGAGTAGGAAAAGTATTCCAAATGGCCACACATTCAGACATCTATTCCTACACTATGGATCATCAGTCTAAGGGATAAATTCCTCTTGACCTATCACCAGTTGAAATATTTTTATTTCAATTCTGGCCTACCATAATCCATTCCTTTTCTCCTAGTGACCCAAATCACCAACTGCTGCAAATGATATCCCCAATTAGGATAAAAAATGCTAGGAACGGCCTCTTCATTGGCCTCTGGTTTCATCAAAGTAGATAGGTATTGGCAGAGAGGGTTCTTTTCCAATCCTTCATTCTCAGAAATTTAGCAACAAATATTTTCCTTAGTTCATTCCTGAATTACAGAAAAATTATACATTTAAACAAGGCACTGTATTGAAAATAATGTGCAAGTATATTAATGTAATAGAAATGACAACAGTGATCAAAGATTTATAATTGGGGCTACTTCAATTGCTGACCAGTAGGCCTGAATATGACATCCTTACCCTCTCTGCTTTTATGTCATTAACATATTCCAGAGTCCCATTAAGCTGTCAATGCATTTGGCTATTTATCCTTCTGACCATCACAAATTCTAAATCATTTCACCAGAGCCATTTCTTTCTGGGGACAAACTAGAATCTGTTCCCTTCTGACAATATAAAAAACATATAGATTTTACCACAGTATAAAAAGGTTGTTTAATTTGACTTTCTATGCAAAAATATATAGTAAATATGTATTTTATTGGGCCTACTTGGACCTAGAGATTTTATCTAGCCTGAGAAACTTTAGACTTAAAGGAAGCAGAAATTCAATAGACTACTCAGAGAAGCTTCTTTCTTCAAGATGGTTACTTATCAAGAGATCCATTTCTATATTCCATTTAATCTATTTAAAGGGAAAAATTCTCCTCAGATATTGCAATTAGCTCTTGAGTTCTTATCTCAATTCTAGCCTACCCACAGTTAGTTATGTAGTGAGGGAAAAGATAACAGGTGAAAAATTAAAACATTAGAGTAACATCCCCCTTTTTTTTAGGAGAAAGAGAATATCTCTCACAGGTTGTTTGGACCCCCTATGGAAGACTTATAGAAAAAATATGGAAAATAGTGGGTTGGTTGTTTTGCTATGGATGGGCTATTATCTGTACTATTGCAGGGAATATTAATTAATGAAACTACAGAGCTATTTGAATATTTGTATGTTTGTGTGTGTATGTACATACATACACACATACTCTTGTACACACATATGTGTGTGTGTACATGAAAGTTTCCCCTTCCTCTCCTTCTTACCTACTCTCCTCCATTTTTCACATCTATAGCCTTCTCTATTTTTGTTTATATCTATATCTACCTAGGAAGCTGCTAAGATAGAGTGATAGATCTGGATTCAGGAAGATCTGAGTTTAAATTTGGCTTTAGACACTTACTAGCTGTGTGACTCTGGACAAGTAACTTAACCTTTGTTTCCTTAACCCACTGGAAAAGTAAATGGCAGACTCCTCTGATATCTTTGCCAGAGAACTCCATGAACAACATTGTCCATGAGTTAATCAAGAGTCAGATATGACTGAATGACTGAAAAACAACATAATATTTGTACTGATAACTAAATATACACATATCTATAACTATGCTTATATCAATTTTGATTATATATATTTATACTCATATCTATATCCATCTCTTTATATAACTATAGGTATCTGTGTGTCTATTATAGATTCATTTCCATGTATAATTTGTGTGACTTGTACTAGAGAATTTTAGGATTGAAAGAACATCACAGATTATCTAATTCAAGCTATACATGAAATCTCCTTTTCACCATCCCATTGTTCATCCTTCATTTTTGAAGTGGACTAATGACATAAACTATATCTTGACTTGAGTGTGAATTGGATGTGAGGCAGAGTTGCACAAAGTTATCAATCTTACTTTCTCTTTCAGAGTCATAAAAGTCCAGTGGCAAGACAAAAATCAAGATGACTGATGTTAGCCCAGGATGCAATGGATGAAGTTGGTATCGTCAATGTTTGATCAAGATCTAAGGACTTCTCAGCACCTGCTTCAGATGCCTTTTTGGCTATTGGAAGAAATTGTTCTTATCTGCCCATTCCATTGGAGAAAGTCTTCATTCATATGCTTGGGGTATACATCTCCCTAACTCTCCAACAGGCTTGAGGCTTGTCAGTTACTCTCAGTCTGATTTAATTCACTTACCAAGATGCTTTTACTGGTATGTGGCCACTGCATGCTACAACCTCTTGTTGTCACAGGTGAGGGTTGAGTGACAGGTGGACACCAAAGATGGATGAACAGTTCTGAGAAGGGCTCCACAAGCCATTGTGAAGACTCCTTTGAGGAAGAACTTACTTCCTCCTGAAGAAAATCACTGTACTTTGGATTAGTCATGTGTATTAGGAAGTTTTCTTTTCCATCAGGCTAAACATTCTTATTTTTTTAACCAATTTTCAAATAGCAGAAATTCTATGCTCTTCACATCATAGTCCTGCTAAGAACAACCTTCAAATAATCAATGGACTTCCTTTTTGTGATTCTCAAACATAGACACAATTTTCTGATTTAGATTCCAAAACAGGTTATTATGGGGCTTTCTAATACTTCTTATTCTAGATGGAACTCAGAAAATATCTAATATAAATTAGATAAGACCAAAAATCCTTTCTATATCACTAACAAATCACTTAATGAAAATCTCTACTAAGGGTTAGTAACTATCTCCGAAGAGCTTCCATTTCACATTTGGAAAACTCTAAATATTTTATAACTATTCAAGATTATCAATTGCAAAACCATTTCCAGGTTTAAGATGATGATGAGATATACAACACAACTTAATAATATAGTTTGGGAATTTGGGTCTCAGTTTTCCCATCTTTATCTACAGTCCAAATTTAAAGAGTTGAATTACATAGTCTTTAACTTCCTTCCAACCCTAAATATATGAACCTTTGATCATTACTTGTTCTTTACATTGATGAAATCAAAGATTATCTTTCATTCTCCTCAACCTCCCTCCCCAAAGAAACAAAAAAACATCATTAGGATACTTTCTGGTTGCAGTGAGCTTAAATTTATCATCTTTGCAATTTCCATTCATCACTCCTATAACTTTTATCATATGATGATCCTTTCAGTCTTTCCTTCATCAGACTAAATACCCAGAAATGTAGACTCATAGGTATTCTTCAGTTCTTTGACATATTATTGTCCCTTGTAACTTCCTCCCCAAGAATGAGGCAATTACTTCACACTATTAATTTGTAGAAAATTGCTGTAGTATATCATCTTTTTCCATTTTATGTTAATAATCTGAGCTTTGAAAGTTTTAGCAAGCTACTGGGTAATTTGATATCAATTGAGGTTAAATTAAGACACACCTTGAAAAGCAGCTCAATTGTGAAGCCACTCCAATTGAAACTAATACCTTTGGTGGGTTCATCATATGTCAAAGAGATGGAGCTTGCAAGGCAAGCTTCTCTTTTTCTTTACTCTCTACCTTGTGCCTTAGGGAGCTGAAAAAAGAAATTTTAAAGCTCAAATTAAAGGACTTTGTTCTCATTCAATTTGGAGACAGGAAATTGGGGATTGCTTAGCTGAGGGAACTTTCAAAGGATTAATTGAACATATTCCTTGGGTGTTTTTTTTTTTCTCTCCAGTGGATGAGATATACAACAGAACCAACTGATATCTCATCATTAATCAGGATGGTAATTATTTTGATATAAAAAAAGCCTCCATAGTAATACAGTATAATCCAATAACAAGCAACAGTAGTTCCTTTGTGATAAATTGACACTAAAACAAAATCTTAGCAATCTCACATTATTTAGAGGAGCAATGATCAAAGACAGAAAGAGCTAGGCAGCTTCATATATTCTCCACTGATTCAGAGATATTGTCAGTAATATGGAATATGGTTACTACCTGGGAGGGCTAGAGAAAAGTTTTAAACCTCACATTTATAAATCTCAGGTAAAAGTTGGACTTAAGTATAAAAAATAGAGAAAAACAATTCTTCAGTAACCTACAAATTATCAAGGTTGTTTTAAACTCTACTTATAAAGAGTCTCCCAGATCCTTCCAGGACAAATAACAGTATAAGTTAAGAAAGGGGGAAAAAGAATGGAGATTCATTTTACTAGATTAAATAGTAAGAAAATATAGAAGGCTGGATGGAGTTGGCCTCTTATAGAGGGTATTTAGTTTCAGACTTCTCATTCATTTTGTAAGCTGCTATCAAATTAAATTTAAATTTACCTAAAATATTACTTTCAACTTGGCAATGTTAAATGACTTGTCCAGTATTCCACAGATAGAAACTGTTAGGTCTGAGGCCAGATTTTTTTTTCTTTTTTCTTTTCCTTTCTTTTTTTTTTTGGCTGAGGCAATGAAGATTAAGTGATTTACACAGCTAGGAAGTATTAAGTTTCTGTGGCCAGATTTGAACTCAGGTCGTCCTAACTTTAGGGTAGATGCTCCCACTACTGAGCCTATAAATGCATATAAAGAACCTCAAATCTGGAATTTCTTTGATCAAAAATATTCACTGACTCCCCATTGTTTTCTTGGCCTGGCATTCTAGGCCTTCTATAATCTAACCTATTTCTAGAAAGTTCTCATGCATATTAAAATATTATATTAACATTCTCTGTCTCTGTCTCTCACTCCCCCCCACCCTTTTCTCAGTCACTCACATGCAGTTTCTCTCTCTCTTTCTCTTCTCTCTCTCATTCTCTCAATACAGTTTTCTCTGTCTCTGTCTCTGTCTCTGTGTCTATGTGTGTAGGAACAAAAAACCTAGAAACCAATCTATTGGATCATAAATATAATTAAATATGATTGTGCCACAAAATATTACAAAAATATGAAATTCAGAGAAATATGGAGACACAAGAATTGATGCATATAAAGAACTAGGAAAAATACATTCAATTACTAAATGATATAAGTTAAAAGAAGAATCAAATGCCATGGGAAACTATAGCTATAATTACTAATTTTAGCTAATTGTGATGAAGAAGTAAGAAAATCCACCATTTTTGTTTTGTTGAACAGGTGGGAGGACTAAAGACAATGTCAAAATGTATGTGATCCTATGTTGCTCTATTTTGCTCAACTATTTTTTTTTTGGTCTATACGCTGATTATATTTAATTATTTAAGTGTATTTTTCAATAAGTACAATACATCTTAACATTCAGATTGAAACTCCAGACTTATGAGTAGTAAATCTGGAGGGAATTCAAATCAAAGTCTTCTTATAACTCCCTGGGTTGGACCCTGATTAATGTCCAAAAAAATTCAGGGGAGGTTATACCAATTCTGGACCAATAGGTTCCACCAATTGCTCTAAAAATATGTTATACCATTACCATTTAATATATTAATTTTCCCAAAAAAGAGTCTTTTGAGAGTCAGGTTATGTAGAATGAGCTATAAAATAAACTGGAAAGCAAGAATCTGTCAATAAGAGAGGGAAGGGAGAAGAAGTTAAAATATACTGGAGTTAGCCTGTGAGTTCCTATTGTTAAATTTTCAGTATGGGCATTTACACTTGGGAAATAGTTAAACACTACAAATCAGGGCTTGATTTATTGTTTTGTTGATGGTCTAGATTTAAGAAAGGGATGGGGAAAATGTTATTAATGAAAATTAAGTTTAAAACTGTGATGTATTTTTTTTTTAATCATCACATCCCTATATTCAGGCCCTAGCTACCCAGGAGGAATGAAACCCATTTTCAGTCCATCAGCAGCTCATTTGAGAATATATGAATTGTTTCTGTGCTTGCCTATGCTCTTGATCAGTCAGCTTAAACTCCATTGCTTCTTCTGAAAATATACCATTACCTGCCTTATGTTGAGAATTTTCTTCCTGGCAAAAAGTAGATGTTACAGGGCTATAGGCAAAACAGCAGCCTCTTGGGAAACCAGAGTGAAGGAAAAGAACAAAGAAAGAAATAGCATGATGCTATTGCCAGCAGTGGATACTGCACCCATTCCCTTTCAGCCCTTTGCTTCTTTGGATCGATATGGTTGCCTATGACTTTTTTTCCCCTATTAAGAGTAAGAAAATGTAAACAACAAGAGTAACCTTTTCTTTTTCTTTTTCTTTTTCTTTTTCAAAGAATTTGTGTTGGAGCAATGGATCTAGGGAATGTAAGCTTGAGAGCAGCAATAACATCTGGGGGTTGTTGAAGAGGGGAGCAGTAGTGAATACTTTTTCTGGCTATTTTCTGTGCCTGGCAGACTCTGTGGTGTCCCTTTTCTGTTGCCTTCAAACAATGCTGGTCATTGTTTTCTGAAAATATACTGATTTTTATTATCATCATTATTGTCATCATTATTATTGCTTTTCTCTGAGTGACCTTAGAGAGCAAATTTCCACATATTGACAGTCACTGAATGCGAGTGCTTTAGAAACTTTATGAAGCTGGAGTTTGCTGAGGTCACCTGGTTTTTGAGGCTGCGTGGGCAGGGCCCCTACAGTTACAGAGAAATGGACTGAAATTACCTTCATGTTCCATTCACCATCCAAGCAGATGCATTTTCTCATTATATTCTGTTTCACAATGAGAACAAGTCAGAGTAGTTCATATACATTATTGTAGCAGGCAGAGTCTCTGAGTGCCCTTATCTACTCAATGAGAAAAAAAAAAGGAATAGAAGTTTGGGTTCCCATATTTCAGGATGCTGTGAAAATTGATATCTTTCATTAAAGGCCAAGGGGCTCTATTACACCCCAAAAAGTTTCCTGTCAGGTGTTAAGTTTACTTCCCAAAACTTGTCTGGGAAAATTAATGAGGTAAGTTTTTACCCACCATGTCAGGTAGTTTTTCCATTGCTAGCTGTAAAAAGCAGGTAGCAATCTCACTCTACCTTGAAGGCATCATTCATTATAAATTACTTGCTTTCAATCATGAATAGAACACAGTGAAGGGGATAGCACCAGAGAGGTTCTTCTCTGAACAATTTTAGAAGGCAAGAAGAGAAGGATTAAGTATACATGTTATTTTCAAACTTCCTCAGATGAACTGTTTTGACTTCAAATAACATGCTGGTAGCTGGTTTCTTAGGAGTTATCTGTGGCTAGACTCAATACTGTTTCTTGACATTATTTCTTGATAAGAGCCGTCATTTATGAAAGAAGGAATCTTCTCTTTGGTATGGTGATTTGAAGAACTATATTATTCTGAGAGTGATCTCATAACTTTCTACATATTATCTTGGTGCAAGATTTTGAAGATCCTAAGGAGCTTGTTTTCCATTCTAAAAATGCAGTCATTTGTTTATTTGTTTGTATAGTCATCATTTATTTGTTTGTTTCTTTTTTTTCCCATATGAATGACATGACAAAGTACTCACATACAGGATTTGAAAGTTTATCAAGCATTTTTAACAAGCATTTTCCTGTCTAAGAGACAGGAAGAAAAATTATGGTTATTCTCATGCTTTGGAGATAAGAATGGGGTTGATTGAGTTACTCCATCATATCACCCCACTCTACTTAAAATAAGTGATAAGATGCTCTGGTACCCTACCAAATGAAAAGGATCAATCATAGGCATTAAACTAAATCTGAAAAGCATTTGGAAATAGACTGACAATTGCACAGGAAGGAAAGTTCTAATAAATTAAGAAAACTTGATCATGCCCTAGTAGTCATCTTTAAATTATCAAACAGGTTGAGAAGGGAGTTATTGTAGAATATAAAGAACTTATAGTGTTCCAATAAATTCCCTGAGAAATATTTGCTTGCATGGGGACCAGAGTAGGGGACAGGAGAAAGGCTTTGGTTTTGACCTTGACCTGCATATCCTTCCTCTTTTTCCTTTGTATGAAAGAGTGCATTGCAAACAGATATTAACTTCTTATGTTCTCAATTGTGTGCAAATGACATTTATAGATTAACTGACAATAAGGCTTACCTTGGGAGCCCAGGAAAGATTGAATATAGATTCATGGCTTCATAAAGAATTCGGCAAAGAAACTACACTTACACCTAAGGAAAACTTTCTGAGCATTCCACAAGTGTGTGACAAATACTTCAAATAACCCAAAGTATGCTACTTCTTCATTAGAGGTGCTTCTAAACTTAAACCAATTTCCCCCATATTCTATATATACTTGTAGAATAGTATGTTACAGACTTTGGGATGTATATTTTTTGTTTTATTTTTCTTTACCAATTATTTTAACTATTTTCTCTCAGTAAATATCCCTTTTTCAATTACTTATAGTTAATGACAAAAATATTCTTAGTGTATACTCTTGAGAGGAAGGCCATTTACATTTGAGAATCAAACTCAGCTCCTCAGGAATAATCCCAGTACTCTGATGGGGGAGAGTTACTTAACTTGGCAGACTTGATTTATTATTGTAATAAATAATTATGACAATTTTCCTTCTCTCAGCCTTAGTTTCCTTATCTGTATAATCCACATAAATTCTGGGGATAACAGCCACAATTATATCATTAAAAATGTTGAAGGTGTGAGGTCTTTAGATTCCAAAATTCAATGTTTTTTCCATTAGGCCAAACAACTGGTCTATTCAGGACACATTCACATGGAATTTTTGGTATTATCTAATTTGGACTCAGTAAATAATACCAGTTAGTTCAGGTTAAGACAGGACATTTGGCAATAAACTTTTTATTTTGATCCTGAGTAAAAGGAAATAGAAGTACTTAAGATGGTCATAAACAGACATATGATTTTCTTGTTGGTCATGAGAATTCTCAGTTCCCCCTGATTTTATATGAAACTTGGAATTTCACAGGAAATCTCTTTTTTAAAAAAAATAACTTTTTATTTTCAAAATATATGCAAAGGTAGTTTTCAACATTAACCCTTACAAATTTTTTACTATCTCCCTTCTCCCCATCCCCTCCCCTAGACATCAAGTAATCCAATATATGCTAAATATGTGCAATTCTTCTATATATAGGTTCACAGTTATCATGCTGTACAAGAAAAATCAGATAAAAAAATGAGAAAAAATGAGAAAGAAAACAACAGTACAAAAGGTGAAAATGCTATGTTGTGATCCACATTCAGTTTCCACAGTCCTCTCTCTGAGTGCAGATGACTCTCTCCATCACAAGACTATTGGAATTGGCCACAATCATCTCATTGTTGGGAAGGGTCATGTCCATCAGAACTGATCATCATATAATTTTGCTGTTGCTAGATACGATATTCTCCTTGTTCTACTCACTTCACTTAGCATCAGTTCATGTAAGTCTCTCCAGGTCTCTCTGAAATCATCTTGCTGATCATTTCTTATAAATCAATAATATTGCATAACATTTTTATGCCATAAATTATTCAGCCATTTCCCATATGATGGACATTCATTTTCCAGTTCCTTGCCAAGAAAAAAGGGTTGCTACAAACACTTTTGCATATATGGTTCTTTTCCCCTTTTTTATGATCTCTTTGGAATATGGGCCCAATAGAGACATTGCTGGATCAAGGGGTATGTGTAGTTTGATAGTCCTTTGGACATATTTCCATATTGCTCTCCAGAATGGTTGGATTAGTTCACAACTCCCCCAATAACATATTACTGTCCTGGTTTTCCCACATCCACTTCAACATTTATCATTATCTTTTCTATAATCTTAGCCAATCTGAAAAGTGTGTAGTGATACCTCAGAATAGTCTTAATTTGCATTTGTCTGATCAGTAGTGATTTAGAGCATTTTTCATATACTTATAAATGGCTTTAATCTCTTCATCTGAAATTTTTTTATTCATATCTCTTGACTATTTATCAGTCGGAGATGGCTTGTATTCTTATATATTTGAGTCAGTTCTCTCTATATTTTAGAAATGAGGCCTTTATCAAAATTCTTAGATGTAAAAATGCTTTCCCCAGGTTTCTGTTTCCTTTCTAATCTTGTCTGCATAGATTTTGTTTGTACAAAATCTTTTTTAACTTAATATAATAAAAATTATCCATTTTGCATTTCATAATGTATTCTAGTTCTCCTTTGGTTACAAAATCCTTCCTTCTTCACAGATCTAAGAGGTAGACTGTTCTTTGTTCTTCTAATTTCCTTCTAATATATCACTCTTTATATCTAAATCATGAACCCATTTTGACTTTATCTTGTATAGGGTATTAGGTGTTGGTCAAATTCTAGTTTCTGCTATACTATTTCCAATTTTCTCAGCAATTTTTGTCAAATAGTGAGTTCTCATCCTAGAAGTTGAGTTCTTTGGGTTTATCAAACAACAGATTACTGTAGTCATTGACTACTGTGTTTTGTGAATTTAACATATTCCACTGATCAACTACTTTATTTCCTAGCCAGTACCAAATAGTTTTGATGATTGCTGTTTATAATATAGTTTTAGTTCTTGGTACAACTACATCCCCTTCATTTTCACTTTTTTCATTAATTCCCTTGAAATTCTTGACCTTTTGTTCTTTCAGATAAACTTTGTTATTATTTTTCTAGCTCTGTAAGGTCATTTCTTGACAGTTTGGTATGGCACTGAATAAGTAGATTGAATTAGGTAGAATTGTCATTTTTATTAGATTAGATCAGTCTATCCATGAACACTTGATATTCTTCCAATTGTTTAGATATGACTTTATTTGTATGGAAAGTGTTTGCAATTGAGTTCATACAGTTCCTGACTTTGTCTTAGAATGTAAATTCTCAAATATTTTATATTATCTACTATCATTTATCTATTAATCTCTCTTTTATTTTTAATGGAATTTCTCTTGTATCTCTTGCTGCTCTTACCAACTTTGTTGGTAACATATACAAATGCTGATGATTTATGTGGGATTATTTTGTATCCTGCAACTTTGCTAACATTTTTAAATGTTTCTGGTAATTTTTTAGTTGATTCTCTATGATTCTCTAAATATACCATCATATCCTCTGCAAAGAGTGATAATTAATTTCATTATCTACTCTAAGTCCTTTAATTCCTTTTTCTTCTCTTATTACCAAAGCTAACATTTCTAATACAGTATCGAATATTAATAGTAATAATTATCAACCTTGTTTCACCTCTGATCTTATTGGGAATGGTTCTTGTTTCTCCCCATTAGATATGATGCTTGTTTATAGTTTTAAATAGATGCAACTGATGCACAGGAAATCTCTAAGCAGCTTCTTGCCCAAGTCTAAATTGACAGAGTTTTATTGTCTAACCTGATCAACTAAATTGGATTACTGTCATATTTTTTTTTCATTTTATCATTTTTGGAACATTTTGGAACCAAAACTACTCTCTTTTTGAGTAGGAAAGACTGGACATACCCACATAATCTCTATGCCCTAAATGTAGTAAACATTACAAAGAGGCACAGATGAGTTCATTCAATTTATCAGGTTACAAAGAAATGGGTATTTTAAGACCTTGGACTTTTTTTAAAAAGATGCTAATAGTTTAAAATACCCAAGGTTAAAATGAAATAACAAACTCTTCAGAAAGCTAAGAAAATTTATGGTATGACTAATTTAATTCAGATTACTTACTATCATTTCCTCCTTCACAGAAGTGTCTTTCTCTCTGATGTATTCACTAAGAGAAGATGTGGCAATATCTGAACAAGGAAAATGATAGTCCCTTACCTGAACATCATTTGCTTTTATCAATTCTTCCCAGGTGACAGAAATTAAGAGATAACAATTGTTACTTAATCCTTAAGAATTTATCTTTCAATAAAACACAGACTAGGCAACACATCCTCAGTGAAACTCCCTTGATTCCATACACCCACAATCACCCACCTAATAAGTGTTATTTCTCTTTCAGTATAGTAGGACTTAAAAACATATTAGTTGATGTTTAAGAATAAATGTTAAATTCTGAGACATTGTCATAAAATTCAGGAATTGTGGTATTTGGACAAAAGTTGAGTGCAACTAAATAGGACAAGTTGAAAAAAAATCAAACTCATTTGTCTAGAAATAGCAAGCAATGGATAACACACTGGACCTATACTCATGATAACTTGAGTTCAAATCCAGCTTTAGAGACTTATTAGATTTGTGACTTTGACAAATCACTTAATTTCCATCTGCCTAATTTTCCTCAACTGTAAAATGAGGATAATAATGACATCTACATTCCAGGATTATAAAAACAAAATGAGATAATGTTTGTAAAGTGCTTAACACAGAGCCTGGCACAGACTGGCACTCAAATTCATTTTTTTTCTTTCCTTCCTGGTTTCCTGCAATTATCATCACTAGGATTTTAGAGAAGAGAAAAATGCCTAGATTTAGTAAATTATATATATATATATATATATATATATATATATCTTTATATGTAGATATAGTTCTAGCACTATCTATTTTTGTGTATGTGTGTGAGTATAGGTAGATGTAAAGCAAGAAAAGCAGTCAAAGAGGGGATCAAAAAAACTGGAAAATAGCATCTAAGAAGAAAGATAGTAATAATATAAAGATATGAAATGCCTATCACAGTTATACAATATAATAATAGTAAGTAGATTGAATTAGAGATATTGTAAGTACTACTGAGACTAAGTCATTGGTAAATCATGACTGTAATATGGGTTTGGAAGGATATATCTTATTCAAAAGCAATATAATGGATAAAAGGATTTGTACAGTAGTATTGCATATTAACTAAATATGCTTATGTGAGGAAATCCAGGAATCTGATGGAAAAAATATAGTATAGATCATCTGAGTTAAGATCATTTATTAGAAAAAGAGATGTGATATTTTCATGGGAGTATTCTAAAGACTTCTTGTTCAGAAGCTGAATCAAAGGAGAAAGAAAAGAAATACATCACATCTGAAATAGAAGGACATTATTTAATAGTCTTTTTTTTTTTTTTATTTAATAGCCTTTAATTTACAGGATATATACATGGGTAACTTTACAGCATTAACAATTGCCAAACCTCTTGTTCCAATTTTTCACCTCTTACCCCCCCCCCACCCCCTCCCCTAAATGGCAGGATGACCAGTAGATGTTAAATATATTAAAATATAACTTAGATACACAATAAGTATACATGACCAAAACATTATTTTGCTGTACAAAAAGAATCAGACTCTGAATTATTGTACAATTAGCTTGTGAAGGAAATCAAAGATGCAGGTGTGCATAAATATAGGGACTGGTAATTCAATGTAATGGTTTTTAGTCATCTCCCAGAGTTCTTTTTCTGGGTATAGTTAGTTCAGTTCATTACTGCTCCATTAGAAATGATTTGGTTGATCTTGTTGCTGAGGATGGCCTACGATCCATCAGGACTAGTCATCATCTATATTGTTGTTAGTATATAATGATCTCCTGGTCCTGCTCATTTCACTCAGCATCAGTTCAGTGTAAGTCTCTCCAGGCCTTTCTGAAATCATCCTGTTGGTCATTTCTTACAGAACAGTAATATTCCATAATTTTCATATACCACAATTTATTCAGCCATTCTCCAACTGATGGACATCCATTCAGTTTCAGTTTCTAGCCACTACAAAAGGGCTGCCACAAACATTCGTCACATACAGGTCCTTTCCCTTCTTTATAATCTCTTTGGGATATAATCCCAGTAGTAACACTGCTGGATCAAAGGGTATGCTCAGTTTGATAACTTTTGAGCATAGTTCCAAACTACTCTCAAAATGGTTGGATTGTTCACAACTCCACCAACAATGAATCAATGTCCCAGTTTTCCCATCACCCTCAACAATCATCATTATTTTTCCTGTCATCTTAGCCAATCTGACAGGTGTGATATGGTATCTTAGAGTTGTCTTAATTTGCATTTCTCTGATTAATAATGACTTGGAGCATCTTTTCATATGACTAGAAATAGTTTCAATTTCTTCATCTGAGAAATTGTCTGTTCATATCCTTTGACCATTTTCAATTGGAGAATGAGCTGATTTTTTATAAATTAGAGTTAATTCTCTATATATTTTGGAAATGAGGGCCTTTATCAGAACCTTTGACTGTAAAATATTTTCCCACTTTATTGCTTCCCTTCTAATCTTGTCTGCATTAGTTTTGTTTGTACAAAAACTTTTCAGTTTGTTATAATCGAAATTTTCTATTTTGTGATCATGTAATCTCTAGTTCTGCTTTTGGTCATAAGACCTTCCCCTTCCACAGGTCTGAGGAGGTAAACTATCCTATGTTCCTCTAATTTATTAATAATTTCATTCTTTATCCTAGGTCATGAACCCATTTTGACCTTATATCTTGGTGTCTGAGCGTTAAGTATGGATCAATGCCTAGTTTCTGCCATATTAGTTTCCAATTTTCCCACAATTTTATCAAACAGTAAGTTCTTATCCCAAAAGCTGGGATCTTTGGGTTTATCAAAGACTAGGTTGCTATATTTGTTGACTGTTTTATCCCTTGAACCCAATCTATTCCACTGATCAACTAATCTATTCCTTAGCCAATACCAAATAGTTTTGGTAACTGCTGCTCTATAATATAATTTTAGATCTGGTACAGCTAAGCCACCATCATTTTGATTTTTTTCATTAATTCCTTGAAATTCTTGACCTTTTGTTTTCCATATGAACTTTGTTGTTATTTTTCTAGGTCATTAAAATAGTTTTTGGGAGTCTGATTGGTATAGCGCTAAATAAATAGATTAGTTTAGGTAATATTGTCATCTTTATTATATTTGCTCGCCCTATCCAAGGCATTTAATATTTTCAATTGGTTAGATCAGACTTAATTTGTGTGACAAATTGGTCTGTAATTTTGCTCATAAAGTTTCTGATTTTCCCTTGGCAGATAGATTCTAAATATTTTATATTATCAGTAGTTACTTTAAATGGAATTTCTCTTTGTAACTCTGACTAGTTGGATTTATTATGTGATATATAAGAATGCTGATGACTTATGTGGGTTTATTTTATAAAGCAACTTTGCTAAAGTTGTGGATTATTTCTAATAACTTTTAGCAGAATCTCTGGGGTTCTCTAAGTATACCATCATGTCATCGGCAAAGAGGTGATAATTTGGCTTCCTCATTGCCTATTCTTTTCGCTTTAATCTCTTTCTCAGCTCTTATTGCTATAGCTAGCGTTTCTAATACAATATTAAATAGTAACGTGATAGTGGCAACCTTGTTTCACTCAGATCTTATTGGGAATGGTTGCAGTTTGTCTCCATTACATATGATGCTTACTGATGGTTTAAATAGATGCTGCTGATTATTTTAAGGAAAGTCCATTTTTCCTATACTCTCAAGTGTTTTTAATAGGAATGGATGTTGGATTTTATCAAATGCTTTTCTGCATCTATTGAGGATGATCATATGGTTTTGTTAATTTGGTTATTGACATGGCCAATTATATTGATAGTTTTCTAATATTGAACCAGCCCTGCATTCCTGGTATAAATCTACTTGATCATAGTGTATTATCTTGGAGATGATTTTCTGTAGTCTTTTTGCTAATATCTTATTTAAGATTTTAGCATCAATATTCATAGGAGATTGGTCTTAATTTTCTTTCTCTGTTTTTCACTACCTGGTTTAGGTATCAGATTACCATGTCTGTGTCATAGAAGGAATTTGGTAGGACTCCTTCATTCCCTATTTTATCAAATAATTTATATAGCATTGGGGCCAATTGTTCTTTAAATGTTTGGTAAAATTCACATGTAAATCCATCTGGTCTGGGGATTTTTCTTAGGGAGTTGTTTAATTGCCTGTTCTATTTCTTTTTCTGAAATGGGACTATTCAAATTACTTCTTCCTCTTTAGTCTGGGAAGTCTGTATTTTTGGGTAGTCATCCATTTCCTTAGGTTATCAAATTTATTGGCATAAAGTTGAGCAAAATAACTCCTTATTATTTCTCTAATTTCCTCTTCATTTGGTGGAAAGTTCTCCCTTTTCATTTTAAGACGACTAATTTCATTTTCCTCCCTCCTTTTTCTAATCAGATTTACCAAAGGCTTATCTATTTTATTGGCTTTTCATAGAACCAACTCTTAGTTTTATTAATTAGTTCAATAGTTTTTTACTTTCAATATTTTAATTTCTCCTTTTAATTTTAAATTTCCAATTTAGTATTTGATTAGGGTTTTAATTTGGTCGTTTTTAGTTTTTTTATTAAGCCAATTCATTAATCTTTTCTTTCTCTGTTTTATTCAAGTAAGCCTCTAAGGATATAAAATTCCCTCTTATTACCGCTTTGGCTGCATCCACAAATTTTGGTATGATGTCTCATCATTGTCATTATCTTAGGTGAAATTATTATGTTATCTATAATTTCTGCTTCACCCAATCATTCTTTAAGATGAGATTGTTTAGTTTCAATTACTTTTTGGTCTATTTCCCCTAACTTTTTGTTGAATGTAGTTTTTTATTGCATCATGATCTGAAAAGAAAGCATTTACTATTTCTGCTTTCTTGCATTCAATTTGAGGTCTTTATGTCCTAATATATGGTCAATTTTGAATAGGTTCCATGAACTGCTGAGAAGAGAAGTATATTCCCTTCTATCTCCATTCAATTTTCTCCAAGATCCAACATACCTAATTTTTCTAATATTCTATTTACTTCTTTAATTTCTTTCTTATTTGTTTTGTGGTTTGATTTGTCTAATTCTGAGGTGCAAGGTTGAGATCTCCTACTATTACAGTTTTGTTGTCTATTTCTTCTTGCAACTCTTCTTATCCTTTAGGAAGTTGAGTGCCATACCACTTGGTGCATATATGTTTAATATTGATATTGCTTCATTGTTTATGCTACCCTTTAGCAGGATGTAGTTACCTTCCTTATCTCTTTTAATTAGATCAATTTTTACTTTTGCTTGATCTGAGATAGGATGCTACCCTACTTTTTGACTTCACCTGAAGCATAATAGATTTTGCTCCAGCCTTTTACTTTTACTCTATATGCATCCCTGCTTTAAATGTGTTTCTTGTAAACAACATATTGTAGGGTTCTGACTTTTGATCCAGTCTGTATCTGCCTCCTCTTTATGGGAGTTCATCCCATTTACATTTACGGTTAAATTACTAAATCTGTATTTCCTGCCATCCTAATAACCCCAGATTGTGCTTGCCTCCCCAACCCTCTTTCCCCTTTTAAACTTATGTACCCCTCTTGTATCACGATACTTATCCTCTTTATAATCCCTCCCTCCCCCTTTGAGTCTTTCCCCTTCCTTCCCTTATTACTCTTTTCTTTTCCTTTTCCTCTCCCCGTTTTTAATGGAGCGAGAGAATTTTCTCTAAAACAAATGTCAATTATTTTTCTTTGAGCCAACTCTGATGAGGTAAGATTCACACAATGTTCCTCCCCTCTCTAAATTCCCTCAGATTGATAAGTTTCCTTTGCCTCTTTGTGGGATGTGGTTCCCTCTTTTATCCCTCCTTCCACCTTATTCTGCCATCATCCCTTTTCCATATCTACTTCCCTTTTATGTTATATCAGTTACAATCAAATTATACATGTATTCTTTTGTATATCCACAACGAAATACAATTCTCAAGAGTTATTTTACCTTTTCTGCATCTCTTGAGTTCTATTCTTGGAGATCAAATTTTTGTTTAGTTCTGGTTTTTCTTCAGAAACAAATGGAATTCATTTGTTTCATTAAATATCCATCTTCTTCCTGGAAGAAAATGCTCAGCTTAGCTGGGTAGTTTATTCTTGGCTGCATCTCAAGTTCTTGTGCCTTTAGATATCATATTCAGGCCCTTCTTTCGCTTAATGTAGAGGCAGCCAGATCTTGGGTGATCCTTATTGTAGGCACCTCGGTATTTAAATGGTTTTTGGCTGCTTGTAAAATTTTTCCTTAATCTTATAGTTCTGAAATTTTGCCTACAATATTCATGGGGTTTTATTTTAGGGTTTCTTTCAGAAGGTGTTCGATGAATTCTTTCAATGCCTATTTTACCTTCTGATTCTATTACATCTGGGCAGTTCTCTTTGATGATTTCTTGTAAAATAGTATCTAGGCTCTTTTTTTCATCATAGTTTTCAGAAGTCCAATAATCCTCAGATTATCTCTCCTAGATCTATTTTCAAGTCTGTCGTTTTGCAAGTAGATAATTCGTGGTTTTTCCAGTTTGTCATTTTTTTGTTTTGCTTGACTGATTCTTGCTGTCTCAATGAATCATTAGTTTCAATTTGTTCAGTTCTAATTTTTAAGAATTATTTTCTTCAATAGCTTTTTACTTCTTTCTGTATATGTCAATTGAGTTTTGAATGTATTGTTTTGGTCTGTGGAATTTTTTCCATTTCACTAATTTTTTTTAGTGAATTATTTTCTTTTTCAATTCACAGATCCTACTTTCTTAGCGTGTTCTTTGTCTTTTCCAGTTCATGGATCCTACTTTCTTGCAGTTCTTTGTCTTTCCAAATCACAAATCCTACTTGTAGTGAATTCTTTATTTTTTCAATTGTATTTCAGGAAGTTGTTGCTCTCTTGTAGAAGCTTCTCTTTCCTTTCCCCATTTATCTTCTAACTCTCTTTTGAGACTTTTAATGGCCTCTTCTATGAAAGCATTCTGTAAAGGAGGACAGTCTGATGCATTTTTGCTGTTTGAGGTCTCTTCAGGTTTGCTGACCTGCTCTTTTTCTGCATAGAAGCTGTGATTGTTCTTTTCATCTTTTTATTCATGTTTTAAAAGCCTTTAGGGTAGGTCTCTAGGCAAGGGGGTTACCAGCTTCCTCTGCAGAATAGGGAGAGATGTAAACCGATTTCTGGCTCCAAGGTATGGGAGTGCTCTGTGAGGAGTTTTCCCTTCCCCAACAGGAGGTGGATTCAGCACTGGCCGAGCTATCAAACTGTAGTAGGGCTGAGTGGATTATCGATTGCCCTAGGCTAGAGACTAAGTGGTGAAAGTGTCACCGCCCAGGCCGGAGCCTCTTGTGGGACTGTGGTATGGCAGCTGACTGCAGAACGCAGACAGCCACAAACTCTGCCTAGTGTCTCTGCCTGATGCAAATCGGCCCTGGAAAAAAGCTCCATGGCCCCAAGCCGAGCTCCCCCCCTGCAGATTGGAGGCTAACCGGGCTCTCCTCCTGCCGTGCAGGATCTACACTGCCCAAGGAAAAGCCCTTACTGCGGGTTGGGGCTGCTGCGCTGTGCTGAGATCTGTCCTTCACCCCAGTCTTGAGACTCTCCTAGGAACCTAATTTCTCTCCCAGTCTCTTGATCTCCCCCTGGCCCCAGAACCAACCTTTTTTGGCGAGACTGCAGATTTTTTGGCTGGTGAGTTGTTCTACTTCTTATCTTTACAATTGTAGCAGTCAAGACTATTTTTGAGGCTTGATATATTATTGATAAAGAGGGTAAGAGAAGAGCTTAGAAAGACGGGTGTGTCTTCTCCGCCATCTTGGCTCCGCCCCCCTATTTAATAGTCTTAAACTATCTGGAGATTTCTTGAAATCTCTTCCCTTCCAAAAGCATGTAATAAATTAAAGATTACTACTACTAATATTGTTATGCTTCAAAATGTAGAGGCAAAAATTGAAGGGAATACTATTTTGTTCCCACTTCTGATCAGCAAGAGGAAACTCTCTGGACATGTTCTGACATTGAGTCTACTTTTGATGAGGGTCAATTTTAAATGGTTCAAAAAAAGAAAAAAATATTAATATTTTGCAGAAATATTTAGCATGAGAAGAATGAGAACCTCTTGAGAATGAAATTCTAAAGACACATTCAAATAACGAGGAAGAAAAAGGATTATATTGTTGAACTGAGCTTTCATCAACCAGTTCAATTTTTAATAGACAAGTATAATAGATGAAAATAAGAGCAAGTAATTGAGGATGAATGCAAAAAAGTAAAATAGACCTATAAAAAAGTGTCAGTAGCTCCAAAGCCCAGAATAAACTAAAGTTGGTAATGATAGCTAAGGACCACTAAAAGATAAATTTAGATGTGTCAGGGAAAAAAGGATCAAATTAGGGATAGGACAGCTCCCAAGTGTAAGGGCATGATGATAATGGATAGTGGTAAGAATGCTGAGTTCCTCAATTCTTAGTTTGCTTCATTTTCTCAGACAAGGAAAAAAATGAACCAAAGGAGGAGGGGAAAGAAAAAAAAAACTCACAAGGAATGGAAATGAAAAATAAAGAAGAGCGGATAAAACAACATATAGCTATTCTAAATGAGTCCAGAGTCTGATCATAGACTACATTCAAAGGTATTAAAATAAATAATAGATGTGATTGCTCATTCACTAATAGTGATATTTAAATAATATTGAAGAATAAGACAGGAGCAGTTTGATTGGAAAATGGCACATAACCCATTTTCAAAAAATGAAAGGTTGCATATCACACGTCATTAGATTTGCCTTGTATCCCTGCAATTCTAGTACATAGAACATTCTAGAACAGTTTGTAAGCATTTAGAAATAGATGCAATGATCACTAGTAATATGGGGAAACAGATTCCTGGAGCACTCTGTAAATTGATAATGACCCATTAATAACAATTCTTTTGACCTACTACTAGTTCAACTTCAAGAGGTAGAATTTGTTTCTAAATCAACATTACTATACTATTTATCTTACTGATGTGTTTCCTTTTTCTCCATAAAGATAGCATCAAAGAATATTTCAAGTGCTTTTCCAAAACCTAGGTAAACTAATATTCTAATCATGTACCAACTAAGTTTTTTTTAAATTAAAAATAGAAATGTGGCTAGACTGGCATGACCTTTACTTGCATTTGCATTTTGTAGTGATCATTTCATCCTTTTCTAAGTGCTTACAAACTATCTCTTTAATAATATGTTCTAGAATTGCAGGGATACAAGTTAAGTCTAATGACCTGTGATATGCAATCTTTCTCATTTATTAAATATGGGTTATGTGCCATTTGCTAATCAATATTTTAATCAATCATGCTAATAAAGAGATGAAATGGACATTTGTCAAAGATGTAGAACTTGGTAAATAGAAATAATGTGGTGGATGACAGAATCAGAATCCAAAATGTATATTGATATCCTAAAACTTGAGTCAAAGAGAATGAGAAAAAATTTAATATTGTCAAGAAGTCCTACACTTGGATTGAAGAAAATCAACTTAAAATTCAGAATTGGAGAAAGATGTGGCTAGACAACAGTTCTAGAAAAAAATTATGGTGATTTTATTAAGTTGGTACAAATCAATGTAACTCAAGATGAAAAAGTGAAATTGAAATCTCCAGAGTGAAGGTGATCATTAAACTAACAATGTTTTGAATGAGCAAAATGAATGTTGTGCTGTATTCTCCCTTCCCCTGGTAAACTCTCATCTAGAGTACTTTGTTTAGCTGTGAGTGTTACATTTAAGGAAAATCATAAATGAATTAGAGAGTATGGGTGCTTTTTTGTGTCATGGATCCCTTTTTTGTGGTTTGAAGAATACTAACTTCCCATTCCTACAATACCTTTAAATGAAAAAAATGAAGTACATCAACTTACAAAGGAAACAAATCACATTGAAATCATTTTATCTATGTATATATGTATATATATATCTCCATGAAAACATAATGTAAAAATATAGATGTATATACACATGTGGATATTCATGTGTGTATAGATGTAAATTCACCCATGTATAGATAAATAGATAAATGATACATTACCAGTTATTGAAAGACAAGATGGTGAATAGATTAGAGAATACACTATATGTGATATTGTTTTATTTTTTTTTTTTCAGGAGAGACCTATTTTGCATGTAGAAGATAAGATTTATTGAAGTTCACAACAGATAATTTTATGTGATTGAAGGAAAAATTCTTATAGGATGTTTAGATTTGTTCTATCTGACCCCACACAACAGAACTAGGAACAACTGTAGTGAATGAGACCTTGATAGAACTGAAGATGGTCCATTTTGGCAATGATTTTTCAAAAGTGATAAGAAGGTAGATTTTTTCAAGTAAAGACTATCAAACTTAAATATGACTGCTGGCAAAATTTTAGAACATAACATATTTTTAAATGCTTAGAATTAATATTAGATTGATTTCATTTCTTTTGGCAAATCAGCCCAAAGTAAAGCAATCAACTCTGTTTAGTTTCTAATTAGCTTTCTTTTTTTTTTTTTTTTTTTCTTTTTTGGATTCTTAATATTGACAAAGCAAGGCAACATAGATATATTCCTCTTGCTCCTCCCCTCCTCCCCAAAAGACACAGGTCATTTTTTATTTGATGAAATGTGATGAAATTACACTAGTCATTAAAATGGATTTTGACTGTCCCAGTGATCAAATCCCAGTGATTATTATCAGACAGCATAGTGTAACCTAAGAAATGCTAGATTTAGAGTAATAATTAGGACTGAAATCCTGGGTCTCCCCTTTTCTACCTGTGTGACCTTATGTAATATTCTCCTCTAAAATTTTTTTAGTTTAGATTTTGACTGTCCCAGTGATCAAATCCCAGTGATTATTATCAGATAGCATATTGTAACCTAAGAAATGCTAGATTTAGAGTAATAATTAGGACTGAAATCCTGGATCTCCCCTTTACTACCTGTGTGACCTTATGTAATATTCTCCTCTAAAATGTAAAGTTCTCTGGGAGGAGGTTTCTTGGGGGGTTTCTGGAGACAGCCAGTAATCACCACAAGTGCAGCTAGGGATTAAAGTCCAAATCCTTTATTGTTTCCTTCAAAATCTTATCTTCTTCACTTGGGGCTTGGCTAGTTTTCTGGAGGCCTTCCAGATCATGGTTTCAATGTTCTCCACAGCACAGCCTGCCACCACTTCTCTGTCTTTCTTCGTTCTGCCCAATTGCCTTCTCTGGCTTGTGAATCTCCTGGAATGAATCCTGGCTGAGTCTTCTGACTTATATATGCTCTCTTAAAGGTGTGAATCTTGTAGAACTCTAGCAAGTACTAAGTACATAATCATTGTCTCTGTCAATTCCAGTGACTTAGTACCTTGATTCAAATTCTGGCCCATAACATCTCCTTGTAGGATCAGATCAATCATACTAAATCATGCTAAATTAGATAATTATTGTCTCTATCAATTCCACTGTCTTAGTACCTTGTAAGAATCTTAACAACCTTAGGTAAACCATTTTAATTCTGGGGTCCTCAATTTCCTCATCTTTAAAACAAGGTGCTTGAATTAGGTGATTAGTGATATCCCTTAAGGTTCTAAATTCTAGTAGCTTATAATTCACCTTATCCTATAGATGCTGTCCTGTTTATAGATAGTATCTGATTAGATAGTTTATGTTTATAAAAATAGTACTCTGATTAAAGAGGAAATCACATATCAACATGGCTTCAGACTTGCCCAGTAGCAACTTTATGAACTTTCTGTGAAATTTTGAAAATAAAAAAGAAGGGAGGAGACCTTAATTTTCTGATCTGGCCCCTTGACTAATTCTCATTAAGTAAGCTTAAACTTTCTTTTGGCCTACAGCCTGTGGACTAGTATAGTAGTTTCTTGAATGATATAGATAACACAAAAAATGTGAACTTTATTTAGAGCTGAATCTTTCTCTAGCTTATTTAATAGGAACCTCTTTCAAAATCCAGTTAATATTTAATGAAATTCCTTTGCCTAAAGGGGATGATTGTGAACTGATCAAGGAATTTGTGTTTTAATTCAGCCTTCCCCATTATTTTTATTGTAAGTATACTATATTAATTCCAAAATTGCTATGGAAAGACACGACACAGCATGACATTGTGGATAGAGAGCCAGTCTACCTTCAGATTAAAAAAAGACTCCTATTTATAACAGTTAAAGCTCTTTTTAACCTGGATATTCCTCACTATTCCAAGCTCTTGCCTTTTTTGTTGTTGTTGATACAGCAATGTTGCCCTAATTCTGTTTTCCTATCTCACTGCCTTTGTACTAGCCCTCCTCTCTGCCTGTAATTATCTTCCCTCTCTTTAGTTTCATCTCTTCAAGATTCTGCTCAAATGGCACTTACTACAAGAAGTCTCTCTCAGGTCACCAAGCTGCTATTATAGATTGTCTTCCCTTTGTTCTTTATATATCTTATGTAGACCTAAACATTTACATGCTATCCTCCATTAGAATGCAAGCTTCTTGAGGGCAGATTTGTTTTTGTCTTTCTATACATCTCTAGCTCTTAGTATATAGTATATCTCTAGTTTTTGACATATAGTAAATCCTTAATAAATATATAATACTGGGTTCAATTTCCATCTCTTGTTCATACTGTCTGAGTGACCTCTAGAAGTTCTCTAAAACTCTCAACATGCTAAGGAATTCTCTAAGATAATATTACTTAGATAATGTCAGTATATATTAGTGGGAGTTTTCTTATCTAGGACCTCTCTATGTGAATAAAATTGTAGGTCTTATCCCTATTCCACAGAAAGATAGATCTACTTCAAAAGGAAACAATTTACAAAATCATGCTATCATATTTAATATTTTATGAATTCCTAAAGCTAAGTAGCAACCTGTATGATCACAGTAATAAGAAAAGTTTTACTCACAACTATCATAAATTATAATGATGAAGATAAAGATGATGATAGTTAAAAAAAAAAAAAAAACCTCTCAAATCTAAGCTGATCATTCATGCTATGGGGAAGGGGTGAAAAAAGGGGATTAACAACTAGGTCATAAATCATTCTATGTGTCCAGTCTGGTAGGTATAAAAATCTATTAAAATCCTAACATTCTGGCCAGTTGGGTTTGTCCTGAGCTTTTTTAGAATTGCTTACCTGTTATCAAGAAATCAAATAATAGGGAGTCTTCCTGACTCATAACTTGAATGAAAACAATGACAGAAAAAATTCTTTATATATCGACTCTAGTAAATTGGCTCAAAAGAAAAAGAGAGATGTAATACAGTGTCCCAGGACTATTAAAATAGTTTATTATCAATTTAATGGTTATTTAATAAAATGTCTGCAAATATAATATTTATGCTTTTTTTTGTTGGTTATTATAAAGCTTTTGGTTCAATTCTGCACTAATAGACTTGTAATGGGCTGAAGATCTTGAAGCTCTCAATTGCACTAAGGTCCCAAGCACTTGAGGCTAATTAGCAATTGGATAATACTCTATTAATATATGCTTGGAGAAAGAATGGTCCTGCCCACTCTCTGTGCAAGTTTTATGTGTTGTATAGGAGATTGCATAGAGGATTTGGGGGGTGTGTGGGGGGGGGTGTGTGAGAGCCAGAGGCACTGCTGGCTGGATTTGTGTTGCTATTGCTCTTACTTCATTATCACCTTTCCCCTTCACCTCTGCAAAGAATAAAGGCGAAGTATTTTCCCTTATCCTGACTTCCTGACACCGGCTGATTTTAAAATACGTGATCATCTCATAGACTGTTCATGTATTACAAATATATACAAAAAACACCACAAGTATAGTGAGAATAGTGCAGTATTTTATGTCCACATGGAAAACTGATCTCTTCCCAAAACATACTATCAATTTAACATTGTCAAGAACAATTGACTTAGCATCTTTTAGGAAGATAGCTTAAACTAATTATAGTTTTGTCTATTCCTCAGGACATTATGTTTTCTAAATAGAATTAAACATAACTCCTAATTTAGCAAGAAAAATCAATCCAAAACATCTTATTAATCATTTAAAATACCTATATAACATTTTGGTATGTGTTTCCATGCGAAAAAACACACACACATTATAAAGCTCTGTTATCTCAATGAATCTTTATCTAGTGATGTCAATATGTCAGCAGTTACTTAATAAGTATAAAAATCTTTATCTCCAGAAAAGATAAAATTTGAAGGCTTTGAGCTTGAATCTGGAAGTCCCATTGAACGAATGAATGAAAGCAATACAATATATTCCTTGGTTCTTCTTAGGGAAGACATAATAATTACCATAATAAAATTAAAGGGAATTTTTTGATTAAGTATGTAAAAAGACTTAATGACATCTTGAAATTAAAGCCAAAGGAAAGAAAACATTTAAAGCAATCAACATCTATGTTATTATGTTTTCCTGTACATCTTTATTAATCAATAAATGGGTCTATAGGTGGAAAATATTATCATTAAAATTTTCACCATACCAACAGAGCCTCTATCATCCTTAGGTATCTATATAAAGATCAGTAGTACTTCTTTTGCTGAAAAGAAGGAAGCTGGAGATATATACATACATACATACATAGATACATATATATGCATATGTGTTTATACACATAGAAAGATATGGATATGTGTATGTACATATATTCTTAAATTAAATGAAAACAGGTAAAAAAAACGAAGAAATATTATTTTTAAAAAATAAAACATAATTTCTTCAAGTGCTAATCCTGATAATGTTTACAAAACTCTGGATTTGTCAAATATTAACCTAAGCAATTTTCTTCTAGGGGAAACAAAATGTCTAAGATCCAAGAATGGAATGAAAAGACCTTTCACAGGTAACACTGTAATGTCAAAAGAAACTGAGCAAGACAGAGATTAGAGACCAATTCAATAGTTTATTAAATGGAGAGAAATACTGGGACCAATGGATCCCAGGGCTAGACGAGAGTATCATCTCAAAGAGTCTAGCCCCGAGTATTGGGACAGCAAGCCTTTTATGGAATAACAAGAACATTGACATAATGCAGAGAGATATTGACATAATGCAGAGACCTAGGTGGGGATAGCCTCATAGATGGAGGTTACTGATATTCTAATGACATTAAGGAATGTCTATAACACCTTTATCTCAGCCATTAAGAGGGGTCGGTCATAACCTTAAGGCAGAATACGAAATAGGACAAATGGAGGAACTGGTCACCCCATTAAAAGTGACCTTTGTCATTACAACATTTGAATGAATTCAGCTCAGTTTGTTGATAAAGCATTACTGAACAAATGGCTAAGCCATGTAGATTTGTTTGTGGAAAGAAGGATTTTATGATTGCAATTAAAGACCAAGTTATTGCCACTAGACATTAAAGTACAGTTATCTTTAAGGAGTACAAACTTAGTGATCAATGAAAGTCATTCAAGGAAATGATAGAAACATGACAATACATCAATGAAGGCTATAAAGGTTTAGTACTTTCTGAGTACCTAGCAAGACTCTAGAATTATATATCAGGAGTTTGCTACCCTTCATGGACTGACAAATCATCATAATACAAAAGCATACTATACAATACAAAATACCATCATAGATCAAAATGTTGCTCCATGATTATCTATGTGTTATATTGGCCAATAAACCCTTAAGAACAATGTTTTAAATAGATATTGCCATACCAGATACTCATGATCTCCAAGCTATAAGGAGTAACAATAACAAAATATCAATTATAGAATCTTAGTAGAAAAGATTAAAATCATATGGGAGGAGGTTGAAATGCATATCATCCTTATAGTCCGGTATGCTACTAGAGTTATGCAAAAGATGTCTACAGTGAACTTACATACATGAGCAATATATTTATTCAACCACAAAAAGTAATTATTTTTCCAGCTGTGAAATATTTTATAAAACATTAAATAAATAACTGAAAGAGTTTTGTTCTAGGACCATTTCTTTTTTTTTTCATTTTCCTTTTTTAATTTTTAACAGCTTTTTATTTACAAGTTATATGCATGGGTAATTTTATAGCATTGACAGTTGCCAAACCTTTTGTTCCAATTTTCCCCCTCCTTCCCTTCACCCCCTCCCCTAGATGGCAGGATGACCAATGCATGTTAAATATGTTAAAGTATAAATTAAATACAAAATAAGTATACAAGGACCATTTCTTTTTAACTCTTATCTAAGAAGATGGGCACTGTGATAAGCACAGTTCCTGTTACACAGAAACGCTTAATAGCTGTTTATTGACTATTGGATGACTGCAATCAGTGTTTTAGATATATATCTCATTTTAACCTCAACAACAACCTTGTGAGGTAAATGCCAATATTATTCCCATTTTACAGATGAGAAAATTGAAAAAGATAGGATTTTAAATGACTTATACAATATGATACAGTTAGTAAGGCTCAAACTGAATATGAATGCAGATCTTACTAACTTCAGGTCTACAACTTTTTCTACTGTACTACCTGAATGGCTCAGTCTTGGGAAGTATGTTTTTTGTACAAACTTCTAAAGGGATTAACTATAAGAGATATAAATGAATTCCAAAATGTAGGTGCCTAGACTAGAAGAAAATAAAAAGACCCTTTTCATTTTGTTAACATGTTTAAAATTCCTTGAGTGAAAATCAAAAATCATTAGTGGGTTTTGCCAATTGAAAGCCTTGCCTGTACTATATATCCGACAATTTCAGCATGATGATATTTTGATATGTCATTCCGAAGTATTTGTGATTTTAAATTGTTGAAATGCTAAGCTACCACTATATTCATTGTTCCTGATAAAATTGTCCCTAACCAATCAAATGTGAATCTATTATCTGAGGATCAGTCTCAGTGAAGTAAGAGAAAATCATCTCTGGAAAGTTATCCATCAGATGAAAGTTCTTTTGTTTAATTTTGTTTGTACTTGTTTGTTCTTGTGTATTTTTTTTTTTTGGGGGGGGCGCACAACAACTTATCAAGACTATATATTAAATTGTTTGCTATTTAAAGCCCTTTCACAACTATACCTAAACTGACTTTTACAAATGTATTATTCATTACTCCTATTCACATGCTATTTGGAATAGTCAAATTGGACTTCCTGCTGTTCCTCATACAAAACAGTCCATCTCCAGTCTCTGTTCCTTTACACAGACTGTCCCTTATGTCTGGAAGATACTCTTTCCTTATCTTCATCTCTTAAGAACCTTGAGTTTCTCCAAAGCTCGGTTAAACAACCATCTTTTAGATGAGATCTTTCCTGATCATTCCCAGATGCTATTGCGTCCCATGGCAAATTATCATGTACATACATACATACATGCATACACACACACACACACACACACATATATATTTGTGTGTGCTAAGTGCTAGGAATTTGAAAAAAAGAAAAAAAAGAAATATTCTGTGTCCTCCAGGAGCAGGGGTGACAAATGTACTATGTGTATACATATTCATGGTTTACATGTGTATGAATGCATATATTTATATACATATATATGCCTGTACAAACCTATATGTATGAACAAATGATAGTGTATAAATGCATAGGTATGTATGTGTGTGAGAGAAAGATAGAGACAAAGAAACACACACACACACACAGCCAGAGAGAGAGAGAGAGACAGACAGACATACAGACAGACAGAGACAGACAGAGACAGAGAGAGAGAGAGACACACAGAGAGACAGAGAGAGAGAGATAGTGAGAGAGAGAGCGAGAGGGGAGGAGAGAGAGAGAGAGAGAGAGAGAGAGGAGGGATGTTGTTAACTCCTCTGTTCCTTAGACAGAGATTCTTTCTTTCATGATTTTATATGCCCATTATCTAGCATTATACAAAGCAAATACTTAATAAATGCTCTCTGATTGAGTGAAGAGAGCACACAAATCAACAAAATCACAGGTCTTTGATAATCTTAAGTAAAAACATAAGAAACAGCCAAATTATTCACAATTATCCATTTTGTATCATATATATATATATTTCATACATATATTATCTATATATCTATATATGATTTATAATTCCAAAATCTTTGTTTTTATTACCATCACCAAAAACCTTTTGTCTTGATAGAATCCCACATGGTTTTCTGAGACCATTTCCTAAGACACACCTGTGAAAAATGTTCTAAAACTCCTGGTAAATCTTATGGTATTGATTATCTTCTAATCTAGTTTTGACTCTACCTTGAAACTTCAGCTATAAAAGATTTAAAAGATTTTGCCCTTCACTAAAAGCTATCATCTGTAATCCTGCACTTTCCCATTTCAGAATCCCAATGACTGGCTGTCACATCCAGTTACCTTTATAAACTCCCAAATCAAAGTTTCTAATATCAACACTTGCCTTACTCATCATTCTTACTTCTCAACTCCCAATCTATTAGTAATTCTTTACCATCCCTTGCCACTTACTGTCTGCAGGGTTTGAAGTGGTCAGAGCATAGGAGTCCAAATACTTTAAAAGTTCTACAAATTTTATATAGAAAATGGGAAAACGTAAAAACAAATATGTCAAAATGTCCTCTTACACTCATAGTAAATCATTTAGCTCCCATTTCCTTTTTCTTCAGGGTTCTATCAAGCACAGCTAGCAGCTGCTACATGTGTGTCTATGTTTGTGTGTGTGCGTATCTTGGTGTGTGTGCATGTGCCTGCACGTGCTTTGGTTTCAAAGTAATGGTTTTCTTGACTCTCACAGAAAGGGCTGCAATTTTTGCCCTGCTCTTATTCTAACCTTGTCCAAACAGCCAAATAAATGTATGGATGTGGTATTTCACTGTCCTTTCTCACAAAGCCAAGCCATAAAAGTTGATTTGCACTAACAAGCTGAAAGTGCTGAGTGCTACCAGACTGTGATACATTCCCAGTGCTGAGGGAATGCAGCAATCTGGGAGAAGAATGCCGTAATGCGTTTTCGCAGTAGATTCAGCGCAGACTCAGAAAATAAGGCTCTGATCTGATCCATTGTAGAGAAGGTGGCTTTAGAATAGAAAGAAAGCTAACTTCCACTTTATGGCAGTCTATTTGGAGAAAAATAAGATTTGTCTCCTCATGCGAGTATATTGTTTCCAATCTCAGTAAAATCAAAAGATAAGCACAAATTGTATGACTTTTTCAGGGTCTGACTTTGCTGTAAATATTGTATTGTTGTATCATGTATTATTATGAAATAGCAATAACCCAGAGTAAAATAGGGACCCAGAATTCAGAGGCAGCAGAATAGAGTGGATAGAGTATTGGACTTGGAGTGAGGACGTAGTTTTTGTTTTTCAGTTGTTTTAGTTGTTTATATTTGACTTTGTGACTCCATTTGGGATTTTCTTTGCAGAGATGGAGAAGTTATTTGGCATTTTCTTCAGCTCATTTTATAGATGAGGCAAAAGGGATAAAGTGTCTTGTCCAGAATCACACAAGTAGTGTCGAGGCCAAAGTTGAGTTCAAAAAGAGAAATATTACTTACTTTAGACTTGTGAAATGGGTGCAAATTCCACCCCTGACAAAAATAGCAGTTTGACAGTAAACAATTCATTTAACTTCTATAGATCTCAATTTCATCATCTATAAAATAAAGGTATAAAGGTATTAGACTCAATAATCTCTAAAGTCTTTCCCACAACTAAATTTATGATATTTTAATTTTATTAGTGAGAGGAGAGCAAGTTGACCTGTATTTTTGGTACTTATAATAATACTAATGTAATAATCCTACATTACTTCTTACTTATAATAATCCTAATTGTCTCATGGCACAAAAATCTATATCTCTTTAATAACAATCTTCTCCTAGAAATATCATATGACTAAACATTATGGAACAGTGATCAAAGAAGATCAGAATTACAAGCAACTCAAAACATACTATGAATCTACAGAATGACATAGATCAGGGGTGATGTACAAATAAGAATTGTCATCAAACATGTGTTTAAGGATGTTTAAGATTAGAAGATTAGCTAGTTATGTAGGGAAAGAGGGATGATAAAGGGAATTTTCTTTTCTTTTTTTAAGTTTTTTATTTACAAGTTATATGCATGGGTAATTTTACAGCATGGACAATTGCCAAATCTTTTGTTCCAATTTTTCCCCTCCTTCCCCCCAACCCTTCCCCCAGATGGCAGGGTGACCAATACATGTTAAATATGTTAAAGTATAAATTAAATACAATATAAGTATACATGTCCAAACAGTTATTTTGCTGTACAAAAAGAATCAGACTTTGAAATAGTATACTATTAGCCTGTGAAGGAAATAAAAAATGCAGGCAGACAAAAATATAGGGATTGGGAATTCTATGTAATGGTTCATAGTCATCTCCCAGAGTTCTTTCTCTGGGTGTAGCTGGTTCAATTCATTACTGCTCTGTTGGAACTGATTTGGTTCATCTCATTGTTGAAGAGGGTCACATCCATCAGAATTGATCATCATATAGTATGGTTGTTGAAGTATATAATGATCTCCTAGTCCTGCTCATTTCACTCAGCATCAGTTCATGTAAGTCTCTCCAGGCCTCTCTGAAATCCTCCTGCTGGTTATTTCTTATCGAAAAATAATATTCCATAATATTCATATATCATACTTTATTCAGCCATTCTCCAATTGATGGGCATCCACTCAGTTTCCAGTTTCTGGCCACTACAAAGAGGGCTGCCACAAACATTCTTGCACATACAGGACCCTTTCCCTTCTTTAAGATGTCTTTGGGATATAAGCCCAGTTGTAACACTCCTGGATCAAAGGGTATGCATAGTTTGATAACTTTTTGAACATAGTTCCAAATTGCTCTCCAGAATGGCTGAATGTATTCACGATTCCACCAACAATGTGTTACTGTCCCTATTTTCCCACATCCCCTCCTATGTTTCACAATTAAAGGGAATTTTCAAAGACTGCATAAGAACAGTTGATATACTCAAAGAATTAAAGGACATTCAGCACTAAGTACAGTGTCTGGGCACATACTAGGCATTTATTAAACATTAGTTGATTATTGAGGAATCCCCTACAAAAGTTTCATATAAATACATGAACAATTTCTTACTTTAACTGTGGATCAGGAGTCTGAGTTTTGGGCTCTAGGTGGCATCTCGATTATCTGGTATTTGAGGAGCTGAATCCCAACTGGTCTTATTTACTTATTGGCATTTTGAGCTGATTTGATTTTTTTTTACCTTACTTATTTAATCTAGTGTGAATATTGAATCTAAATCTCATTTAAATTTCCTTATATATTATAGAGACACACAGGAGATTTTAGAGTGGGGAAGGGTAAACAATGTGCACCAGGAACACAATGAACCTCCATTTGAATTTCTCTACATATTTCAGGACCAATGAAGAAATTTTCATCCAAGGCTTCCATTTAAATGATCATATATGAATCAGGGACACATTATAGGAAATTTTGCCTAAAACAACCCACATTGCAATTATTTCAGAAATTATGCGGAAATTGTGATTTACAGCAATGGAGAAAGGTCCTATAACAGTAAGTTCATGGCTCCACAGATGTATTTGAATGAATTTTAAGTATTTATTAAGAGTCAATTTTATTTTACATATTATATAGCATAAACAGAAAAATGAGCTTGGATCCCTCTTATTAATATGACAAATAAAATGAAACCTGCATTAAGAAAAAACTTTAAATTAAAAAAGAAAACTGCTATAGAGTACCAGGGAAAGAGTTGTAAGTGGAAAATATCTCTAATGATCTTGTAATTTTCAAGATAGAATTTATTGGCCGATTTCATGCAATTCTAATAGAGAAGGTTGAGAGTGTCATAGCAATATAAGATTTTTCACATCACCAAGAATAGATTAAATATCTAAAATGAAGTTTATCCTAGTATATTTACTGTTGAGGGGCTCAGTGGTGGAGGAGATAGGGAGTTGACTTTTGAGAGTGGAAGACCTGAATTCAAGTCCTAGCTATGACATATCCTTTCTATGTGACTATGAACAACTTGCTAAAAATCTTAGAATTCTAGGTATATTTTCTTGATTATGCAATCCAGAGAACTGCTGACTTATAGTGGTAGAGAATTTTCCTCATATAAGAGTTTTTGATACAATAAAATTGCATATCTAAGCACTATCACCATGACATTTACCTTCATAATAAGGGTCTGGAATGTTATTTAATGGCAAAATATGGATAATTGGTTTTGAATTTCAAACTCTATAAAGAAATAATAGGGAGTTCTCTTGATGGATTAGAGTTTATGAAAATAAATGGAAACCTAAAACAAGTATCAGGGTTAAGAATAATGTCTAAAAGTAAAAAAAAAAAAAAAAAAAAAAAAAAAAAATTAGGGCCAGGTCAGACATGCCCCCTCTCAGTTCTTGGCTCCTTTTTCATTAAATTTGTGGAGTTACTAATTCTATTTAAAATCTAAGGTTAGAGATTGTCCTGCCAAAGGATATTTGTAATCCTAGCAAAATAAGAGTTAGATTTTATTTAATAAGGCATTAAAACTTTAAATTTTTCAAAATCTTATGATTAAAGACAATTTAACACACTAAATGAATAAATGATCTCATCTCCCTTTTTAATGAATTCAAAGGCATAAGTAATAGAACAAGAAATAGTTATCTTCCAGCCTTCTCCAAATTTCTGGGGTATGTACCTTCCCTTGTACTGGAATGAACTTGTTATTTGACTTAGTTCCCTCACAGACTATGTAAGGTCAGCAGTGAAAACCTAACTAGCTTCAAAGCTCATACTCTGATTATCCCAAACACATCCCCACAGTTATGTTTTTTTATCAGCTGCCCAAAAAAATGACTTCTCAGCTAGCAGTGATGATAACAGCTTAGCTGCTGCAGTTCTATGAGTACTCTTATTTCTCACTCCCAAAAGACCATTCCAGCTCAAAGTAGAAGAAAACCATAAAAGTTTGAGGAATTCTGAGTAAACCACCTGATCAGCAAGCATATAGCTTTCTGTCTCTATGGTCATATCTCTATAGGAATACCAAGACATATGCTGGGAAGGCATAGGAAGAAAGAGAGATAGAGAGTGGTACAATAGGAAAGTTGATTGACATAGCTTTTCCAGAGGCAATTGCACAGTTGATTTGATTATAGTTTTCAGAGCAAGAGTTGTAAAGGAGGAAAGTGAAGTTGAGATGAAGAAGCCTTGGCCTGAGGGAGTTTAAAGCTTAGTGGTTTCAAACTCCTCCTAGACATGGTCTCTGGAGGTCCAATTTGAAGACTGGAAGGAAGAGGAAGAAAGAAAGAATGAAAGAATGAAAGGAAGGAAGGAAGGAAGGAGGAAGAGAAGGAAGAATGGAGAGAAGGAAGGAAGGAAGGAAGGAGGAAAAGAAGGAAGGAAGGAAGGGAGGAAGGAAAGGAGAGAAAGAAGGAAAAAAGAAAAGAGAGAGGTATAGATATTAAAATATATTAATAGCTAAATATTTATCTAATATATAATAATAATAAATTATAGCTAACATGAACGTAAGCATTATAAGATTTGCAAATGTTTTATAAATATTATTTCTTTTTATCTTCAAAACAATCACTGGAGATAGTTATTATTATTTCCATTTTTCAGATGGGGAAATCAAGACAACCAGCCATTAGTGATTTGCCCCAGGGTATATATATTGAGTAAGTTTCTGAGGCTGACTTTGAACTTGTCTCTCTAGTTCAAAGTCCAGCATTTCATCCACTGAACCACTTAGCTACTTCATAGAACTGGTCTAACAACAATTTTCATTCTTCGATCAATCACTGCAGAATCACCAAATTTGTAGCCTAACATTTCAATTATGTAGGTTTTAAATGAATAAAAGAGGAATGTGAAGGTGGGTAGAGGTAATTGGATAAAGTTAAGTATGTCCAAAAGACATCTAGGCTGGATCTCCAGGAGTCATTTTGAGGGTGATTTTGAAAGTGCTTAGAGTTCATTTCTCAAGATATTCGACATCAGTGAAATACTTATAGAATAAGAAGGGGCAATGAGATATTTTATCTTTGTGTCAGCATCAGACTTCTCAGTGGGGAAATTTGCTCCACTGATAAGAATTTCTTTCAGTGTACCATCAACTCCAAGAATTCTTTGAGAATGTAAGTGATAACATATTCACACAGCTGGTGTATGGACTGAAGGAGGATTTGAACATTGGTCTTCCTTATTCCAGGATCAGCTCTCTCTCCATAATACTATACAGGCTTTCACTGATTATATTACTGTAGAAGAATTAATTTAAACTTGGTATGCATTAAGAAGGCCATAGTTTTTTTAAGTAAAGGGAAACAATAATTTACTCCTCTTGAATGCTCTCCAGCTTATTTAATGTCATCTGCACTGTTGTGTTACATTCTGAACATCTTGATTTAAGAAAGGCATTGATAAGATGTAGAGCATTCAAAAGAGTATCACCAGGATAGTGAAGATATGGGAGTCCACGAGGTGAAGAAAATGAGAGAAAAGAAGATTCATTGAGGACATGATAATCATCTTTAATTATTTGTCAGACTTTCATGTAGAGAGAATATTATATGATCTTAGAGAGCAGAATCTGGAATAATGAGGAAAAGTTTAAAAAAAACAACAAATTTACATATGATGTTATAGAAAAAAAGATGAAAAAAACAAACAAACAATTTCTTAACTATTAGTGCTGTCCAAAAGTGCAGTATACTATCTCAAGAGGTGTTAGATTCCCTTTTCTTGGAAGGCTGAATGATCATTTTTGATATATGGTAATATTGGGGATTTATTTTGTCTATGTTTTCCATTAAATAGCTGCTAATGTCTTCTCAAATTCTTTGATTATGTGATCCCAAGTGTAGTCTTTGAAACTAATCTCCATCTCCTTTTTAACACCAGTTTTATTCTAACCACATTCTATGGCCATGGGTCATGAAACAATCTCAAATACTGAATTGTAGGTCACCCAATGGGCAATGGAGAAACTTATGATGGTTATAAATTATTGACATTATATTTTCCACTCTACTGCTCCCATTCCAGTCTTCAAATTGGACCTCCAGAGACCATGTCTAGGAGGAGTTTGAAACCGCTAAGCTTTAAACTCCCTCAGGCCAAGCTTCTTCACCTCAACTTCACTTTCCTCCTTTACAACTCTTGCTCTGAAAACTATAATCAAATCAACTGTGCAATTGCCTCTGGAAAAGCTATGTCAATCAACTTTCCTATTGTACCACTCTCTATCTCTCTCTACAATTACCCAAAACATCTTTCAATTTCTTTCTTCCAATGGTCTCCTCTCTCCCATTTTTATGATTGTTCCCTATTAGAAGGCAAGATTCTTAAGAGCACAGATTATTTTGCTTTTCTATTTGTATCCCCAGGGGCTAGTTAGCACTGCACTTTGTACATAAGCACTTATTAAATGACCACTTATTCATTCATATTACTAAGAAAAAAAGCTTCTATTCAAAATGTGGCATAAAAAATATCATTCCAAATATAGATTTAGAGTTGAAAGAAACCTTAGAGATCATCTGGTCCAACTTTCTCATTTTATAGACCCAGTTAATGTAAGTAATTTTGCTTATAGTCATACAAGTAGCAAAATACGAAGATAGGATTTAAACCTTGTACTTGTATTCCAAAGACAGCTGCTCCATAATGTACAAAGTATCCCAAAAGTCTTAGTGAAGTTTTAATTTTTAATATTTTCAAAAATATGAATGCCATAAACTGATGGAAACATTTTAAAGCTTAATTAGTTAAATTTATTTCAATCTTATTTAATTCTGTAAATTTGGAGTAAGAAAATTTTAATATAAATTTTACTAAAATGAGACATCTTTCATTAGGCATTAATGGTGCAACAGTTTCTGCATAATACTTTGTCAAAACAGTCAGCAGAGATGACCCCCTCATTTTGGCTGCCTCAGTCAACTGATTTCTCTCCCTTAGTCTTTTTCTTGTGAGGTTACCTCAAAATAGTCATATATTAAATCTTGTTCTTTAAATAATATTAAAGCTAGTATTACAAAGGTGATTCAGTTACTCAATAGTAGCTAATGAAAGTTTTTTTTTTTCTTAAAAAAGTTGGAGAATTAATAGAGGGAAATATAGCACCAGATGGTGGTTAATGATAAGAAATATGTGGTATTTGGAAAATTTAAGTAATTATCCTTTCACATGTTGTTTTTTGTAAGTTTGTAGCATTTAGTCTTTTGAAATTATTAAAACTTCAAATGCACTAAAACTTTACGGACATACTGTATGCATAGCTTGAGTGCTTAGATAAAAAATTGTTCTTAAAATCAGGAAAAATTGAATTCTAATCCTGTCTTAGACATTTTGTGTGTGACCCTGTGCAAGTCATTTAAATATTTTTTCAAGTCATTTTCCTCAACTATAAAATGAGAATTATAATACCTCCCTCAGGATTGTTGAACAGATTAACTGAGTTCACATATACAAAGTACTTTGGAGGCCTTAAAAAATCTTTAAAACCATACAAATGCTAGGCTAAGTATTATTTTACAACATTAAGAAGCAAAACTCTGGTATGTTGTGTGTAGTTCCCATAGAAGATTTCTGGGGGGACATAAAAATCACACACAGCATTGGATGGATTCTGATTTGCAACACTGCATAAGTCATAGATTCATTTAAATGCCAAGGTATCAACGTGTTATTTTTTTGTCTCTTCATTATCTATATCATTTTCATACTCTCATGCTCAATAAATGTTTTTGAATTTATGGATTAACTTACATATAAACTAATGGCAAGCTAATCATTTTGCTGACTCAGCATACCATGATGGAATGATCTTTGATCCAGGAATAAATAGGGAACCAGAATTCTAATTCCAGCCTTACCACCAACTTACTCTATGAATTCCTTTTCCTCTCTGAATATCTTTTTTCTTATTAGTGTAATAAAAACATTAGACCAGATGAACTCAGAGGTCCCTTTTATTGCTCGCATGCAATCTGGGTATGTCAGGATTAGAGTTGGAAACTGTTTAAAGTTTCCTTTGTTAATATCTTCAATTTATGAACTTTCTTTGTGTTCCTTTGGATGTTCAGAGGAGAGAAAGTTCACTCAGAAGTTTTATTTTCTTTAAAAAAAATTCAATAAACCTAATCAAATGGCCTGACCTCAATCCTATAAAAAGTAATAGAAGCAGACACAGTTCAGCCTTAAATAAACCCTTGTCCAAAGAAATGGATCTTCCAAATATTCACTTCTTGGAGATAAGAAAGTCTTTTTCATATTCAATTAATTGGAACTGTTGAACTAAATGCCTTCTCAAATAAATTCAAGTCCTTACATTAGTGAGTCATTTTCTGATGGCAAACTTGGCCAGAGAATTATAAACTTTAAACTAATGATACAATTAAAGGGCTTCTGCCAAGTTTCATGCTTACAGTACTCAAAAATAAAGATTTACCCAAAAATAAAACAAAAAGTGTTGGAGAATCAGGGAAAACACAGCTGTTGATTCAGATTGTGAAAAGCTAGTCCAGGATTTTATCTTTGGGTATCATTGTCACTAAAAAGAATTAATTCAACTGGCTCTGGTATTTTGGGAATTGAGTCTTGTCAGGGTGAAACCTCAAAGGACCCAAAGCAGGTTGATTTGGATTAAGTCTTTACTTAATTCAGTGTGAGAGGCTTCATTCCATAAAGGGTTCTATCCTGAAGGAGATGGATTAAAGAGAAAGATATTAGAACTTAAGGACATGAAATGGGAGAATCTGAAAATTGTAAGTCAAGGATCAGTTCCAGGCAAAACCAGAAGTGAAAAGATCAGGTTGAACTGGAGGGTTCAAGCAAGAAGAAATCTGTAAAGTAGGAAATAGAAAACCAGCTTGAAATAATTAATATAGAAAGTTATTTCTATCATGATTCAGATATTCATATTGTTAGACAATTTGTATGTCCAACATCTAGTTGGCAATAGGTCACAAAAAATAATAATTTCTGTCCTTGCATAAGACCAAAGTCATTGGTTTGTTTCCAGTAAGGTAAGTTAATTCCCAATACCTGGCCATCTAATATGTCCCTGACCAGCAGGTATGCAAATCTGTGCTATAAATCACAAAAAAATTTTGGTTGACATGGTAAGGCATTTGTGATGTCCTGATAAAAGTCAGGTGATAAGCATTTATTAAGTACCTATTATGTACTGGGCAGTATACCAAGAGTTGAGTACACAAGGCAAAACAAGAAGTTATGAAGAAGTACATTTTCCAAGGAGTTCAGTGTAATGGATCTAATGCAAGAAATCTAGTTCTGTAATTTATTAACTGTGTGACCATGGAAAGTCAATTAACATCTCTGTACTTCAGTTTTCTCATTTATAAATTAGGGTTAAAAATAGCTATAATGCCTAAACTGTTGCTGTGAGGAGCATTTGATATATATATATATATATATATATATATATATATATATATATATATATATATGCAATATAATGCCATGCAAACATTGTTAACTATCAAGTATTATATAAAATTTAATTTGTCAGTATTATCAGCTTGCCACTATCAATTCAAAATATACTTGCTAAGTACATATTATATGCAAAATACTGTTTTATGAGGGACTGATATTTGACTGGTTAAGAGACGGAGATAAAGCAATGCAACTGTGCTAAGTATATGTGTATGATCATGTATTTATGTATGTATGCATGTGCGACATTTTATGGGTTGAGGTGGCAAGCACAAAAAATGCAACCTGTGAATGCATATATGTAAGCATATATATTTATGTATGGCATTTTAGTGGCTAGGTAGGGAGGGGAGGAGATACAACCTTTCTCTGCCTGTATATGTGTATGTATAAATACTAAGTAATTTGAGAACAGTGAGATCATTCACAATTAGGAGAGATCAGGGTAGGCTTCACAGAAGAGGTGGTAATTGAATTGAGTTTTGAAAGACAGCAAAGATTTTAAGAGGAAACAGTACACTATAGGCATGGTAGGTTACTTGTGCAATTACATGCATGCATGAAAAAGTGCTTATTGATTATTAACTAGAAAACATTCTGCCTAATGTTATAAGTATAAACAGAAAATTTTCATTATAAATAGAAAATCAAGATAGTCTCTGCTGTCAAAGAGCTTATGTTTTAATAAGTAAGCCATAGGTTCCAATATATTATTTTCTATTTTTTCATTGAGATTTTTATTTTATTTATTTATTTTTAAGGCTCATTACTTTATGAATCATGTTGGGAGAGAAAAATCACAACACAAGGGAAAAATCATGGGATAGAGAAAAAATAAAACTAAAAAGAAGTGAACATATCATGTATTGATTTAGATTCGATCTATATAGTTCTTTTGCTGGATGCAGATGGTGTTTCCTATCCAAAGATTATTGGGATTACCTTGCATCATTGAATCACTGAGAAGAACCAAATCTTTCATAATTGAACTTTGTACAATCTTGCTATTATTGTGTACTGTGTACTGTGTTCTGCTTGTTTTGCTCAACATCAGAACATGTAAATCTTTCCATGACTTTCTAAAATCAGCTTGTTCATCATTTTTTACAGAACAATAATATTCCATTACCTTCATATACCACAATTTATTCAGTCATTCCTCAACTGATGGGTTTCTATTCATTTTCCAATTCTTTGCTACCACAAAAAGAGCTGCCACAAATATTTTTGCACATGTGGGCCCTTTTCCTTCCTTTATGATTTCCTTGGGATACAGACTCAGTAATGTTTCTGTTAGGTCAAAAGATATGCAGTTTTATAGCTCTTTGGGCATAGTTCCAGAGTGCTTTCCAGAGTGGTTGGATCATTTCACAACTCCACCAACAATGCATTAGAGCCTCAGTTTTCCCATATCTTCTCCACCATTTATCATTATCTTTTCTTGTAATTTTAGCCAACCTGAGAGATGTGAGGTGGTATCTCAGAGTTGTTTTAATTTGCATTTCTCTAATAGTGATTTACAGCATTTTTTCACATGGCTATACATGTTTTTAATTTTATCATCTGAAATTTGTCTGTTCAGATCCTTTGACTATTCATTAATTGGGGAATGATTTATATTTTTGTAAGTTTGACACACTTCTTTATATATTTTAGAAATCAGATTTTTATTAGAAACACTGGCTCTAAAGATTTTCCCCAGCTTTGTAATTCCCTTTTAATTTTGTTTCTGTTGGTTTTGTCTGTGCAAAAACTTTTTAATTTAATGTAATCAAAGTTGTCCATTTTGCCTTTCATAAAGTTCTCTAGTTCTTCCTCCTCATAAATTCCTCCCTTCTCCAGAGATCTGATTGCTAACTTATCCCTTGCTCTCCTAATTTGTTTATCGTATTATCCTTTATGCCCAAATCATGTACTTATTTTGACTTTGACTTTATTTTGGAATGGGTTATGAGATATAGTTCTATGCTGAGTTTCTGACATTATTTTTCCAGTTTTCCCAGTAATTTTTGTCAAATAGTGAGAACTTATTCCAGAATCTAGAGTTTGGGGTTTTATCAAATATTAGATTGCTATAGACCTTGATTATTTTGTCATGTGTATCTAATGTATTCATTGAACCCACTCTATTTCTTAGCTAGTAGCAAATGGTTTTGATGACTACTGCTTTATGATATAGTTTTAGATTTGTTACTCCTATTATCCTTTGTATTTTTTTCATTAATTCCCTTGATTTTCTTGACCTTTTGTTCTTGCAGATTAATTTTGTTACTATTTTTTCTAGTTATATAAAATAATTTTTGGCAGTTTGGGTGGTATGACATGGAACAGTAGACCAATTTAGGCAGAATTGACATTTTTATTATATTAGCTCAGTGTATCCATGAGCAATTAATATTTTTCCAGTTGTTTAGATTTGATTTTGTATGAGAAGTGTTTTGTAATTGCATTCATCTAGTTCTTGGGTTTGTCTTCGCAGGTAGACACCCAAATATTTTCATTTGTATACAGTTATTTTAAATGGAATTTCTCTTTCTATCTCTTGCTGATGAGCTTTGTCAGAAATATATAGAAATGTTGAAGATTTGTATGGGTTTATTTTATATCCTGCAATTTTGCAAAAGCTGTGAATAATCTCTAAATGTATCATCATATTATCTGCAAATAGTGATAGATTTCTTTCATCACTGACTATTCCAATTTCTTTAATTTATTTTTCTTTTCTTATTGCTAAAGCCAGCATTGCTATTACAATATTTAATAATAGTGGTGATAATGGGCATCCTTATTTTACTCCTGATCTTATTAGGAATGCATCCATCTTTTCCCTATTACAAATAATATTAACTGCTGATTTCGGTTATATACTGCTTATTATTTTAAGGAAAGCTTACTTTATCCCTCTGCTTTCTTGTGAAGAGCTGAAATTCTGAATAGGTGCACTTAACTTGGACAACCAAGCACTTACAGCTAATTACCTATTGGACAATCACTCTATTAGCATGTTTGAAATTTCTCTTCTCACAGTTAATGCTAGCTCAATGCTTGGGGTTAAGAGAATGTAGGGAGGGATTAGGGGGTGGAGTGAGATGAGCCAGAGTTACTTTGGAGGTGGAAAAAGAGAAGGGAGGTTGTGGAGAGCTTGTGGCAGTCGTGTCCATCCCCTTTACTTCTCCCCCTAAAGACCAAGGACTTTTGCTTATCCTGACACTGGCTGATTCTGAGACCTCCAGGGAGCTAATCTGGACTTCACACTCTCTAGTATTTTTAATAGGAATGGGTGCTGGTTTTTTTTTTTTTTTTTTTTTTTTTTGTCAAAAGCTTTTTCTACATCTATAGAGAATATCATATGATTTCTGATGGTTTTGTTATTGATATGGTCATTTATGATAGTAGTTTTTTCCTTTTTTAAACCAGTTTTGCATTCCTGGTATAAATCCCACTTGTTCATAGTTTATTATCCTGGTGATAAGTTGCAGTAATCTCTTTGCTAATATTTTATTTAAAATTTTTGCATCAATATTCATTAGAGAGATTGGTTCATAAGTTTTTTTCTCTGTTTTGGCTCCTCTTGATCTAGGTATCAGTATCATATTTGTGTCATAGAAAGAATTTGGCAGGACTCCTTCTTTACCTACTTTTCCAAATAGTTTACATAACATTGGAATTAATTGTTCTTTAAATGGTTGGTAGAATTTCCTTGCAAATTCATCTGGCCTTGGAGATTTTTTCTTTGGGAGCTCATTAATTACTTGTTCAATTTCTTTTTCTATAATGGAACTATTTATTTTCTCTTCTGTTAATCTGGGCAATTTATAGTTTTATAAATATTGATTCATTTCAGTTAGATTATCAGACTTGCTGTCATACAGTTGGGCAAATTAGTTCCTAATTATTGTTTTAATTTCTTTTTCATTGTTAGTAAGTTCACCTTTTTAATTTTTGATGCTGCTGATTTCATTTTTTTCCTTTTTCTAATCAAATTAACCAAAATTTTAATCTTCTTTTTTTTTTTTCATAAAGCCACCTCTTAGTTTTATTTATTAGTCCAATAGTTTTCTTGGTTTTGATTTTATTAGTCTCTCCTTTGAGTTTTAGCATGTCTAATTTGGTATTTAATTTGGAGTTTTAAATTTGTTCTTTTTTTAGCTTTTTTAGCATGACCAATCCATTGATCTTCTCTTTCTCTATTTTATTTATGAAGCTATTTAGAGATATAAAATTTCCTCTAAGAACTCCTTTGGCTACATCCCATAGGATTTGGTATGTTGTCTCATTGTTGTCATTTTTTGAATGAAATTATGGATTGTATAGATATTTTTTTTTTCTTGTGGTATTTCCTCATTTTTTACTTTTAAAGTTGAGGGCTACTTCTGGGATAAAGGAAACGCTGTCCCAAGCTTCCTGTGCAGCTCAGAACTTTGGCTTTGATACAGGGATTCCTTGTGTTTGCAGGGGGTAGCTTTGTCTGCTTTTTTTTTTTTTTTTTCAGAAAATATCTTGGTTTCCCAGAGTTTGCCTTTTGAGCTGGGACTGGAAGATGCCCCATTGATTTGATCCTCTACTTAGGCAGGACTAAGGGTCTTTGTTGTTGATTTTCTGTGATTAAGAGCCTCTCACTGATTTTCCCATTATCTATCTGATCTAGCTTCATGCCAGCAATTAAACCTTTCTTGAATTTTTTCCAGTCTATCTTGAGCTGGAGAGTGGTTTCATTGTTTCAGACTCTGTTCAGAGGCCTGGGTTCCTGTGATTTTCAAGGAAAACTGGGAGAGCTCTAGCAGCTTCCTGACTTTACTTTGCCATCTTGGTTTTACTGCCAGAAGTCTCAGGGGCTCCAATTTAGCTTTCATGTAGAAAATATTAAGTAAAAGTATGTGTGGAAAGACTAGAGATGCAGTGGGATTTAGAATGAGGACATTAGATGCTAAGGTGAGAAATTTGTGTGTTTTATTCTAGAGACGATAGAGAGCCCCAAAGAATTATAAACTCAGACCTATTTTTAAGAAGAATGGTGTTGAAAATAAACTACTATGAAAGAGTTTGGAAAGCTAAAGAAAACTTAAAAAGAATTATGATAATCACTTGAGAGTTGGTGATGTTCTGGTCTAAGTTCACAGTCATAAGATTGTAAAAAATGCAACAAATGTAGAAAAAAATTCTGGAGTCAAAATCTAGCTAGTCAATTAGATAGCTAGTCAACTAGAGAAATATGATTGAATTAAGAAGGGCTAGAAAGGGTAAAGTGAAGAATCAGGTAATCCTGAGTTTTCAAACTTAGGTAATTGGGAAATGCTCTAGAGAGAAATAGGAAAAAAAATGTGAGAGGATGCATTTAGTAGTAAAAATGAGTTTTTTCTTGTCTCTCACTTCCTTCTTTCCTTCCTCCCTCCCTCCCTCCCTTCCTTCCTTCCTTCCTTTCTTCTTCCTTTTTTTCTTCCCTTTCTCCCTCTCTCCCTTTCTCCCTCTCTCCCTCCCTCCCTTCCTTCCTTCCTTCCTTCCTTCCTTCCTTCCTTCCTTCCTTCCTTCCTTCCTCCTTTCTTTCCTACTTTCCTTCCTTTCTTCTTCCCTTCCTTTTTTCCTTCCTTCCTTTCTTCTTCCCTTCCTTCATCCCCTTCCTCCTTCTCCCTTTCCTTTTCTCTCTTCCTCCCTCCTTCTTTCCTTCCCTCCCTCCTTCCCTCCTTCCTTCCTTTCTTTCTTTCTTTCTTTCTTTCTTTCTTTCTTTCTTTCTTTCTTTCTTTCTTTGCTTCCTTCCTTCTTTCTTTTTGTCTTTCATTCATTCATTCATTCTTTTTCCTTGCTTTCTTTTTTCCTCTTTCCTTCTTTCTTCCTTCCTTCCTCCTTCCTTTTCTTTCTTCCTTCCTTCCTTCTCCTCTCCCTCCCTCTCTCCCTCCTTCCTTCCTTCTTTCTTTTTGTCTTTCTTTCATTCATTCTTTCTTTTTCCTTGCTTTATTTTTTCCTCTTTCCTTCCTTTCTTCCTTTCTTCCTTTTTTTCTTCTTTCCTTTTTAGATATAGTTGATTTGACATGACAATTTTTCATCTAAGTATAGGTAATAGCTGCAGCATTTGGTCTGTAGTCAATAAAATCTGGACTTAAATCTGGTCCCACATACTTATTAATTTTGTGATCCTGGCAAATCACTTTACCTCTCTCAGTCTCAGTTTCCTCATGTGTAAAATGATGTGAAAATAATAACTGATTCCCAGGATCTTTTTGAGGATAAAATGAAACATTTCTAAAATGCTTAGCACAGTTCCTAGCAAATTGAATATACTTAAAAATATTTGTTCACTTTCCAAATGGAGATGTCTAGCAGGAATTATATTTTAAAAGGCTGGAAAGATAGGAAGAGCTTTAAATTTACAACAGAGAGGAGTTTTATGTTTGATCCTAAAGGTAATAGGGAACCACTAGTGTGATATGGTCAGATCTTTGCTTTAGCATCTACATCATCGTTGGAGTGGAAAAAGAATTGGTATAACACCAATTACAAATCTATTCCCCAAAACTAGATGATAAGTGATAAAATCCTGAACCAAGATAGTATTTGTATAGATGTTGAGGTTTGAATGTATGTAAGAAATGAAATGGAGATGGAAGTGACAATATTTGGAAACTTAATGGATATGTGGCTTGAGTGAGAGTGAAGAGTCACAATATCATTGTTGTAAGTACCTTTAACAGTAATAGGATAGTTTAGAAACATGGAGGTTGAGCAGAAAGATAATGAGCTCTTTCAGATATACTGAGTTTGTGATGCCTACAGAATATCTTGTTTGAGTTTTCCTATTCATGATGTATGTTTGGAGAATAAAAGAGATACTGTTCTAGATACATAGATTTGGGAATCATCTGCATAGAAATAGCCATTGAACCCTATAAAAACTGATAAACTCAATAAAGGAAAGGAAAAAGAGTGTCTAGGATAAGCACTAAGGTAAATTAGTTTCCTAGATGATGAACCAGGAAAGGAAATGGAGAAACAGTCAGATAAATAGGAAAAGAATCAAAATGAGAGAGTAGTGTTACAAAACTCCAAAGAGAAAGCATCATCAGGAGGAAAATTAGTAATCTCTGATGCTGTAAAGAGGTTTAAAAGAATAGAAATGGCTAAAAGATATTGATGTATTTTGGAAATCATGTAATTTTGGAGACAATATTTTCAGTTCAGGTATGAATTCAGATATCAGATTATAAACTATAAAGAAGAGACTGAAAGGGGAGGAAATAGAGGAACTGACTGTATTTTTTTTCCTCCAGGTAGAAATTAAGTAGCCCAAGTTTATTATGGGCATGAGGAATGTCATAAGCAAGGGCACATAGATAGGATAAGTTAGGGCAAGATTGGGCAAATGAAAAATAATCTAGTTTAATCCTATATCAGATGATTTTTCTTTATTTGAATAAATAAATAAAACATTTTTAAAGGGTTCTCTTTGTGCAAATCACTGTGCTAAAATGATAGGAATATAAATGAATTAAGACAGTCCCTCTTGCAAAGATCTCATATTCTAATGTGGAAGACAACACATGCAAGTCTTCAGCTGTAAGTTCAATAGAAAGGTCCTTAGAGTACAATGGCAAAGTCTCTTTCCATTTCCACTGATAAAATAATATTGGTTTCTGATATTTAATTATCTGACAATGCTTAGGATTTTGCTGGAAAGGAGGTTATTTTCTGGACTCTCACTAGCTCTGGCCATACCATCTATTGGAGAAGTTGAAAGGCTGAATCTCTGCAAGGATTGCTTCTCAGAATGATGACTGAGATCACTGGGCTGATAATATTGTTCCTAAGGCTCTTGGATTCAGGGTTCTGGGTTGGCCTCATTAGCATCTAAGGAAGATGATGGCCAAGGTAAAGGTAACTGTTTTATCTGCTTTGCATATACTATTTCTTGTTTCTTGTTCAGCATCTTCTACTACTTCAACCAGGCTGTTTTGGGTGCAGGGAGAGTGACAGTTGGTTAACAATTAATTGGGGATAGCTAACAGTTCATTATAAGATTAATTTCCCTGGATGATGGCTGGACTGGAAGCAGGACTAGTGGTCTGAAGATCCTCCTGTTCCCAGGACTTTTGTGCCTATCTATCTATTCATGGCAGTTGGTTAGCAGTATTTCATAGATAATATGGAGACACTAAAATTTTTTGAGTAGTGGAGGGATATGATGATTGGTCTGTACTTGGTGGATGGTTGTACTTAGTATCTATGGGACTTAAATTCCTTGTTTCTGAAAAAAAAATTAAGAAGAAAAAAAGCATCAGGTACAACAAAAGGATAAGTATTATGAAAAGAATCTAGACCACCAATTAACCCCCCCATATAAGAAAAGAGTGAAATGAACACTATGCTCTTAGCATAAAATCAAGAACCTGTTATAATTGATTGACCTTGTCAAGCCTTTAATAAGTACCTATTGTGTATTACAGACCTATTATATCATTGGTATTAGGATATAAATTAAAAACAAAACAATTCTTGAGTAGCTTATATTCTGTTGAGGGTGGGGGATAGCATATACACAGATAAATAAATGCAAAATACATATACCATAAATGTCTACAGATTTTTTTCGGAGAGGGCGGGTGGCATTGATACTTTGAGGAATCAGAAAGATCTTATGCAGGAAGTTTTGCTTAATATCAACCTAAGAGGTAACCAGGGATTCCAAGAGGTGGAGGTGAGGAGAACAGAAATCAATCATAGTATCTACAAATGTAAAGTTAAGAGATAAGATATCATGTGTAAGGGACAAAAAATAGATCAGTTGACTGGAGCAAAAAATGCTTAGGGGAAGGGATGAGAGAGCAAGGTATAATTAGCCTGGAAAGCCAAATTAGAGCTAAATCATGATGAGTTTTAAATGACAGAGGTTTGTGGATTATCCTGGAGGCAATAGGAGTCCACTGAAGTTTCTTTTTAAGTGGGGAATAACATGGTCATGCCTGTGCTTTAAAAATTTTAATTTAACTGCAGTATGGACCAAAGTTTGGAGTGTGGAGACACTGTGTAAAATGTGTAAGAAGACTAATAGGATTTTTGTAATAGTTTATTTAAGAAAGAGGTGATATCTAATTTCTGTAATGACTGCTACAAATTGTAACAGCATAGTTACAGATTGGTAACCCATTCTGCCCAACCAACATAAAGATCTGCTATCTGATAAAAACCAATATGACTCTAGAGTAATTGAGAAGATGGTTTGAGATAGAAGAGGCAACTCTATGCTGTTCAAAGAAGATAATTGATGTGCTTCTGCCAGTAGAACTGAAACAAATGTGAGGGCTGAGGAATATTACAATTATTATGATGGTAAATGCTCTCATTTATATAATACATTAAAATTTGCAAAACACTTTTCTCACAAAATCTCTGGGGCAAAGGTAGTACAAAGATTATTTTTCCCATTTTGCAGATAAGGACACTGAAGTCCTAAGAGATTAAGTGATTTATATGCTCATGGTCATATACAAGGAAGTGTCAGAACCAGGATTGGTATGCAGTTCTGCTGACTCCAGTTTTATTGCTTTTTCTAGTCTAATTTAATTTCAAAAATGTATCCTTTGTTGAAACTGTGCGGTATTATATGAAACAGTTGAAAGGATTTAGCTTACTATGTCAGTTCAAAAAGTTGTACTTTTGTATAGATAACATTCCAAAAGTCAGTATAGTTTTTAGATATATAGATATAGACACAAACACTCATATTTTATATATATATATATATATATATACATATATACATACACAAATACATATTCACAAATATGTATCCTTGCATATATACATATAGCATATATACATATATTGCATATATGTACAGTATAGTATGTATACATATGTACTCTCACAATATAGTATGTATACATATACTGTATATATGCATATGCATGTATGTTTACATATATTGCATATATTGTTGTATATGTGCATGCATATATTTGGATAATTAAATATATAGACATGCCATATATCCATATGTATATATACTCACATATATGTGTAGCATAAACACCCACAAAACCTATATCCAGTTTTTGACAGTATGACAGTAGAATTATTATGATTCACTTAGCTAGTAGGAACAATGCTGTTATGGTAAGTTAACTCCAAATTTAATCTGCTTTATAACAATAAGATAATATGCAGCCTGATTCTTTGACCTGAAGGCTGAAATCCAGCCTGTGAAGCCTGCTATAAATTTACATGGAGGTAAGAGACTTTGCTTCTATCTATCTCCTGTCACAGACATAATAGATGAAAAGTTTTCTCCCCAATGTTCTTTAAAGGGCAAATTGTTTTGCCCTGCAGAGCCTGAAGGAAGTAAGAAAACACATAAATAAGAGAAGTTTAAAAAACAACCAACAACCAAACCTTTCTGGAGTAATATTTTTCTAAAGTGTTGAGTTTTAACTCTAGAAAAAATTCAAAATGCAGTCATAGGCTTTAGGGCCTCTCATGGCTCCTTAGGATTGGGATTTCTTTTGCATCCTGTTACAGTAAATAATACATAGATTCTGTTACCTCCAGACTATTTTGGGCTTCAGTTTGAATCATGGGTTCTTTTCATGTCCTTTCCTATCTTGGCCCATTCATCCCCAACCCAATTTGATAAATGGAAAGTTCTGAAATTAATTTAAGCCTAGGTATTTAATTGCCTACAATTACAAATGATAAGTAGCATTGAAAAAAAAAATAAATTAGTTAACTGGTATATAAATAGTCAGATAATCAAAACATAATATGATCATATCCAATCTTTCACTTTTCACCAATGTGGTATTGGAAATTAGATCTTCAATTCCATGAAAAGTGGACGGATTAAAAAAACAGTTATGGTCAAGTCCCTTTGCAGCCAAAGTCAGAGACAGAAAACTTCAGTGCAGATGGCCTTAGGCTTGATGTTTAAAAGTGTTTCTGCCAGGAGCTCCTGCTGCTGTAGATCACTACTCTCCTGACTGTTCAAGGTCTGTTAGGTAGATCTAGGCTAGGTTTAACTCAGACAATATTCTTTGCTTCCAGCTATAATCATCCTTGCTCTGCTAGCTCAGCTGGTCTCTCCCTCCTCTAGGTCACAAACTGCTGAGGAAACTTTCATTATTAAATCTCCATCTTCTGGATGGTGCTGCTTGTGAGCAATGGGCTTTTTTGGCATTTTCACTTGAGGATGAACAAAAGTATGTCTTCCTCCTGAGGTCCTCCTCAGTCACTGGTGGGACACACACACAAATACACACACACACACACACACAAATACACACACACACACACACACATACACACGGAAACAAACTTTTCACATGGTCCACTCCTATACAGTGAACTTTACTCTCTTCTCTCTCTCTTTAAGTCTCCTCTCCAGACCTCTCACATGGAGATAAGAAGGGAAAGGAGGAAGAATTGTATTTAACATGCTATTAGACCAATCAAATACACTAAAGAAGCCATTCCATTGATAAGTAGCAGATAAAACACAACCTAGGGCCAGGAACACCTGACCTCAAATGCATCTTCAGACAATATCTGTAGGATCCTGAACAAGTTATTTAACTCTGTTTTTCTGTTTCCTTAATGGAATCCACTCCAATATATTTTACCAAGAGAAGCCCAAATGAAGACACTGAGAATCAGACATGAGTGAAATGACTAAACAACAAAAAAGCACAGAAGCTGAGCTGTGGGGTGGTGCCTACAGGAGTACAACAGCCTTTGACTCATTCTGAAGCTTCTTATAGCCAATAGATTAAAAATACAGTTTCTTTCATTGAATTGCTTCTGGTAGGGGTGGTTGGCCACAGAGGAAGGTTAGCAATTCACATTTGTACATCTTTGAAAGGTTTATAAAGCCCTTCTTCCATCCCATTGTTGGCAAAGCAAATGCTATTACCATTTTTCATATGAGGAATTGAGCATCAGGAAAAGAAACACAATTTGCTGAGTACCATACAAAAAGTTTCAAAATTAGATCTTCTGCCCTGATGTATATCCAGTTCCCAATGTTCTTTTTGTTATAGTAAAGAAAGAGACAAGTAAAATCTTTGCATAATGGTATTTCTAGATGGCTTTCCAAGTATGCCTAGGTTGTACAACCATCTTCTGTGTGTGTCTTGGAGAAATCTTTTGTGGTAGTTCATGCTATGAGCTGTAAGTTGCAAGATTTCTCAGATTTTAAGCATAGAAAACTAAAAGGTTAAATGGTGTTGACTGTCACAAGATTGGTGACAGCTACATCCTTGGCAAAATTCTGAACCTTTGCGCATGCTCTCAGGTATCTGTGTTTTAATTGATGGGGTCCTTTTAGTTAGAGGTCATAGCTCTTTGGAATATACATAATAAGTCCTCAACCCCACCTCCTTTTAAATGTGCATATGTGGGGGGGGGGATTGAGCTTAAGGATATTTCTCTTATTCCTTTTTCTTGCAAAAGGCAAAATCAGCACCCTAGTTAATAGACTTTGTCTTGGAAATTATAGACTATGAAATTTCCCACCACTTATGCTTACCCTAAAGAAAATGTTATCTCTAGCAACTCTGATATTTTTCATTAACATTTTGGTGATATTGCTTCCTCTCTCTTCCCCTCCTCCCCATCTCCAAACCCCACTGATTTTCTACTCTAGGTGAGGGAGAAGAACGCCATTCCTCCACACTGAATTATAGCAAGTGACTGTTTATCAATATTCATGAGGTGCTAAATGTATTTTTTCTACCAAGTAGTATATCACCCATTTTCTGATAGCATCTATAGAGGAATATTAGCTTTGTTAAACCTTCCTAAGCACAAATCAGATCAACTAACAGAATTTATTAAACACCTATTTTATGCCATTATACTAGGCACTAAGGATACAAAAATAAAATAGTTTCTGCCCCCAAAGAGTATGCATTCTATTGGGGAGAAATGTATACACAAAGTCAAAAATTAAAATCTCTATTCTTTCCCCCTGCAAATTGGATGCAATAAGTCTTCTTAATTTTGTTTCAAGTGACATACTAGCTAGGTTCTCTTATTGCAAGTCCAGTACTCTTTTACTGTCTTATTAGGGGAAGTAGAAGGAAAGAGATTATTTTCAATATTGAAGTTGGAGAAGGAATGTTCCTTTCATTCTATTTTTATAGTTTTTGTGGTTTTTTGGTTTATAAAGTATTTTTATATAGAAGGTGTCCCACAGTCATGGTGTGGTTTTAAGCTTTAACAACCTGCATGTCTTTTCATTCGTATTTCAAGGTGACAGGGCCTATGAAATTGAGAAGTGATGTAGTATAGTATAGAGATGTATCTCATGGAGAAAACAATACCTCTTAACCTAACTCTTCTTCACATTAATAAGTTGAGTCTTAGAGAGCAAGGTTACATCTCTCCCTAATTCCAGTGAGTTTTCACCAGTATCATTGTCTAATACCAGTTAATATCTCATCCACATCATCCACATTTTTGACAGTATCTACAAGATCATTCAATCTATTAATGTCAATTAGCTTTTATAGCTAATCCCTAATACAAGGGAAGCTTGTGGAAAAGATAAAGCCAGAAACAGAATTATAAAATATACCTTCCTGAACACTTGAGAGATACCTTCCTTAAACCCCTCTAAATCCTAGAATCAGATCATTTTAATTTAGCTGATAGTAATATTTTATTTATATTTTACAATTTACATCCAAATGGTGCATAGCCAATGGATAAAAATATTCTCTTGATTGTCGGTCCCTATGTATTATTTTGTATAGAGACTAGTCTATCAAATGGGCTGCTATTTTGGACTGTGCTGGCTTAGTATAGTACATGGCACATAATAAATAAAAAAAATGTTTATTGATTGATTGCTTACAAACAGGCTTAGCTATTTGCAAACCCTGGCATGGACATGAGCTCCCAAACTTCTGATAGCTCACTCTCCTGATCACTAGAAGATCATAAGATTTGCAACCTCATCCATTCAATCTCTTTTTTTTTTTTTTTTTTTTTTTTTTTTATTTAATAGCCTTTAATTTACAGGATATATACATGGGTAACTTTACAGCATTAAATTGCAAACCTCTTTTCCAATTTTCACCTTACCCCCCACCCCTCTAAATGCAGGATGACTATAGATGTTAAATATATTAAAATATAACTTAGATACACAATAGTATAATGCAAACTATTATTTTTGTACAAAAATCAGACTCTGAATTATTGTACAATTAACATAGGAAGGAAATAAAGATGCAGGTGTGCATAAATATAGGGACTGGGAATTCAATGTAATGGTTTTTAGTCATCTCCCAGAGTTCTTTTTCTGGGTATAGTTAGTTCAGTTCATTACTGCTCCATTAGAAATGATTTGGTTGATCTTGTTGCTGAGGATGGCCTGATCCATCAGGACTGGTCATCATCTAGTATTTGTTGAAGTATATAATGATCTCCTGGTCCTGCTCATTTCCTTAGCATCGTTCGTGTAAGTCTCTCCAGGCCTTTCTGAAAATCATCCTGTTGGTCATTTCTTACAGAACAGTAATATTCCATAATTTTCATATACCACAATTTATTCAGCCATTCTCCAACTGATGGACATCCATTCAGTTTCCAGTTTCTAACCACTACAAAGGGCTGCCACAAACATTCGTGCACATACGGTCCCTTCCCTTCTTTATAATCTCTTTGGATATAATCCCAGTAGTAACACTCTGGATCAAAGGTATACGTTTGATAACTTTTGAGCATAGTTCCAAACTACTCTCAAAATGGTTGGATTCGTTCACAACTCCACCAACTGAATCAATGTCCGTTTTCCCACATCCTCAACAATCATCATTATTTTTCCTGTCATCTTAGCCAATCACAGGTGTTAATGTATCTTAGGTTGTCTTAATTTGCATTTCTCTGATTAATAATGACTTGGAGCATCTTTTCATATGACTAGAAATAGTTTCAATGTCTTCATCTGAAATTGTCTGTTCATATCCTTTGACCATTTTCAATTGGAGAATGGCATTTTTATAAATTAAGAGTTAATTCTCTATATATTTTGGAAATGAGGCCTTTATCAGAATTTGACTGTAAAATATTTTCCCACTTTATTTTCCTTCTAATCTTTCTGCATTAGTTTTGTTTTAAAAACTTTTCAGTTTGGTATAATCGAAATTTTCTATTTTGTGATCGTAATGATCTCTAGTTCTCTTGGTCATAAGACCTTCCCCTTCCACAGGTCTGAGAGGTAAACTATCCTATTTCCTCTAATTTATTAATAATTTCATTCTTTATGCCTGGTCTGAACCATTTTGACCTTATCTTGGTTTGCGTTAAGTATGGATCAATGCCTAGTTTCTGTATTAGTTTCAATTTTCCAGCAATTTTTATCAAACAGTAAGTTCTTATCCAAAAGCTGGGATCTTTGGGTTTATCAAAGAACTAGGTTGCTATATTTGTTGACTGTTTTATCCTTGAACCCAATCTATTCACTGATCAACTAATCTATTCCTTAGAATCAAATAGTTTTGGTAACTGCTGTCCTATAATATATTTTAGATCCTAATTTAGCTAAGCCACCATCATTTGATTTTTCATTAATTCCCTTGAAATTCTTGACCTTTTGTTTTCCATATGAACTTTGTTGTTATTTTTCTAAGGTCATTAAAATAGTTTTTGGGGTCTGATTGGTATAGCTAAATAAATAGATTAGTTTAGGTAATATTGTCATCTTTATTATATTTGCTCGCCCTTCAAAGGCATTTAATATTTTCCAATTGGTTAGATCAGACTTAATTTGTGTGACAAGTGGTCTTAATTTTGCTCATAAAGTTTCTGATTTTCCCTGGCAGATGATTCCTAAATATTTTATATTTCATAGTTACTTTAAATGGAATTTCTCTTAATCGACTGTTGGATTTTTATGATTATAAGAATGCTTTGATGACTTATGTGGGTTTATTTTAAACCAACAACTTTGCTAAAGTTGTGGATTATTTCTAATAACTTTTAGCAGGAATCTCTGGGGTTCTCTAAGTTATACCATCATGTCATCGGCAAAGAGTGTAAGGCTTCCTCATTGCCTATTCTTTTCCTTTAATCTCTTCTCACTCTTATTGCTATAGCTAGCGTTTCTAATACAATATTAAATAGTAACGGTGATAGTGGCAACCTTGTTTCACTCAGATCTTATTAGGAATGGTTGCGGTTTGTCTCCATTACATTGATGCTTACTGATGGTTTTAAATAGATGCTGCTGATTATTTTAAGGAAAAGTCCATTTATTCCTATACTCTCAAGTGTTTTTAATAGGAATGGATGTTGGATTTATCAAATCTTTTTCTGCATCTATTGGATGATCATATGGTTTTGTTAATTTGGTTATTGACATGGCCAATTATATTGATAGTTTTCTAATATTGAACCAGCCCTGCTTCCTGGTATAAATCCTACTTGATCATAGTGTATTATCTTGGAGATGATTTTCTGTAGTCTTTGCAATATCTTATTTAAGATTTTAGCATCAATTCATGGGAGATTGGTCTATAATTTTCTTTCTCTGTTTCAGCCTACCTGGTTTGGTATCAGTTTCCATGTCTGTTCATAGAAGGATTTGGTAGGACTCCTTCATTCCCTATTTTATCAAATAATTTATATAGCATTGGGGCCAATTGTTTCTTTAATGTTTGGTAAAATTCAATTAAATCCATCTGGTCCTGGGATTTTTCTTAGGGAGTTGTTTAATTGCCTGTTCTATTTCTTTTTCTGAAATGGGACTATTCAAGCAATTTCTTCTTCCTCTGTTAGTCTAGGAAGTCTGTATTTTTGGAGGTAGTCATCCATTTCCTTGGGTTATCAAATTTATTGGCATAAAGGTTGAGCAAAATAACTCCTTATTATTTCTCCTAATTTCCTCTTCATTTGTGGAAAGTTCTCCTTTTCATTTTAAGACTACTAATTTCATTTCCTCCCTCCTTTTTCTAATCAGATTTTAAAGGCTTATCTATTTTATTGGCTTTTTCATAGAACCAACTCTTAGTTTTATTAATTGGTTCAATGTTTTTACTTTCAATATTTTAATTTCTCCTTTTAATTTTAAATTTCCAATTTAGTATTTGATTGAGGGGTTTTAATTTGGTCTTTTAGTTTTTTAGTTGCAACCTAATTCATTAATCTTTTCTTTCTCTGTTTTATTCAAGTAAGCCTCTAAGGATATAAAATTCCCTCTTATTACCCTTTGGCTGCATCCACAAATTTTGTATGATGTCTCATCATTGTCATTATCTTGAGTGAAATTATTAATTGTATCTATAATTTGCTGCTTAATCATTCTTTAAGATAAGTTTTTTAGTTTCAATTACTTTTTGGTCTATTTCCCCTAACTTTTTGTTGAATGTATTTTATTGCATCATGATCTGAAAAGGCATTTACTATTTCTGCTTTCTTGCATTTAATTTGGTCTTTATGTCCTAATATATGGTCAATTTTTGAATAGGTTCCATGAACTGCTGAGAAGAAAGTATATTCCATATCTCATTCAATTTTCTCCAAGATCCAACATACCTAATTTTCTAATATTCTATTTACTTCTTTAATTTCTTTTTATTTGTTTGTGGTTTGATTTGTCTAATTCTGGAAGTGCAAGGTTGGATCTCCTACTATTACAGTTTTGTTGTCTATTTCTTTTGCAACTCTCTTAACTTCTCCTTTAAGAGTTGGTGCCATACCCTTGGTGCTATATGTTTAATATTGATATTGCTTGTTGTTTATGCTACCCTTTGGCAGGATGAGTTACCTTCCTTATCTCTTTTAATTAGATCAATTTTACTTTTTGTTGATCTGAGATAGGATGGCTTCTTTTGACTCTACCTAAGCATAATAGATTTTGCTCCAGCCTTTTACTTTTTACTCTATATGCATCCCCTGCTTTTGTGTTTCTTGTAAACAACATGTTGAGGTTCTGACTTTTGATCCAGTCTGCTATCTGCCTCCTCTTTATGGGGAGTTCATCCCATTTACATTTACGGTTAGAATTACTAAATCTGTATTTCCTGCCATCCTAATAACCCCCAGATTGTGCTTTACTTATTCTTGCCTCCCCAACCCTCTTTCCCCTTTTAAACTTATGTCCCTCTTGTTCATTGATGCTTATCCTCTTTATAATCCTCCCTCCCCTTTGGTCTTTCCCCTTCCTTCCTTATTCTCTTTCTTTTTCCTTTTCCTCTCCCCGTTTTTAATGAGGAGGAAATTTTTCTAAAACAAATGTCAATTTTTTCTTTGAAGCCAACTCTGATGAGAAGTAAGATTCCACAATGTTCCTCCCCTCTCTAAATTCCCTCAGATTGATAAGTTTCCTTTGCCTCTTTGTGGGATGTGGTTCCCCTCTTTTTATCCCTCCTTCCACCTTATTTGCCATCATCCCTTTTCCATATCTACTTCCCTTTTTATGTTATATCAATAATCAAATTATACATGTATTCTTTTGTATATCCAGAAATACAATTCTCAAAGTTATTTTTACCTTTTCTGCATCTCTTGAGTTCTATTCTTGGAGATCAAATTTTTGTTTAGTTCTGGTTTTTCTTCAGAACAAATGGAATTCATTTGTTTCATTAAATTCCATCTTCTTCCTGGAAGAAAATGTCAACAGCTGGTAGTTTATTCTTGGCTGCATCTCAAGTTCTTGTGCCTTTCAGGAATATCTTTCAGGCCCTTCTTTCCTTTAATGTAGGGCAGCCAGATCTTGGTGATCCTTATTTGGACCTCATATTTAAATGGTTTTGGCTGCTTGTAAAATTTTTCCTTAATCTTATAGTTCTGAAATTTTGCCACATATTCATAGGGTTTTATTTTAGGGTTTCTTTCAGAAGGTGTTCGATAGATTCTTTCAATGCCTATTTACCTTCTGATTCTATTACATCTGGGCAGTTCTCTTTGATGATTTCTTGTAAAATATTATCTAGGCTCTTTTTTTTCATCATAGTTTCAGAAAGTCCAATAATCCTCAGATTACTCTCCTAGATCTATTTTCCAAGTCTGTTTTGCAAGTAGATAATTCGTGGTTTTTCAGTTTGTCATTTTTTTTTGCTTGACTGATTCTTGCTGTCTCAATGAATCTTAGTTTCAATTTGTTCAGTTCTAATTTTAAAAATTATTTTCTTCAATAGCTTTTTTACTTCTTTCTGTATATGTCAATTGAGTTTTTAATTATTTTTTGGTCTGGAATTTTTCCATTTCACTAATTTTTTTAGTGAATTATTTTCTTTCAATTCACAGATCCTACTTTCTTCGTGTTCTTTGTCTTTCAATTCATGGATCCTACTTTCTTTGGAGTTCTTTGTCTTTTCCAAATCCAAATCCTACTTTGTAGTAATTCTTTATTTTTCCAATTCGTATTCAGGAAGTTGTTGCTCTCTTGTAAGGCTTCTCTTTCCTTTCCCATTTATCTTCTAACTCTCTTTTGAGACTTTTAATGGTCTCTTTGAGGAGCATTCTGTAAGGAGGACAGTCTGATGCATTTTGCTGTTTGAGGTCTCTTCAGGTTTGCTGACCTGCTCTTTTTCTGCATAGAAGCTGTCGATTGTTCTTTTCATCTTTTATTCATGTTTTAAAACCTTTAGGGTAGGTCTCCTAGGCAAGGGGTTACCAACTTCCTCTGCAGAATAGGGAGATGTCAACCGATTTCCGGCTCCAAGGTATGGGAGTGCTCTGTGTGAGGTTTTCCCTTCCCCAACAGGAGGTGGATTCAGCACTGCCAAGCCATCAAACTGTTAGTAGGGCTGAGTGGATTATCGATTGCCATGACTAGAGACTAAGTGGTGAAAGTGTCCATGGGCGGACCTCTTGTGGGACTGTGAGTTTAGCAGCTGAGTGCAGACTGCAGCAAACAACCACAAACTCTGCCAGGGTCTCTGCCTGATGCAAATCGGCCCTGGAAAAAAAAAAGCTCTTGGCCCCAAGCAGCTCCCCCCTGCCGATTGGAGGCTAACCCGGGCTCGTCCTCCTGCCGTGCAGGATCACAACTGCCCAGGAAAAGCCCCTTACTGCGGGTTGGGGCTGTGCGCTTAATGCTGAGATCTTGCCTTCACCCTGGGTTTGAGACTCTCCTCGAACCCTAATTTCTCTCCCGTCTGCTTGATCTCCCCCTGGCACCAGAACCAACCTTTTTGGCAGACTGCAGATTTTCTTGGCGGTGAGTTGTTCTACTTCTTATCTTACAATTGTAGCAGTCAAGACTATTTTTGAGGCTCGATATAATATTGATAAAGAGGGTAAGAGAAGAGCTTAGAAAGACGCGTGTGTCTTCTCCGCCATCTTGGCTCCGCCCCCCCATCCATTCAATCTCAATCATTTCTTCATATGCCAGAAAAAAATAATCACATCAAGGAAAGAAGCAGAATTATGATGTGGTTGTGACTTTATGTTGTCCTAGGAGATGAGATAGGCAGCTGGTGGGAGGAAGATACAGCTGGCCCTTCTACTACCTCTTTCAGCAACAACAGAAAATGCACTCTAAGTTTCATGGATAAGTGAAGGCAGAGGGCTTTTGGTAAATATGTGGATCCACAACTTGTTTTTCTTGCTTACTACCATGAAAGGAAAAGCTTAAGTTGTTCTTTGATACATAGAAAAGAGAAAAGAGCAAGTCGAGCATGTATTGCATATGTAGGGGAAGGGAGGAAGACATATCATCAACAAAGATGACAATTCTATCCTGAGGGTCTGGATTTAGATAGGAAATATGACCAAGTGTTAGAGCCATTGTCAGGGAGCCAGCACATTGACTATTCATACTACTCTTTCAGTAAACAGTTTGTTTCCAGGAGACTAAAGAAGTACAGATAGCTCCATTTCCAGTTTGTTTTAAATATTATGAGTTTTGTGTGACCACTAGAAAAGGGCTAGCTACATGGAGATTCCAGCTGCCATTGAGTAGCCTACTCTGACGCCACAAAGTGAATAAAAATAGCCTAAAATTTATATTTGAAAGATGCAATATATGGTATTATTACTGAAGCTTGTATGATAACTAGAAACCTAGAATTCATTGGATATACTCCAAACTCACATCATAGGTCAGAATTCAAATGCTTTTGATCAAAGACCTTTGTAAATATTCTTGAATAAGTTTTAGTTAATTCCCTAGGCTGATAAGCTTCTTACTTTATGCATTTATCAGGGTACATCTCTGGTGGTGGATAAAGTAGATGTGGGTAGTTGAGTCTACAGGATGCCCAGGAATAGAGCTAAATTGCAGGCTCCAGTCACAGTTGGATAGTTCTCATCCATCAACATAGGCAAGCATCCAGATTGCTTGGAGCAAGTGAATGGCTGTGTGGTTGGCCCCATCAAAGCTTTCTGAACATTAAAGTTCTCATTGGAAGCATCTAGATTGTTTTTCGAGTGTGGCAACAGTTAGGGTATCTCATATCTCTCCTTTGCCAGCTCTGTAGTTAATAACAATCTTGACCCTCTGAGCAGGCAACCATCTGCTTGGTGAGGTTTTTAGTAACACTGAGGCTTTTTCTGCTCCCTGAATCTTCCTTATGTGTGTTCTTTGAAGCCTCACTTTCCACAATTAAAGATTTATTCCTTTAGCTTACACCTTTTGTCTCAATGTAAAATTAAAATTCCTTTGTAAATTTTATAAAATTTCCTTTTGTACTTATCATGACCTATTTTGTTCTATAGCTATATGTATATTTGTATTATATGACCTTACGAAATGTCAAGTTTTCATGAAAACAAAGCTTGTGCCCTATCTTTTATTTTTCTCCTCAAATCTAGCACAAGTGTTCTGTATTTATTGAGCATTTAATGACTTTCTTGAAGGGAATTGAATTAAAAGTACATCTTATCATGATTGTTAATAAGATAATTCCCTAAGACTAAACTTAGGCAGTGTAAAAGACATCAGCACATTGGGTGTAGCAACAGGAGTAGAAAATGGCACTTTGAAACAAATAACTGAAAGAAGAAATAACTAGAATGTTATTCCACTTCATCTACTTCTATTTAGGGTTACCCCTAGCCAAGACTCATTCATAATTCCAATTGTTCACTTACTTAGCACAGAGCCCTTAGGTAATTGTGGGAAAAAAAGTTTAAAAACAAACAATTGCTATCCTCACATAGCTTAGAATCTGGTGGGGTTTAAGACCCAGACCCAGGTAGCAACATCACATTGTATTATATGATCAGGACATTCAAAAGGAGCAAAATAAAATGTTAACAAAGATCAGAGTGCAATGGCCATTAGGAATAAGGAAACTTACTGGAGAAAAAGGAAAAGATTCAAGATTAACAGTAGATTCCTAATGGAAAATCCTAGCCTTCGGACATCAAACTGAGAAAAGCAAATTTAGAAAATCATCCAATGCTATTCATTAGGTTTTATGATTACTAATGCTTTCTCCTAACCAGGAGGAAAGGAGGATAAATCTGGGACTTTCCCATACTGGAATGAGGGAGAAATACAGAAATACTGAAAAACTGGTAGATATTAGGATTATCATTAGTTGAATTTAGGTCCTGCCTCACAGACTTAACTAGTTGTGTGTTCCTGGGCAAGTCACTTAACCTCTCTCACTCACAGTAAGCACCTGTAAAATGAGCCTAAATATCTTCTAACTACTTTTCCTGCTCTATATCTCTGATCCTATGACATTTATACATCTCTCTTATTCTCTATTTTATTTTACAGTTATTTGTACTTCTCTTACTCCCTTACTTCCATACAGGTGTAGCTGGATAGCACAGTGGATACAAATCAGGAAGTTCTGAGTTCTCAAATCCAGTTTCAAAAACTTATTATCTGTTTGACCCTGTCCATGTCAGTTAAGCTGGACTTTCCTTGATTTCCTCATCTATAAAATGAAGATAATGATAGCAACCACCTTCCAGGAGTTTTGTAAGAATCAAAGAAGATAATTTTAAAGTGTTTGGTACATAGTATATATTTCTATAAATATTAGCTATTATTGTTATTAGTAAACCATAATATTTGAGAATGAAAGGAGGAGATATTTATCTTTATGGCTCTCCTACTGATTAGCATTATGTCTGAGATAAAGTAGTTGCTTAATAAATGTTTGCGAAAGGATAAATGAGTTATGCCATTAATAAGTAGAATACATTGAGGTGAGGATTATCTTCAGCTAGAGACTTTCCTGTCCAGAGGGAGCTAACTGGTATAGTGGATAGCTCACTAAATTTAGGGAGATGAGTTCAAATTCCACCTTACAATCTTAGTACCTGTATGACTCTGGGCATGTTATTTAATGTGTAACTGCTTCAGTTTCCTTAACTGCAAAATGGAGATAAAAACAGCAACTACCATGATATTGCTATGAGGATCAAATGAGATATTTGTAAAGAGCATTGCAAACTCTAAAATATTACATAAATGTTAATTCTTATTATTAAGATTTTTTTGTGGAGCTAGAAAAAAATCAACATTTTTAAACTGATACATAGCCGATAGTGTTGATTATAGACATTAATCAGAAGGCCCAGAAACGTATCCAGTTTTGAGGGTGAAGGTGATGATATCACTGGGAATACTTCACAGCTGAATTAAATAGTTGTTATTGTCTCTGAGCAACACATTATTATTACTAATCCCTTCATGCCCACTCAGTTTAGTTCAAATAATCAAATTAATTGTATGTGTAGACACAGTCAGGGGAAGACCCTGCAATAAACGAAAGATAATTAATGGTCTTGCTTACATTGTATGTAATGAAACACATATTAGGTGCTAGATTTTTTGGCCATAGATATAGTCAGGAAGCATAATGCCATTCATTTACAGTCTCATAATATAATATATAACATAAAACATTTGTGATATTTGAAAATGGAGGGAAAATGATAATTTCCTTCCTGCACTTGAACAGTTTTAAAATCATCCATGTGTTCATTAATAAAGGCAAATTCCTAGTTTACTTTGGTCTTGGTGCATGTAAATAGTGATATAGTGGATATTGTTGGATGCATGCCTTGGTGTTATCAGTCGATTAGAGTTCCTCAGTCACTGAGTCCCAATGTCCCAAGTTATCATGCAGGTAAGTCAGTTGATCCTGACATTCTGATAATTACAGGGGATGAATGGCATCAAATAAAAATTGGCAGAGAAAAGGGAAATCATTTACTCTCAGAATTTCATTTCTGATTTTTACAAAGGACTTTTGCTTCCAAGAGTTGCTTGAATTGTAAAATAAATTTCCATCACCTCTCCCTGGAGCACTTTGGGTTTAATTTAATTCAGGACTCGAAATGAGAATTATTTCCCAACTCTCCCTCCCTACTTTGTTAACTGCACTTGGATGCTAAATAGGATTGGTAGCAGAAGGATGATACTCCCCCAGCCTCTGTGGCAAAGCAATCCATCAGAACTTTATTTTGAAACTCCATTAATGTTATCTTCAACTTCTCACCTTTTCTTTACTCCTTTGTTTCCCCTCTCTCAGATTTTAGCTCATTCAAATATGTTTCCCCTCCAAACTACATTTTCATATTTCATAGATTTCATTAAATGACTCTTTGTCTTAGGCACCTGGAGCAATACAGGCACTAGTGTTAACAACTAGATTGAACCTTCTTTTCTGTCACCTTGAGATGAGACAGCTGCAGGCTTTTGAACTTGAGAGTTTTCCCACCAAACTGGGGATCTCTATGGCAATCGATCCTCTCACACTCTAATTCTAAATTTGGCTCCATGAACTATAAAACTGTTTATCTTAACAGTTGAGACATCTTGACAACTATTTCCTGTAACTTATGCACAGTACACATGCAAGATGTTAGCAAGCGATTTACCCCATAGTGGAAATCGTTAGTGCACAAGTGGTTTCAACTGGAGCTACGCATGCTTTTCCACTCATTTATAATCAGTTAACATTATTTAATTGTTCCTGCCCCCTTTTTGCTGCAGCTCATTTGAAAGTATGATGACTGCCATTCTAAAATAACAAAAGCTGTGCGGGGAATTCATCTGTGAAAAGTAGCTGGAATTTTTAGTTGCTATATTAATTATCCTCATGCAGAGGTTCAGGATGCATTGGCTCTGGTTACGCTGGTTTGTAATATGCCATGTTAATAAATATAGAAAGGTTTTCACCTTTTAAAAAGAGACCATATGCATGTAAATTTTTCTCCTGTTTGTAACTTGAAATTTAATGGGGGCTTCATAGGTTAATATACCTATCCTACATTTGAGAGGGAAAAAGCTAGGTAACCATATTCCAAAATTTGGACCACCAATTATTTACTCAATCATCTTCTTCTCTGTCCTACTGTGATTCTAATGATAACTTCTGGCAGTCATCTCTGTGAATACAGCCAGGTGAAATGAAAGAGAAAGAGCACATCTGTCTGCTTGTTAAGAATCACAGCTTCTGAAATCCATACCTTATATCTGATACATTGTACTTCTGCACAGTAAACGTCATATCATTGATTATGATCTAAGAGCAGGGAACATGTCTTTTTAACTTGCTGTGTGCCAACACCAATAGTATTGTATTCATTAGGTTGCTAAATACATTTTCCTAGGAGGCTCATATCAGAATTAAACTCTAAGTGTGCTGACCTCTGTAAGTAAAGCTGACGTCCACCTGCCTATTAATACACTGTGGATCAATCAAAACTATGAGTTGTTTTCCTAGGCTGTCAAGGTCCACACACATTTACACAACTGCTCCTTTTCCAGACATAAACACACAGCACATTTGTGTGATAGATGCCAGGATGAGGCCTGTATTTGGTTTCCATAGCAGAAAGTAAAGTTGATTAGTCCATATAGGAAAGAAAGCTGTTTTCTACCCAACTGAGCTAATCCATTAGATGCATTAGATACTATTATGAGAATGAATGCCTCAGATTTAGCTATCCCTCCTCACCTTGCTAATTAAGACATTTCCCAAATTTTCACTTTATCATTATCTCCTAGTTCCAGTTTGCTATAGCTGTTTTGGAATTTAAAAACTTTCAACAGATTATCTGGCAAATAAAAGGGCACTTAATAAATGTTTGATGATTGATTGATTTTTACAAAAGAAGCAGAGTGAACAAGGATGAGAAAAATAATTTAAATCTATGTAAGAAAATACCTAGAAGGAGGATGGAGCCAAGATGGCTGCAAGTATCTGATCTCCGAACCTTCTCTCAAACCAACAGCAGATTAAGCCAAAACTGGTTTTGGAGTGACAGAATACACAAATATTTGGAGTACAACACATTTCCAGAAGAAGATACTGTGGAAGAACTTCAGAACAAGTCTGTTTTAGTTGGGCAGGGGGACAGTCTGTCGAGCCCAGACTGCAGTGTAGGGTGCTGGGGCAATGAGCTGGGATGGAGAGTCAGAGTATTGCTGGGATGGAGAGTCAGAGTATTGCTGACTCTGAGCACCAGGGAATTTATTGTGAGGCATTTAGTCTACTCTGTGGTTCAGCAGATTTGCTGTAGAACATCCAAAAGCAAATACTAAAGGCAAATTGTAAGCTATTGAGCCCCTTAAGAAAGTAGGACTTGCCTGCAATTTCCCAGCACCCAAAGTCAGTCACCAGAACTGTTCTAGGGCAAATTAAAGTGGCTATTGCCCCTTTGCCTTGAGAGCAGACCTAAACCCTTTAAAAAAGAGCAAAAAAAAAAAAAAAATCAAACAATTCTGATCATACACAGCTTTTATAGAGAAGAGAAGAATAGAATTCAAACCATGAGGTTCTTCAAGGTAAATCAAATCCAGAGGAAGCCCCAAAGGATGATATGAGCTGGTCCCTTTTTCACAAGGCTTTTTTGGAAGATGTAAAAAAGGATTTTAAAAGAGAGCTAAAAAAAATTTGGAAAGGAAATGAGATCTTTGCAAGAGCGTATGAAAAAGGAAAAACAAATTATCTGAAGAAATGCAAAGATTTATCATACCTAACTTTTCTAATATTCTATTTACCTTTTTAACTTTTTTATTATTTTTTTTTGTGTGGTTTGATTTATCTAATTCTGAGAGAGTAAGGTTAAGATCCCCCACTAGTATGGTTTTACTATCTATTTCTTCTTGAAAATCTCTTAACTTCTCTTTTAGGAATTTAGATGGTATACCACTTGGTGCATATATGTATAGTATTGATATTGCTTCATTATCTATGGTACCCTTTACCAAGATATAGTTTCCTTCCTTATCTCTTTTAATTAGATTAATTTTTGTCTTTGCTTGATCTGAGATTAGGACGGCTAGACCTTCTTTTGCACTTTATCTGAAACATAATAGATTCTGCTCCAGCCTTTTACCTTTACTCTGTATGTATCACTTAAACATAAACCACAAAATAAATAAAAAAGAAGTGGGAGTGGAACCAAGATGACAAAGAAGACACATATTTTCTTCTGTCCTTTTCCCACGAGCCTCAGACTAATTAGCAAATCCATCCTTTTTTTTTTTTTATTTAATAGCCTTTTATTTATAGGATATATACATGGGTAACTTTACAGCATTAACAATTGCCAAACCTCTTGTTCCAATTTTTCACCTCTTACCCCCCCACCCCCTCCCCTAAATGGCAGGATGACCAGTAGATATTAAATATATTAAAATATAACTTAGATACACAATAAGTATACATGACCAAAACATTATTTTGCTGTACAAAAAGAATCAGACTCTGAATTATTGTACAATTAGCTTGTGAAGGAAATCAAAAATGCAGGTGTGCATAAATATAGGGATTGGGAATTCAATGTAATGGTTTTTAGTCATCTCCCAGAGTTCTTTTTCTGGGTATAGCTAGTTCAGTTCATTACTGCTCCATTAGAAATGATTTGGTTGATCTCGTTGCTGAGGATGGCCTGATCCATCAGAACTGGTCATCATCTAGTATTGTTGTTGAAGTATATAATGATCTCCTGGTCTGCTCATTTCACTCAGCATCAGTTCGTGTAAGTCTCTCCAGGCCTTTCTGAAATCATCCTGTTGGTCATTTCTTACAGAACAGTAATATTCCATAATTTTCATATACCACAATTTATTCAGCCATTCTCCAACTGATGGACATCCATTCAGTTTCCAGTTTCTAGCCACTACAAAAAGGGCTGCCACAAACATTCGTGCACATACAGGCCCCTTTCCCTTCTTTATAATCTCTTTGGGATATAATCCCAGTAGTAACACTGCTGGATCAAAGGGTATGCACAGTTTGATAACTTTTTGAGCATAGTTCCAAACTACTCTCCAAAATGGTTGGATTCGTTCACAACTCCACCAACAATGAATCAATGTCCCAGTTTTCCCACATCCCCTCAACAATCATCATTATTTTTCCTGTCATTTTAGCCAATCTGACAGGTGTGTGAATCATATCTTAGAGTTGTCTTAATTTTCATTTCTCTGATTAATAATGACTTGGAGCATCTTTCATATGACTAGAAATAGTTTCAATTTCTTCATCTGAGAATTGTCTGTTCATATCCTTTGACCATTTTCAATTGGAGAATGGCTTGATTTTTATAAATTAGAGTTAATTCTCTATATATTTTGGAAATGAGGCCTTTATCAGAACCTTTGACTGTAAAAATATTTTCCCAGTTTATTGCTTCCCTTCTAATCTTGTCTGCATTAGTTTTCTTTGTACAAAAACTTTTCAGTTTGGTATAATCAAAATTTTCTATTTTGTGATCAGTAATGATCTCTAGTTCTGCTTTGGTCATAAAGACCTTCCCCTTCCACAGGTCTGAGAGGTAAACTATCCTATGTTCCTCTAATTTATTAATAATTTCATTCTTTATACCTAGGTCATGAACCCATTTGACCTTATCTTGGTGTACGGCGTTAAGTATGGATCAATGCCTAGTTTCTGCCATATTAGTTTTCAATTTTCCCAGCAATTTTTATCAAACAGTAAGTTCTTATCCCAAAAGCTGGGATCTTTGGGTTTGTCAAAGACTAGGTTGCTATATTTGTTGACTGTTTTATCCTTGAACCTAATCTATTCCACTGATCAACTAATCTATTCCTTAGCCAATACCAAATAGTTTTGGTAACTGCTGCTCTATAATATAATTTTAGATCTGGTACAGCTAAGCCACCATCATTTGATTTTTTTTTCATTAATTCCCTTGAAATTCTTGACCTTTTGTTTTCCATATGAACTTTGTTGTTATTTTTCTAGGTCATTAAAATAGTTTTTAGGAGTCTGATTGGTATAGCGCTAAATAAATAGATTAGTTTAGGTAATATTGTCATCTTTATTATATTTGCTCGCCCTATCCAAGAGCATTTAATATTTTCAATTGGTTAGATCAGACTTAATTTGTGTGAAAAGTGATCTGTAATTTTGCTCATAAAGTTTCTGATTTTCCCTTGGCAGATAGATTCCTAAATATTTTATATTATCAGTAGTTACTTTAAATGGAATTTCTCTTTGTAACTCTGACTGTTGGATTTTATTAGTGATATAAGAATGCTGATGACTTATGTGGGTTTATTTTATAACCAGTAACTGCGAGAAGTTGTGGATTATTTCTAATAACTTTTAGCAGAATCTCTGGGTTCTCTAAGTATACCATCATGTCATCGGCAAAGAGTGATAATTTGGCTTCCTCATTGCCTATTCTTATTCCTCTAATCTCTTTCTCAGCTCTTATTGCTATAGCTAGCATTTCTAATACAATATTAAATAGTAACGGTGACAGTGGGCAACCTTGTTTCACTCCAGAACTTATTGGGAATGGTTGCAGTTTGTCTCCATTACATATGATGCTTACTGATGGTTTTAAATAGATGCTGCTGATTATTTTAAGGAAAAGTTCATTTATTCCTATACTCTCAAGTGTTTTTAATAGGAATGGATGTTGGATTTTATCAAATGCTTTTCTGCATCTATTGAGATGATCATATGGTTTTTGTTAATTTGGTTATTAACATGGCCAATTATATTGATAGTTTTCCTAATATTGAACCAGCCCTGCATTCCTGGTATAAATCCTACTTGATCATAGTGTATTATCTTGGAGATGATTTTCATTAGTCTTTTTGCTAATATCTTATTTAAGATTTTAGCATCAATATTCATTAGGGAGATTGGTCTATAATTTTCTTTCTCTGTTTTCAGCCTACCTGGTTTAGGTATCAGTACCATGTCTGTGTCATAGAAGGAATTTGGTAGGACTCCTTCATTCCCTATTTTATCAAATAATTTATATTGCATTGGGGCCAATTGTTCTTTAAATGTTTGGTAAAATTCACATGTAAATCCATCTGGTCCTGGGGTTTTTTTCTTGAGGGAGTTGTTTAATTGCCTGTTCTATTTCTTTTCTGAAATGGGACTATTCAAAGCAATTTACTTCCTCCTCTGTTAGTCTGGAAGTCTATATTTTTGGAGGTAGTCATCCATTTCACTTAGGTTATCAAATTTATTGGCATAAAGTTGAGCAAAATAACTCCTTATTATTTCTCTAATTTCCTCTTCATTGGTGGAAAGTTCTCCCTTTTCATTTTAAGACTACTAATTTCATTTTCCTCCCTCCTTTTTCTAATCAGATTTACCAAAGGCTTATCTATTTTATTGGCTTTTTCATAGAACCAACTCTTAGTTTTATTAATTAGTTCAATAGATTTTTTACTTTCAATATTTTTAATTTCTCCTTTTAATTTTAGAATTTCCAATTTTGTATTTGATTGGGGGTTTTTAATTTGGTCTTTTTTTAGTTTTTTTAGTTGCAAGCCCAATTCATTAATCTTTTCTTTCTCTGTTTTATTCAAGTAAGCCTCTTAAGGATATAAAATTCCCTCTTATTACCGCTTTGGCTGCATCCCACAAATTTTGGTATGATGTCTCATCATTGTCATTATCTTGAGTGAAATTATTAATTGTATCTATAATTTGCTGCTTCACCCAATCATTCTTTAAGATGAGTTATTTAGTTTTCAATTACTTTTGGTCTATTTCCCCTAATTTTTTGTTGAATGTAGTTTTATTGCATCATGATCTGAAAAGAAAGCATTTACTATTTCTGCTTTCTTGCATTTAATTTAGGTCTTTATGTCCTAATATGTGGTCACTTTTTGAATAGGTTCCATGAACTGCTGAGAAGAAAGTATATTCCTTCTATCTCCATTCAATTTTCTCCAAAGATCCAACATACCTAATTTTCTAATATTCTATTTACTTCTTTAATTTCTTTCTTATTTGTTTTGTGGTTTGATTTGTCTAATTCTGAGGTGCAAGGTTGAAATCTCCTACTATTACAGTTTTGTTGTCTATTTCTTCTTGCAACTCTCTTAACTTCTCCTTTAGGAAGCTGGTGCCATACCACTTGGTGCATATATTTTAATATTGATATTGCTTCATTGTTTATGCTACCCTTTAGCAGGATGTAGTTTCCTTCCTTATCTCTTTTAATTAGATCAATTTTACTTTTGCTTGATCTGAGATAAGGATGGCTACCCTACTTTTGACTTTCACCTGAAGCATAATAGATTTTGCTCCAGCCTTTTACCTTTACTCTATATGTATCCCCTGCTTTCAAATGTGTTTCTTGTAAACAACATATTGTAGGGTTCTGACTTTTGATCCAGTCTGCTATCTGCCTCCTCTTTATGGGGAGTTCATCCCATTCACATTTACAGTTAGAATTACTAAATCTGTATTTCCTGCCATCCTAATAACCCCAGATTGCGCTTTACTTATTATTGCCTCCCCCAACCCTCTTTCCCCTTTTAAACTTATGTACCCCTCTTGTATCCGATACTTATCCTCTTTATAATCCCTCCCTCCCCCTTTGAGTCTTTCCCCTTCCTTCCCTTATTACTCTTTTTTCTTTTCCCTTTTCCTCTCCCCGTTTTAATGAGCGAGGAGAAATTTTCTCTAAAACAAATGTCAATTATTTTTCTTTGAGCCAACTCTGATGAGAGTAAGATTCACACAATGTTCCTCCCCTCTCTAAATTCCCTCAGATATGATAAGTTTCCTTAGCCTCTTTGTGGGATGTGGTTTCCCTCTTTTATCCCTCCTTCCCACCTTATTCTGCCATCATCCCTTTTCCATATCTACTTCCCTTTTAATGTTATATCAGTACAATCAAATTTTACATGTATTTTTTGTATATCCACAACAGAAATACAATTCTCAGAGTTATTTTACCTTTTCTGCATCTCTTGAGTTCTATTCTTGGAGACCAAATTTTTTGTTTAATTCTGGTTTTTTCTTCAGAAACAAATGGAATTCATTTGTTTCATTAAATGTCCATCTTTTTCCCTGGAAGAAAATGCTCAGCTTAGCTGGGTAGTTTATTCTTGGCTGCATCCCAAGTTCTTGTGCCTTTTGGAATATCATATTCCAGGCCCTTCTTTCCTTTAATGTAGAGGCAGCCAGATCTTGGGTGATCCTTATTGTGGCACCTCGGTATTTAAATGGTTTTTTTTTGGCTGCTTGTAAAATTTTTTTTTTTTTTCCTTAATCTGATAGTTCTGAAATTTTGCCACAATATTCCTTGGGGTTTTTATTTTAGGGTTTCTTTCAGAAGGTGTTCGATGAATTCTTTCAATGCCTATTTTACCTTCTGATTCTATTACATCTGGGCAGTTCTCTTTGATGATTTCTTGTAAAATAGTATCTAGGCTCTTTTTTTCATCATAGTTTTCGGAAAGTCCAATAATCCTCAGATTATCTCTCCTAGATCTATTTTCCAAGTCTGTCGTTTTACAAGTAGATAATTCATGGTTTTTCCAGTTTGTCGTTTTTGTTTTGCTTGACTGATTCTTGCTGTCTCAATGCATCATTAGTTTCAATTTGTTCAGTTCTAATTTTTAAAAATTATTTTCTTCATTAGCTTTTTTACTTCTTTCTGTATATGTCCAATTGAGTTTTGAATGTATTGTTTTGGTCTGTGGAATTTTTTCCATTTCACTAATTTTTTTTTAGTGAATTATTTTCTTTTCAATTCACAGATCCTACTTTCTAGTGAATTCTTTATTTTTTCAATTCACAATTCTTACTTTCCTGTGATTTTTATTTTTTCAATTCACCAATTTGCACTTCCTGGGAATTTTTAACTTTTCAATTCGTATTTCAGGAAGTTGTTGCTCTCTTGTAAGGCTTCTCTTTCCTTTCCCCATTTATCTTCTAACTCTCTTTTGAGACTTTTAATGGTCTCTTCTATGAGAGCATTCTGTAAAGGAGGACAGTCTGATGCATTTTTGCTGTTTGAGGTCTCTTCAGGTTTGCTGACCTGCTCTTTTTCTGCATAGAAGCTGTTGATCGTTCTTTTCATCTTTTTATTCATGTTTTAATGCCTTTAGGGTAGGTCTCCTAGGCAAGGGGGTTACCAGCTTCCTCTGCAGAGCAGGGAAAGATTTAAACAGATTTCCGGCTCAGAGGTATGGGAGTGCTCTGAGTGAGAGTTTTCCCTTCCCCCAAGAGGAAGTGGATTCAGCACTGGCTGAGCTATCCAAAGGCTTAGTAGGGCTGAGTGGATTAGCGATTGCCTTTGGCTAGAGACTAAGTGGTGAAAGTGTCACTGCCCCAGGCCGCAGCCTCTTGTGGGACTGTGAGTATTAGCAGCTGAGCGCAGACCACAGACAGCAGACTGCCCTGAACTCTGCCCCAGTGTCTCTGCCCAATGCAAATCGGCCCTGGAAAAGCTCTATGGCCCCAAGCCGAGCTCCCCACTGTGCAGATTGGAGGCTAACCCGGCTGTGTCCTCCTGCCGGGCAGGATCACAACTGCCCCAAGGAAAAGCCCTTACTGCGGGTTGGGGCTGCAAGCTTGTGCTGAGATCTGTGCTTTCACCCTCCGTTTGAGACTCTCCTTCGCAACCTAATTTCTCTCCCCGTCTGCGCCGATCTCCCCCCTGGCCCCGGAAGCAACCTTTTTTGGCGAGACTGCAGATTTTCTTCGGCTGGTGAGTTGTTCTACTTCTTATCTTTACGAATTGTAGCAGTCAAGACTATTTTTGAGGCTCGATATAATATTGATAAAGAGGGTAAGAGAAGAGTTTAGAAAGTCGCGTGTGTCTTCTCCGCCATCTTGGCTCCGCCCCAAAGAGAGCAAATCCATCCTTGAAATTAGTTTTGGAATGGCAGAATCCAGTCCAAATTGGCAGTGTAAGAAATTATCAATAGAAGATAATTTTAAAGTTCTCCAAAAAAGGTCTGTTTCAATCAGGTATGGAAAAAGGTGAGCCAAGCACAAGCAGGCTGAGCACAGATGCTGAGTGCAAACAGGGCACAGATCCAAGGTGGTGGTGGCTCTGTGTGCTGGAGAATCTATGGGGAAGAATCAACAACAGTGTTGGCTACTCTGCCCTGGATGCAATCCAGTCAATCAGCAGAGAAGTTATAAAATGTTCAACACAAACACAAAAGGTAAATAGTGAATCCTGAAAAGGCAGAATTCCATAAGAATTGGCCATGCCCACCCACCATCTGAAGTAAATCAGCACAGCCACTGATGCTTGTAGAGGAAGCTTGGACAATCCCCTTTGTTCTAAAAGCAGATCTCAATTTTTTTAAAATGAATAATAAAGCACAAAGAACTCTGATGATAGATAATTTTTATGGTGAAAGAGAAGAAGATATTTCAAACTCTGAGGAGACTAAAAGCAGATCATCTCCAGATGAAGTCCCCAAGTGTGATATTAATTGGTCCCAATTCACAAAGCTCTCTTTGAAGAAATTATAAAAGATCTTAAAAGAGATCTGGGAAAAATGGGGGAAAAAAAGGAAAACTTTACAAGAGGATTTGGAAAAAGGAAACAGACTTTATCTGAAGAAAATACATCACAAAAACAGACTGAGTGAAATAGAAAAAGCATATAACTACTGAAAAATAGATTTGACAAAATGGAAAAATAAAACAACCTTCTGAAAAACAGAATTTATGAAATAAAACAGAATTTATAAAATAGAAAAAAAAAAGCCACAGAACAAAACAACTTTTAAAAATTCAATTGGACAAGCACAAAAAGAACTAAAAAAGTAAATGAAGAAAATAATTCACTAAATATCAGAACTGAACAAATGGAAATGAATGATTCAATGTGACATCAAGAATCACTCAAGCAAAACAAACAAACAAACAAAAAAAAAAACAGAAAAAATAGAAGAAAACGTAAAACACCTACTTGGGAAAACAACTGACCTGGAAAACAGATCTATGAGAGACAATCTAAGAATTATTGGACTTCCTGAAAATTATAATGAAAAGAGCCTAGGTATTATTTTTCAGGAAATAGTCAAAAAGAACTTTCCTGATGTCATAGAATCAGAAGGTAAAATAGCCATCGAAAGAATTCACCGAACACCTCCTGAAAGAGACCTCAAAATTAAAACTCCAAGGAATATGTGGCTAAATTTTAGAATTATCAGACCCCGTACACCAAGATAAGGTCAAAATGGGTTCATGACCTAGGCATAAAGAATGAAATTATTAATAAATTAGAGGAACATAGGATAGTTTACCTCTCAGACCTGTGGAAGGGGAAGGTTTTTATGACCAAAGCAGAACTAGAGATCATTACTGATCACAAAATAGAAAATTTCGATTATACCAAACTGAAAAGTTTTTGTACAAACAAAACTAATGCAGACAAGATTAGAAGGGAAGCAATAAACTGGGAAAATATTTTTACAGTCAAAGGTTCTGATAAAGGCCTCATTTCCAAAATATATAGAGAATTAACTCTAATTTATAAAAAATCAAGCCATTCTCCAATTGAAAAATGGTCAAAGGATATGAACAGACAATTCTCAGATGAAGAAATTGAAACTATTTCTAGTCATATGAAAAGATGCTCCAAGTCATTATTAATCAGAGAAATGAAAATTAAGACAACTCTAAGATACCACTACACACCTGTCAGATTGGCTAAGATGACAGGAAAAAATAATGATGATTGTTGGAGGGGATGTGGAAAACTGGGACATTGATTCATTGTTGGTGGAGTTGTGAACGAATCCAACCATTTTGGAGAGTAGTTTGGAACTATGCTCAAAAAGTTATCAAACTGTGCATACCCTTTGATCCAGCAGTGTTACTACTGGGATTATATCCCAAAGAGATTATAAAGAAGGGAAAGGGACCTGTATGTGCACGAATGTTTGTGGCAGCCCTTTTGTAGTGGCTAGAAACTGAAACTGAATGGATGTCCATCAGTTGAGAATGGCTGAATAAATTGTGGTATATGAAAATTATGGAATATTACTGTTCTGTAAGAAATGACCAACAGGATGATTTCAGAAAGGCCTGGAGAGACTTACACGAACTGATGCTAAGTGAAATGAGCAGGACCAGGAGATCATTATATACTTCAACAACAATACTAGATGATGACCAGTCCTGATGGATCAGGCCATCCTCAGCAACGAGATCAACCAAATCATTTCTAATGGAGCAGTAATGAATTGAACTAGCTATACCAGAAAAGAACTCTGGGAGATGACTAAAACCATTACATTGAATTCCTAGTCCCTATATTTATGCACACCTGCATCTTTGATTTCCTTCACAAGCTAATTGTACAATAATTCAGAGTCTGATTCTTTTTGTACAGCAAAATAATGTTTTGGTCATGTATACTTATTGTGTATCTAAGTTATATTTTAATATATTTAACATCTACTGGTCATCCTGCCATTTAGGGGAGGGGGTGGGGGTAAGAGGTGAAAATTGGAACAAGAGGTTTGGCAATTGTTAATGCTGTAAAGTTACCCATGTATATATCCTGTAAATTAAAGGCTATTAAATTAAAAAAAAAAAAAAAAAAGAATTATCAGACCAAGGAAAAACTACTGCAAGCAGCCAGAAAAAAATTCAAATACTGAGGAGTTATAATCAGTATTTCCCAGGACCTAGCAATTTCCACCTTAAAGGATCAAATGGCCTGGAATCTGATATTCCAAAAAGCAAGGGAACTTGGAATGTAGCCAAAAATAAACTCCCCCAATAAACTGATAATTTTCTTTCAGGGAAGAAGATGGATATTCAACGAAACAGGCGAATTCCATTTATTTTTTATGAAAAGAGAAGAATTGAACAAAAAATTTGACCTCCAAATATGGATCTCAAGAAAAGCATAAAAAAGGTAAAAATCAAAGACCTCTTGAGAACTGTATCTCTGTTATGGGTATACATAGAGAATGCATGTATAATTTGATTTTACTGTTATAATATAAAAAAGCGAGGTAGAAAAGGGACAATAACAGAAAAGGGGGGAAGTGAAGGTGAAATGAAGGAAATTACATCTCAAGAGGCAAAGAAACCTATGATAATTGAGGGAAAGAACGGAGGAGGATGAACATTGTGTGAATCTTACTCTCATCAGATTTGGCTCAAAGAGAAAATATTAGACATATTTGGTTTCACAGAAAAACTTCTCTCACTTTATAGGAAAGTGGGAGGGGAAAGGGGAAAAGGGAAGGGGTAGACTAATAGAAGCTAATAGAAAACAGAAATAGGAGGGGGAAAGTATAAGAAAAGGGGAGGGGCTCTAAAGGGGGAGGCCTGCTTGAGGCAAATGATGCTCATAAGTAAAATACTGAGGAGGAGGGAAAGGGGAAAAGGAAAGAGAAATGTACAATTGGGGGTAAATAAGATGGCGGGAAATATGGAATTAGTAATTTTAACCATAAATGTGAATGGGATGCACTCTCCCATTCAAAGCAGAAGCAGATAGCACACTGGATTAAAAGCCAGAATCCTACAATATATTATTTACAAGAAACACATTTAAAGCAAAGACATACATACAGAGTAAAAGTAAAAGGCTGGAACAGAATCTGTTATGCTTTAGGTAAAGTAAAAAAAAAAAAAGCAAGAGTAGACATGTGATCTCACATCAAGCAAAAGCAAAAAATGATCTAATTAAAAGAGTTAAGGAAGGAAACTATGTCTTGCTAAAGGGTATCATAGATAATGAAACAATATCAATACTAAATATATATGCACAAAGTGGCATAGCATCTAAATTCCTAAAGGAGAAGTTAAGAGAGCTGCAAGAAGAAATAGCAAAACTATAATAGTGGGAGATTGCTACCTTGCTCTCTCAGAACTAGATAAGTCAAACCACAAAATAAATAAGAAATAAATTAAGTAAGTAAATAGAATACTAGAAAAGTTAGGTATGATAGATCTTTGGAGAAAATTTAATGGAGATAGAAAGGAGTATACTTTCCTCTCTGTAGTTCACAGAACCTATACAAAAATTGTCCCTATATTAGGACAAAAAGACCTCAAAATCAAATGGTGAAAGGCAAAAATAGTAAATGAATTTTTTTTCAGATCACAATGTGATAAAAATTACATTCAATAAAAAGCAAGGGGAAAATAGACCAAAAAGTAATTGGAAACTAAAAAATCTCATCCTAAAGAATGAATGGGTAAAACAGCAAATCATAGACACAATAAATAATTTTATCCAAAAAAAAATGACAATTGTTGGGAACACATTATGTAACTTTGCTTTACCTCTGGTAGACCTTTTCTTTTCTTCTTGTGAGCGGATGATGGCAATTCAAGGAGACTGAGAGGCAGTTGCTGTTCTCTGACCTCCCCACTGAAAGACTGTTGCATTATCTGACGTCTCTCCTCTTCCCTCTGCTTCCAATTTATTCCATTTCCAATCCACAAGCAACACGTGTCAGTAAAGGCTGCCCCACAACTCCTTCAAATGTCACAATCCACAGCTGCAGAGGTTCTCAGAGAATTGACCTGGCCTTTCACCCTGGGATGGTCCTTAATAATTCCCCATTTTTTGTTTTAAACATGATTATTTTCCCCCCAAAAGCATGGTCAGTAAGTTTCTGCATGCTAGGGAGTGCAAACCGCACTATAGCAGGTGTTGAATTTTGTGAAATGTCATGGAGGCAAACTTTCAAATGGAGAAGAGGACTATAGTCAGAACAAGCATTTAAGTCTCTTATCAGTCTCTTGGCTTGGCCCTTTGATGTGTTAGCCCACTTAATTACCCTGACTCTTACCAGGTCTCTTTTCCCTTTCTTTCTCCATGGGTTACCAAAGGAACTCAGGGAGGATCCTAGTCATGAAAAACTGTTGAATACTGCTGGTTCTTGCCCCATGTTGGGTGCCATATATTATATGCTGCTCTTGTGGTTTCCAAAATCCAGACACCAATACCTGGAATTGTTATCTCTTCTTGTGAGCAGATGATGATGATACAAGGAGACTGAGAGGCAGTTGCTTTTTCTGACCTCCCATTGAGAGGCCATTGCATTGTCTGATCTTTCTCCTCTTCCCTCTGCTTCCAATTTATTTCATTCCCAGTCCACAAGCAACATCTGCGTCAGTAAAAACTGCCCCACAACTTCTTCAAGTGTCACAATCCACAGCTGTGGAGGCTCTCAAAGAAGTGACCTGCCCTTTCACCCAGGCATCATCCTTAACAATTTCCCATTTTTTGTTTTAAACATGATTATTTTTCCCCTCAGCATGGTCAGTAACTTTCCACATGCTAGGCAGAGCAAACAGCACTATAGCAGGTGTTGAATTCTGTGAAGTGTCATGGAGGCAAACTTTCAAATGGAGAAGAAGCCTATAGTCAGAACAGGCATATAAGTCTCTCATAAAGATGCTGGCTTGGGCGTTTGATATATTGGCCTATTTAATTACCTCAACTACTCGGTCTTTTCTCCCTTACTTCAACATGGATTACTTAAGGAACTCTGGGAGGATCCTACTCATGAAAAGCTCTTGAATGCTACTGGTTCTTGCCCCCACATTGGGTGCCAGACAATAATGAGAAACATACCAAAATTTGTGGGATGCAGCCAACGTGGTAATAAGGGCAAATTTTATATCTCTAGACGCTTACTTGCATAAAATAGAGAAACAGAAGATCAATGAACTGGGCTTGCAACTAAAAAAGCTAGAAAAACAACAAATTAAAAACATTCAATCAAATACCAAACATGAAATTCTAAAAATAAAAAAAGAGATTAATAAAACTGAAAGCTAAAAAACAGCTATTGAATTAATAAATAAAGCTAATATTGCTTTTATGAAAATAAACAACAAAATACTTTAGTTAACGTGATTAGAAAAAGGAAAGAGGAAAATCACATTGTTAGTCTCAAAAATGAAAAGGGAGAACTTTCCACCAACAAAGAGGAAATCAGAGGAACAATGAAGAGTTATTTTACCCAATTTTATGCCCAATAAATTTGTTAACCTAAGTGAAATAAAAGAATACCTACAAAAATATTGATTGTCCCAATTAACAGAAGAGGAAATAAATTATTTAAATAGTCCCATTTTAGAAAAAGAAATAGAACAAACTATTAATCAACTCCCTAAGAAAATTTCTCCAAGACCAGATAAATTTATTAATTCTATCAAACATTTAAAGAACAATTAACTCCAATACTGTATAAACTATTTTTAAAAAATAGTTAAAGAAGGACGTTTACCAAATTTCTTTTATGACATGGTACTGATAGGTAAACGATGCTGGATGAAAATAGAAAAAAGAAAATTATAGATCAATTTCCCTAAATGAATATTGATGTAAAAATAAAAAAGAAAATTTTAGCAAAGAGATTACAGATTACAGAAAGTTATCCCCAGGGTAATACACCATAACCAAGTAGGTATACTAGAAATTCAGGGCTGGTTCCATATCAGGAAAACTATTAGCATAATTGACCATATCAATAACCAAACCAAAAAAAAAAAAACATATGAGTATCTCAATAAATGCAGAAAAAGCATTTGATAAAATCCAACATTCATTGCTATTAAAAAACACTGGAAGGTATAGGAATAAATGGGCTTTTCCTTAAAATAGTCAGTAGCATCTATTTTTTTTAAAATAGCCTTTTATTTACAGGTTATGTGTATGGGTAACTTTACAGCATTAACAATTGCCAAACCTCTTGTTCCAATTTTTCACGTCTTACCCCCCACCCTCTCCCCCATATGGCAGGATGACCAGTAGATGTTAAATATATTAAAATATAAATTAGATACACAATAAGTATACATGACCAAACCGTTATTTTGCTGTACAAAAAGAATCAGACTCTGAAATATTGTACAATTAGCTTGTGAAGGAAATCAAAAATGCAGGTGTGCATAAATATAGGGATTGGGAATTCAATGTAATGGTTTTTAGTCATCACCCAGAGTTCTTTCTCTGGGCATAGCTGGTTCAGTTCATTACTGCTCCATTGGAAATGATTTGGTTGATCTCATTGCTGAGGATGGCCAGATCCATCAGAACTGGTCATCATATAGTATTGTTGTTGAAGTATATAATGATTTCCTGGTCCTGCTCATTTCACTCAGCATCAGTTCATGTAAGTCTCTCCAGGCCTTTCTGAAATCATCCTGTTGGTCATTTCTTACAGAACAATAATATTCCATAATATTCATATACCACAATTTATTAGTAGCATCTATTTAAAACCATCAGAAAGTATCATATGTAATGATGATAAACTGGAACCATTCCCAATACGATCAGGGGTGAAACAAGTTTGCCCATTATCACCATTACTATTCAATATTGTATTAGCAATTCTAGATTTGGCAATAAGAGAAGAAAAAAAAGAGATGAAAGGAATTAGAGTAGGTAATGAGGAAACCAAATTATCACTTTTTGCAAATGATATGATGGTATACTTTGAGAATTCTAGAGAATCAAGTAAACAACTATTAGAAATAATCCACAACTTTAGCAAAGTTGCAGGACACAAAATAAACTCACATAAATCATTAGCATTCTTATCCATCACTAACAAAATCCAACAGTAAGAGATACAAAGAGAAATTCCGTTTAAAATAACTGTTGATAGTATGAACTATTTGGGAATCTATCTGCCAAAGAAAGTCAGCAACTATATGAGCAAAACTACAAAATATTTTTCACACAAATAAAGTCAGATCTCAATAACTGGAAAAATATGAAGTGCTCTTGGATAGGTTGAATAAATATAATAAAGATGACAATACTACCTAAGCACATCTATTTATTTAGTGCTATACCAATCAAACTCCCAATAAACTGTTTTATTGACCTAGAAAAAAAAAACACAACAAAATTCATCAGGAAGAACAAAAGATCAAGAATTTCAAGGGAATTAATGAAAAAACTGCAAATGAAGGTGGCCTAGTTGTCCCAGATCTAAAACTATATTATCAAAATTATTTGGTACTGGCTAAGAAATAAAGTAGTTGATCAATGGAATAGATTAGGTTCACAGGATAAAATAATCAATAACTATACCAATCTAGTATTTGAAAAATCCAAAGACCCCAGCTTTGGGATAAGAAGTCACTATTTGAGAAAAACTGCTGGGAAATTTGGAATAATTTCCAATTTTCCAGGGTGTGGATCTAAACATAAAGCATGATATTGTTTTATTTATTTATTTTTATTTAATAGCCTTTTATTTACAGGTTATATGTATGGGTAACTTTACAGCATTAACAATTGCCAAACCTCTTGTTCCAATTTTTCACCTCTTACCCCCTACCCCCTCCCCCAGATGGCAGGATAACCAGTAGATGTTAAATACATTAAAATATAAATTAGATACACAATAAGTATACATGACCAAAACATTATTTTGCTGTATAAAAAGAATCAGACTCTGAAATATTGTACAATTAGCTTGTGAAGGAAATCAAAAATGCAGGTGGGCATAAATATAGGGATTGGAAATTCAGTATAATGGTTTTTAGTTATCACTCAGAGTTCTTTCTCTAGGCGTAGCTGGTTCAGTTCATTACTGCTCCATTGGGAATGATTTGGTTGATCTCATTGCTGAGGATGGCCATGTCCATCAGAACTGGTCATCATATAGTATTGTTGTTGAAGTATATAATGATCTCCTGGGCTCATTTCACTCAGCATCAGTTCGTGTAAGTCTCTCCAGGCCTTTCTGAAATCATCCTGTTGGTCATTTCTTACAGAACAATAATATTCCATAATATTCATATACCACAATTTATTCAGCCATTCTCCAACTGATGGGCATCCATTCAGTTTCCAGTTTCTAGCCAATATAAAAAGGGCTGCCACAAACATTTGTGCACATACAGATCCCTTTCTCTTCTTTATGATCTCTTTGGGATATAAGCCCAGTCGTAACACTGCTGGATCATAGGGTATGCACAGTTTGATAACTTTTTGAGCATAGTTCCAACTACTCTCCAGAATGGTTGGATTCGTTCACAACTCCACCAACAATGCATCAATGTCCCAGTTTTCCCACATACCTTCCAACAATCATCATTATTTTTTCCTGTCATCTTAGCCAATCTGACATGTATAGTGGTATCTTAGAGTCTTAATTTGCATTTCTCTGATTAATAATGATAAAGCATGATATTATAAACAAATTAGAAGAACATAGGATAGTTTACCTCTCAGTTCTGTGGAGGAGGAAGGAATTTGTGACTAAAGAAGAACTGGAGATCATAATTGATCACAAAATATATGATTTTTATTATATTAAGTTAAAAATGTTTGTATAAACAAAACTAAGACTGACAAGTTTAGAAGGGAAGCAATAATTTGGGAAAACCTTTTTACATTCAAAAGTTCTGATAAATGCCTCATTTCTAAAATATGTAAAGAAGTGACTCAAATTTATATGAATTCAAGCCACTCTTCTGATAAATGGTCAAAGGATAGGAAGAGACAATTTGCCGATGAAGAAATCAAACCATTTCTAGTCATATGAAAAGATGCTCCAAGTCACTGTTGATCAGAGAAATGCAAATTAAGACAATTCTGAAATACCACTGCATACCTTTTAAATTGGCTAGGATGACAGGAAAAGATAATGATGAATGTTTGGTGGGATGCCGGAAAACTGGGACACTAATACATTGTTGGTGGAATTGTGAACAGATCCAGCCATTCTAGAGAGCAATTGGAACTATGCTCAAAAAGTTATCAAACTGTGCATATCCTTTGATCCAGCAGTGTTTCTACTGGACTTATATCCCAAAGAGATCATTAAAAAAGGGAAAGGGACTCATATGTGCAAAAATGTTTGTGGCAGCCCTTTTTGTAGCGATAAGAAACTAGAAACCAAATGAATGCCCACTGATTGAAGAATGGACAAATAAATTATGTTATATGAATGTTATAGAATATTATTGTTCTGTAAGAAACAACCAACAGCATGATTTCAGAGATACCTGGAGAGATTTATATGAATTGATGCTGAGTGAAATGAGCAGAACCAGGAGATCATTAGACATGGCAACAACAAAATTATATGATGATCAATTCTGATGGACATGGTTTTCTTCAACAATGAGATGATTCAAACCAGTTCCAATTGTTCAGTGATGAAGAGAGACATATACATATATGTATGCATATATTGGATTTATCATATATTTCTACCATGTTTATCATATATTGGATTACTTGTCATCTGGAGGAAAGGTGAGGGAAACGGGGGCAAAGCTGGAACTTGGGGGTTTTACAGGGATTAATATTGATAAATTATTCATGCATATTTTTGAGAATGGAAAACAGTAATAAAAAAAAGAAATATCTAAGACATTGATAAATATGCAAAATATGAGAGAAGAGAGTCAAGGGAAAGCAATATAAACCTAAGAAATTCCAATTTCAGTTAAATTAAATGGATAACAATTGCCTTCTATGTAGTAGGCAAAAAAGAAAATTAAAATACAAAGAAGTGATGTATTATAATTCTTGTGCTTAAGGAGCTTATAGTAAGAGGTTGCCAGAATAGTAGAGAAGAAAGAATTCCATTTTGTCAAAAGATCTGGGTTTTAATCCTGTTTCTGCCATTTAATCCCTTTATGACTTCAGGCAAGTCATTAAAATTTTCTGAGCTTTGGTTTTCCCATCAAAAAAATTAATGCTATCATCTTGATCACTTCTAAAATGCCTTCGAGTTCTAGACCTATGATGTTATGAATATGTACAAATGAAATGGTATACAATTAGCTAAAAGGAAGTTCTTGATAAACTAACCTATGAAGATTGAGAAGAAAAAATATTGCTTTCATTGGAGATTAGAGAAGGATAAATGGCAGAGGTGGGACCTAGAAGGTCACAGGATCATAGATTTAGAATTGAAAGGGATTTAAAATGCAGTTTAATCCCACCTCCTTATTTACCAATGAGACAACTCAATAGTCATTTATTATGTGACTATCAAGGTGATTCCACTATGCTAAGCACTAGATCAGCAGAGATGAGGAAAGTTCATTCCAGGGCATAGTTGGTCAGAATAGTTTTAGGTGGAAGAGAACAAATAAAGAATAGGGAACAATTTGTAATGCAATATCTTAGTTTGGCAATTCTGAGATTATGAAATTATGAAATGGCCTAATCCCTCACAGGAAGATCTTCCTCTGATACTTCTAACTATATGGGTTTAAACATACAATTTAAGTTCTTCAATTCTCTAAGCAATTCTCTAATACTTTAGTTGACAGAAGTTTGGGAGAGCTACTTAGAGAAAATTTCCATACTCCTGGTACTAGCTGTGTAACCCTGGGTAGGACTGAAGAAACCTCAGTTTCTTCAATTATAAAATGGGACAATAAAAATACCTACTTTCCAAGAGTCATTGACATCCAGTGACAAGATGACTGACAATGGTAATGACTGGTGATGGACTGGATGACCTTGGTATCTTCTGTGTCTTACCAAGCTCAAAAAGTCCATAACATCTACTTCAGCTTCTTCCATGAGTATTGGAACAAATTGTTCTTCTCTGACTATTCCACCAGGGGAAATCTTTCTATGTATGGGGTAGATTCTTTCTTAATTCAGTTATGTATTTGGGGTCTATTAGTTTATTCTTAACCTGTTTTAACCCATCTGTTTAGACAGTATCCAGGTGTGGCCACTGTGTATCCTATAATTTCTTGGAATTACAGCTAAGAGATGAATTCCAGGTGCACACCAAAGGTGGATAATCAGCCTGGTATCCACAAGCCCTCTTACCAAAAGTACTAGTCTTCTTTAAACACAATACACTCCACCCAGACATGTTTTAGCTGTATGATATTGAGCAAATCATTTAACTTCTGCCTCAATTTCCTGTTATAAAATAAGAATAATAATATCACTTTTCTCCCAATACTTTTGTGGGGATCAAATATTTGTTAAGCACTTAGCATAGTGCATTGCACATAGAAGGCACTTAATAAATGCTTATTTCCTTTTTTATATATAAATAGTAATAAGGAGAATTGAAACAATTATATGAATAAAAATATAAAACAAATTATTTCAAATGAATCTTTCCTTATCTAGATGCTTATCTCAGTTTTTATCCTACCAAACTAAGATTTTTTGAGCATTTATGTTCAAGTCATTACTCTAAGAGTTACAGAATATTCTAATAGCTTACAATTGAGTTGAAGATATGGCAAACATAAGATAGGTGACAAAATAAACCTTAAACAGCAAGAGAATCAATAGGGGATATCTCTATTTAATTCACTTTGTAGTTAGCCTTTATTTTTCTTACCCAAAGCAATTTGAACAAATTGACTGCAGAATTAGAATTTTTTATTGTTGTTTTGTTGTTGTTGTTTGTTTGTTTTTGTACAATATAGATACAATAATCCACACCAAGAACAAATGAAATGAAACTCTCAGATGGGAGTGGTAATGAGACAGAGAAACTAGTGTATCAGTTAGGAGAACATAGGGTGGGAATGTGGGTTGGGAACAGGGAAGTCTAAGATAGAGTTCACTCTATCTTACCAATCACAAGCTTTTTAATTTTGATAATTATTCTTTTTTTCTTAGAAGTTTTTTTTTTTTTTTAATAGTAGTTCTTTACTTTCAAAATACATGCAAGGATACCTTTCAACATTCACCCTTGCAAAATCTTGTGTTCCAAATTTTTCTCTCTCTCATCCCTCTACCTTCCTTCCCTAGACAGCAAGTAATCCAATATAGGTTAAACATGTTCAATTCTTCTAAACATATTTCTGCATTTATCATGCTGCACAAGAAAAATCAGATCAAAAAGAAAAAAAAATAGAAAAAAGCTAGCAAACAATAGCAAAAAAGGTGAAAATACTATGTTGTGATCCACATTTAGTCCCCATGATCATCTTTCTGGATATAGAGGATTCTTTCCAATCCAAGTCTTTTGAAATTACCCTGAATCATCTCATTGTTCAAGAACCATGTCCATTAGAGTTGATCATCACATAGTCTTGTTGCTGTGTACAAAGTTTTCTTGATTCTACTCACTTCACTTTTGCTAATTATTCTTATTAATTAGATGCTAGTCTTTATTTTTGTTATTATGATTGTCAATGCTATTAGCATGTCTTTTACACCTGACTTCATAGGTAAACAAAACAAAACAAAATTATAGTCAATGTGCTCTACTCAACTATCACTGGATAAACAAAACTGAAAACTTGTTACTAACTTCAATGATGAGATTTGAACTTACATGATGCCAAATTCAAATGATTGTTCTTACATTGTGAAGACATTACCATAACGTGTTTAATTTTATATTTAAACATGCAATTTTGTTTTGTTTCTAAAAAGCTTTTAATATATTTCTTTGGGGAAAAATAATAACGAAAAGTCAAAAACTTGATTATGTTTGGAAAATATTCAGATAATGTCTCTATCTGTCTGTGTGTCTCTGTCTCTATCTCTATCTCTATCTCTGTCTCTCTGTGTGTGTGTGTGTGTGTGTGTGTCTATCTCTCTGTCTCCATCTTTCTGTCTCTGTGTCTTTGTCTCTATCTGTCTTTCTCTTTGTCTCTGTCTCTATTTGTCTATCTGTCTGTCTGTCTCTCTCTGTCTCTGTCTCTCTCATATTGTGAGGTGATAAAGACCTATACTAGTCAGGAGACTATCCTAATAAGTAAGTTAGAGGCAATGGGGTTTGAAATTTTCATGGTAAGAGTAGGAATAAAATAAAGAAAAAGAAAATGAGGAGTTTCTGTGAGGAAAGAAAAAAAAAGTTTAATGTTGGATATATTGAGGAAATATATCCAGATGGAAATGTCTTGCAGGCAGTGGAAAATATACAACAGGAGCTTAAGAAAAAAGGCATATGGAGGGAGAACAAAGTGATAAAGACAGTGTCTTGGGGGATGACTTCATTTAATGTTTAAAAAAAAAAAAGAAATTGATGGCAAGCATACCCACATGCTGCCATTTTGGCTTTCTATGCTTTTGCATATAATAATTTTAATATCTATCACAAAATCAAAAAACAATTAAAGAAATAGTCTTCAAAAAATTCATAGAATTCTCTGAATTGATAGAGATCTGACTGTGGGCAATTTGGCCAGTTCCCTATGGCAAGGAAAAAAATGAGACCATTTCAAATTGTATGTGAAAAGAAAGAATTGTGGTATCAGAACTGACAAGAAGGTAATTAAGTGTGTCTTGAGAACTTTGGTCTTTAAAAATTTATAACACGGAGGAAGATTTCTTAACTCCAATTTAACATTCTATTTTCCTGCCTTTGCTTTTATCCATTATTAAGGATTTCCAGATTTTAAAAGGAGCCTTATAAAATGGGTGGAGATAGGAATTTTGGAGGATTTCTACTTTAAAAATACTTCTGTGTAACTGAAAATAATACCACACTTATCCTAGGCCACAATACCATTTCAATCATCATCACCACCACCATCACCATTATCATGATGTACTTAACTAACATTTAATGTTGTCACCTATTGGATGGGACTCTGTTAGGTTCTATATTGACATAGATTACTGACCTTTCATATGACTGTAATCATGAAGATAATTCAGTTGAACAATAGGAACAGGAAAGCAACCCCAAGATCACCACTTACACTGAACAGTATAACTAGTGTTTTTTTTTTTGCCCTGTGACCACAATGTACAAGTATTACACATAAGCAGGGAAACACCATAGGAATAATTTTTTGGTTTTGTTGTTTGTTTGTTTGTTTGTTTTGGCTTTTTCACTCATTAAACGTTGGTATAGTATGCTGCCACTGCAGAGCTGATTTTCTTTGAACGAGAGGGAAACAGTGAGTTAGGTGATTTTATTTTCTCTAGAGAAGCAGTAATGTTATAGGAGTCTGATGTCCCCCAATGGATTTTTCTGTGTACTCTGGGTTACCTTGGGTCTGGGGGGAAGGTTTTTTCTGGATTATGTTGTACTGCTTGAAACTTTGGAAATAATGTTGTTTTGACCATAATTCTATGCCAACATTTTTTTTTTGTCTCCTTGTCATCATCCTATTGAGTCCTTCTTCTTTTCAGTTTGCCTAAATCATGGAACCTTATGAGTCAAAGATTATTAAATATTTGTATTTCAGGACTTATATTTATAAATAAAAGATGATGCCACCATTTTAATGAATAGCGTAGTCATTTAACTAGCAAATATATACTCAACACTAATCAGTTCAACCGTCATACAAATGAACAAACAATTACTTGACACTTATTATGGGTTCGTACTGTGTAGGCACTGGGGATAAAAAACAATAACACTACAATTTCTATTGTCAGGGAACTTAACATTCCATTATAAGATAGAACATTCAGCATCAAGTGAGAGCAGAGTACTTTCCAAGTTTGAAGAACCATTTACATAAAGATATGAAAGCAGGAGATGGACAAAAGTATTTCACTTTGTGTATAAAAAGCCAAACATAGATGATTGAGGAGAAATGTATGGTAGGGGAGTAGCTTGAATTGAGCATTAATCCACTGTAAGCATCAGAAAATCGATTATCCTTTCTCATTAGTCTGTGAAAATTTCATACAAAAAAGTGGGATTTTCAAAATGGCAAATGAAGATGATGATGAGCATTCATTTTATTGTCCTAAATAGAAAGTGGAGCTAACAATAATGGGAATACAAATGGAAACACGTTTGTTTCCAATAAGTAAAAATGTCTGGGGAAAAGAAAGAAGAGACAAAGTAAAGAAAATGTGTTTGAAGTGGAAAATTGAATATGAAACAGAGAGACTAGTAATGCCAATGAAAATGAAAGAAGACCTATAGTACTAAGTTAATATTAGAGACAATAAAAATGGGTCTAAAGGATTCAAGAAACAATCAGTAGAGGACCACCTTAGAGTGAGAAACATCTGAGTTCAAGTCCTTTTTCAATCACATAATAGATGCATGACCATGATCAAGTCACTACATCTTTTAACTTTTCAATGCTCCAGGCAATATTTTAAAATAATAAATTACAGATGAGTGGAAAATTGCCTCTGCATCTGTGGAAGGAGTCTTTTTTTTTTTTAACAGAAGTTTTTCATCACATCTTTCAGTCTCTTCTTCCCTTTAAACTCCCAGTAACCCTCCCTCATCTCCCCTGCCCCCCCAAAAAAAACAACCTAAAACTCATGAGTTTATACAATTTCCAAGGAAGTGGTAGTGGTGATAGAGAAGTAAACAAATTTTATTATAATGTATATTTTAAAAAGCAAATTTACTATTTTTCACATTTCAATTGATTGGCTGATGTCACCAAAATAATTGATGGAAAAATAAACCTTTCAATCAGCTCTCCTAAGTAAAACACTCGATTAACTGTTTTTTTTTTTTTTCTCATCAATGACTTTTCCATTTTTTTCTTTTTCTTTTTTTCTTCCATTTTCCTCCTATTGTGTCAATTCACTGTATTGATACCATAAACCTAAAAACTAGATGTTTATAATATCAGACAGGTATTTGTTTATCTGCTTTGTTTTTCTGATTTGTTCTCTGTGTTTTGAGGAAAAGAAAGGAAAGAAAAAAGGATTGCTTATTTGATCTTGGACATGTTTCTGATATAGTATATTTTATTGATTTGTATATAACATATATAATATATATATATATATATATACATAATATGTAATGCATATTAGATAAGATTGGTAGTTTTAGAAATGGGCTTCAACATATTTATTAATATTTACAAACATGAGAATAAGACTTGGTAAAAAGAATGGGTTACAGAAAAATAAAAGCTTATATATCCTATTTCATAAGTAGCAAAGCTCTAAGATGCTGGTTTAAATAGTAGAAAGAGAAAAATGTATTAGTGCTTTTACGAATGTCACAATGGAACAAACCAGTAGCCAAGACAGAAATGGCATGCTACAGTGCAAACTAATCAGAGCATATCCAATGCTGTAGGGTTATAGCTATAAATAAACACAAGAGATTCATACATACTCAAAACTGTGATGGCTTTCCTTTAATATGATGGAGGGAATTGGGCTTTCCATTTGCATATCTCATGAATATCACTAAACTCTTAGAAGTGCAATTAAGTTTCCACCTCAGATTTGCTAAAGAGTGTTCAAGAGGGAAGAACACCAGTTTTCTCCTTCCTCCACTGACCCATCCTCCACTAACCCTTCTTTCTTTTCTTATAAATTCCATTTCCAAACTTTCCCTCACTTTCCAAAATTGACTCCTTAGTGAATTCTTATCTTTTCTTCTTGAATTCCCTATTTTTTCATATTGTGGTTCCTCCTTTGCCAACTATTTTGGTTAACTATTTAAATAAAGCCTCACTAAGATTCTAGCAACACAAATGGAAAGAGATATAAAATATTGGGGCATGATAGAAAATAAGAGGGGAAATGAAAACACACCAACATTTTTACTTGTGAGAAATTCACTTTTGTAACTCTGTTGTTTAGGCGAAAATAGAAGGATACAATTCGTGGAATAGAATAGACTACACAGCGATTATGTTGAAGGTTTATGTAGAGGAGCATGATAGTCATGAGTACACTGTATTTTATTTCCAGCCTAGACTTGTGTAAAAGACAAATGTAATTTTGTTTATGGTCCAGAACCCTTGCACTTAAAACAAGGATTCTTACAAGGTGCTAACCAAGTGGAATTAATAATACAATGGTTATCTAGTTTAGCATGGTGATTAATAGTCTCTAGTTCAGTACATATACTTAGTACTTAATATAGTTCTACAAGATTCACACCTGTGATTATGTAATTATAATACAGTATATAACACCCACCACGGGTGTTATATGTGGTGACATCAGCAGAAAATATTGCAAACAATATTTATCATACATAGCTCTTTCAGGAAATGTGATATCTAGGAGAGAAGCAGCAAAGGTCAGTAAAAGGACTGGCTCGAGATAGAGACCTCAGTCTAATATCAACTTAGATCTTTTGATTTGGGCAAGTCATTTGATGTCCCCACAAGTACTCTAACCTTTCAATTTCTCAATTTATTCAGCCCTTATTTTTTCCATTTCACATACACAAATGTATAATTACACCCTAAAGTTGACATCATCTACAAGTGTTTACTTCCATGTTTAAGAACTTCTAAATTTCTTTATCTAATCAAAATCTCCTATTATTACTATTTCCCCATGATGTATTCTTACCCAATATAGTCTTAATTTTCACCTTGATTTCCAATTCTTCCACTTCTCAGTATTTTTTCAGGTTACCTTCTCTGTTGGACTACACTCTCCTTTCTTTCCACATTGCTCATCCCCTTTCCTTCTTTCCCTCTACTGTAATAGGTCTTTTGCACCTCTTCATGTGGTGTAATTTATCTCATTTAACTTGTCCTTCCTCTTCTCCCAATATAATCTTTTTTCTGCTTCTTAATTTATTTTTATATCATCACAGCAAAGTCAATTTATTCCAACCCATCTCTGTCTATGAATATCTTTTAACTGCCTTAATAAAGATATAGTTCTTAAGAGTTACAAGTATCCTTTTCTTGTGTAGGGTAGTAAACAGTTTAACCTTTAAGTAACATTTTTTTCTTTGCTTTTTACACTGCTATGCTTTTCTTGAGTTTTGTATTTAAAGATGATATTTTCTATTCACTCCTGGTCTTTTCATTAGAAATTATCAAAAATTCACTTTTTCATTGAATGTTTATCTTTTCCTCTGAAAGATTATACTCAGTTTTGCTGATTAGTTAATTCTTGGTTGTAGTCCAAGCTCCTTTGCCTTCTGAAATATCCAGATCCTCTGGTCCTTTAATATGAAAGCTACTAAATTCTAGGTAATCCTGATTGTGACTCCTCAATATTTGAATTGTTTCTTTCTGGCCATTTGTACTATTTTCTCTTTGATCTGATAATTCTGGAATTTAGCTACAATAATCCTTGCAGTTTTCATTTTGGGGTCTCTCTCTTTGGGGATTATTTTAATAATTATTTTATTTTCTTGAAAGATGTTATCGGGCTTTTTTAAAATTATGGCTTTCAAGTAGTTCAATAATTCTTATCTGCCAAGAAAAGTCCAAATAGGGTTTTCTTTAATTAGTTATGTTACTGTAGTACATTAGGTATATATCCCATTCACCAAACATTTTCTTCTCTCCTCCTACAATACTAACCCCCAATCCACTCGCCTGAATATATCACATAACTCAAAAAGAAAATTAAGGAAAACTACTTGCCAAGAATGCACCTCTTTTCTCCTTGAATTCATTTACTATCCCTCTAATTTTCTCATTGTCTTCTCTGATTACATATATAGTCTTACAGATACCATTCTGGAGGTATACAAGACCTTCACTAGATCCTACAATCATCTTTTGGCTATATTCCTATATCTCTTATTGCCTTCTCAACTAATTTCATTGAAATCATTCCTCCACTATTACTCTTTATCAGATCCCCTGAAATGTGGTATCCAAACTCATCCGCAACTGAAATATCTCCAAATTTATCAATTATATCTTAAATGTCAAATCCAATAAACAACTTTTTTGTAGCTCTCAGCCTTCTTGACCTGTCTGTAATATTTGATACAACCACTATATCCTTTTGGATATCATCCCCCCTTTTTGTTTCCATGATACTACTCTCTCTTGGTTCTCCTCTTACATATTTATCTATATTTCTCAGTTTCTTTTAATGTGTTTTCATTCATCACTAGTTGTGGATGTATCCTAAGGTTTTGTCATCAGCCATTTTCATTTCACTCTTTACCTCCTAATTTGGTAAACTCTTCAAATATCATTTCTAGGCATATGATTCCCAGATCTATATATCTGGCCTTTCTTCTGACCTCTGGTTCCATGTTATATATTTATAACTGGGGATTTATAACATCTCAAATTCAACATGTCCAAAACAAGACTTATGAACCTTATAACTTCATTTCAATTCTAATTTCTCTATTACCATTTATAGCTACTACTATTATATAACACATTAGTATAGCTAATACTACCATCCATTCAGCTATATTGACTTACTGTAGGTGGCACATAGGGTTCTCTCTCCTGGTACTTCTTCTCCACCCCTTCTAAATTATTTCAGTTGGAGATCCTTCAGCTCCCATCATTTCAATTATCTAACTAAATGTTAATTATTCTCAAATTTATGTATCTTGCTCTACTTTCTCCACTAACTTCAAGTCCAATCTCTTCTATTTTCTAAACTTCACTATTACTGACTATTCTCTCCGGTTCACCCAGGATTTCAACATAGATATTATCCTCTACTCCTCACACTCTGCCATCCATCCCATCCCCACCACAAATCTGTTCAAACTCCAGTCGTTTCTTCACTCAGCTATCTATGTGATATTCCTAAAGTACAGATCTGGCCATGTCACTCCTTATTTTTTGCTGAGGCATTGGGGTTAAGTGACTTGCCCAGAGTCACAAAACTAGGAAGTGTTAAGTGTCTGAGGCCAGATTTCAACTCAGGTATTCCTGACTTCTGGGCTGATGCTCTATCCACTGTACCACTTAGCTGTCCCAATGTCTACTCTTATATTAAATAAAATCCATTGGTTCCCTATAAACTCCAAGACCAAATATAAAATTCTCTTTCATTTAATGCCCTTCATAACCTGCCTTTCTCCCAACCTCAACTTTTTATTTTTCTTATACCTTTTGGACCCTCATGTACCCTTTGACCAAATGACACTAGATACACCATCTTGTGACCCAGGGAATTTTCTCTTGACTTTCCAACATACATGGGATCTTTTCCCTTCTCCTCTCTACTTACTGGGTACCCTGGTTTCTATCAAGTTATCAACTAAAATCATTATTTCTACAGAAAGTGCTTTCTAAACCTTCTTAATTTTAGTGTTTTCTCTTCATTGTTTCTATTTTTCCTGTTTATAGCTTGTTTTTATATAAAATTGCAGCTTTTCTCCCCCCTTAGACTGCAAACTTTTAAGAAGAAGGATCATCTTTTTATCTTTATAAAAATATGCATATTTTTATATACTTAACTCATATAATAATAGCTGGCACTAAAAATGGTTATTGACTGACTGACCCAGATCCTCAATTTTTATCTCATATTCAACATTTCACATTTACTCATTCAATATAGTGAGTATCTAATCACTTTTGTTCACATCCTCTTTTTGCACATAATTTAAATCTTCATCCCATCTTCCCTGAAACACTAAAATAACTACTAATTGGTCTCCCTGGCTCAAATTTTGCTCCACTCCAATACTTTCCCCATATAGCTGTTAAAATGATTTTATTAAAGCATAAGTCTGTCCATGTCATTCTCCTACTCAATAAACCCTAGTGGCTTCCTGTTATCTTGATGATCAAATACACAGTTTGCTGACATCCAAAATCCTTCAGAAACTTTTAAACTTCTCAATCTTCTTACATTTCCCTGTCCTCCACACACTCTATGGTTTAGCAAGGGTGGCCTGCTTCCTGTTTCTCTCACACAATGTTCTATCTTGTATTTCTGTTCTATTATATTGGCTGTCCCCCATTCTTTGAATGTTTTCTCTCTGTATTACTAAGATACTTAGTTTTTCTCTTTTTATTTTTTAATTTAATTTTTATTATTAATAGTTTTTTATTTGCAAGATATATGCATGGGTAATTTTTCAGCATTGACAATGGCAAAAGCTTTTGTTCCAATGTTTCCCCTCCTTCCCCCCACTCCCTCCCCAAGATGGCAGGTTGACCAATACATGTTAAATATATTAAAGTATAAGTTAAATACAATATATGTATACATGTCCATACAGTTATTTTGCTGTACAAAAAGAATCAGACTTTGAAATAATGTACAATTAACCTGTGAAGGAAATAAAAAATGCAGGTAGACAAAAACATAGGGATTGGAAATTCTATGGAGTGGTTCATACTCATTTGCCAGAGTTCTTTTGCTGGGTGTAGCTGGTTCAATTCATTACTTATCTATTGGAACTGATTGGTTCATCTCATTGTTGAAGAGAGGGCTACATCCATCAGAATTGATCATCATATAGTATTGTTGTTGAAGTATAGAATGATCTCCTGGTCCTCCTCATTTCACTCAGCATCAGTTCATGTAAGTCTCTCCAGGCCTTTCTGAAATCATCCTGTTGGTCATTTCTTACCGAATAATAATATTCCATAATATTCATATACCACAATTTATTGATCTCATTGCTGAGGATGGCCAGGTCCATCAGAACTGGTCATCATATAATATTGTTGTTGAAGTATATAATGATCTCCTGGTCCTGCTCATTTCACTCAGCATCAGTTCGTGTAAGTCTCTCCAGGCCTTTCTGAAATCATCCTGTTGGTCATTTCTTACAGAACAATAATATTCCATGATATTCATATATCACAATTTATTCAGCTATTCTTCAACTGAGGGGCATCTACTCAGTTTCCAGTTTTTGGCCACTACAAAGAGGGCTGCCACAACCTAGTTTCTCTTAAGAAGCAATTTCTCCCTTCTGGAGAAAGTCCTTCCTCTACAACCCTCCACTGACCAATACTTTATGTATAGCTTGCATATATCACAAATGTTGCCTTCCCTATTAGAATGCAAGTTCATTGAGTGTAGGTGTCATTTGGTTTTTGTCTTAATATTCTCAATTATTAGTACAATATCTAATATATAGTAAGTTCTTAATAAATGCTCATGGTTTTGATTGATTGACCTCCTTTGGCTTAAATTTTCTCATATATATAATAATAAAATAGAACTAGATGACCTCTGGGATCCCTTCCAGCTCTAATACCATGTTCCTATAATGTTATTTCAAAATCTGAAAGAGTAAACAGCAAAACCAGGTTTTTTATATTGATTGTATCAACAGGTGTTATCCCTTATTGTTCCTAGACTGAAAATGTTGAGCTATGAAATGTCTTTGAAGTACATTAGGCTTGTATTAATTGTCTGAATCTGAGATTTATATGGCTGTAAAAGAGAATATATGATATAAGAGGGTTTCCAGATTACAAGTTTGAATTTTAAGCAATTTATCACAGGTAATATAAGTTCTGGGGGGAGATATGAGCTACAAAGCTGAAAAATCCTGTTTATAGGACCTATTTTAGGGGTTTAAAGAGAGAATTTGGTGCCAAAAAATCTCTAAGAGGTATCAAATTTAAAGAGTCTTCAACTTCTTTCTTTGAAACTTCATAACATTTGGCTTAACCAAGTTTTTAATCTAAATATAGAAAACCTCTTTGGACTATATTTAAATTTTAAAAGCCAATTGAAATTCAATGGAGGGCAGGCACTAACCCAGCACACCTTTAATTGAACTTCATAGAAATTTACTACTTTAATCCCCAAATGGGTACATCTATAAGGATAACTATATAAAATGCTTTTGTTATGCATGTTATGGAATGAAATTGACTTTAGTAAAACATTTCAATGGAAATTGAATAAAAGATTGAATGCAGGGCAGGCATTTATGTATGTATGTATGTATGTGAGTGTGTGTGTGTGTGTGTGTGTGTGTGTGTAGGTAAGTGACATTTGCACTTGCAAATATATATATAATTTAAATGTATATATTTAAAATCTGCTTTTGATATTTTCCCCCTACAAAGCATATTCTGTCCTCATTCTTTTTCCACTATGTAATTATTTCAGGTCTCAAAAGTATTTCTCGAAGTATTATAAAAGCATAGAGCTTTCACATGTACTCATTTTTTAAATTTTATTTTTATTAAACCTTTTTATTTTCAAAACATATGAATAGATAATTTTCAACATTCACCCTTGCCAAACCTTGTATTTCAAATTTTTTCCTTCCCTTTCCTTTACCCCCTCCCATAGATGGCAAGTAATCCAATATATATTAAACATGAGCAATTCTGTTTCCACAATTATCATGCTGCACAAGAAAAATCAGATCAAAAAGGGAAAAAATGAGACAAAAAACAAAATGCAAGTAAACAACAACAAAAAAGTGAAAAGGCTATGTTTTGTTGATCCACATTTAATCCACACAGTCCTCTTTCTGGGTACAGATAGCTCTTTTCATCACAAGTCTATTGGAATTAGCCTCAATCACCTTATTGTTGAAAAGAGCCATATCCATAAATATTGATCATCATATAATCTTGCTGTTGCTGTGGACAGTGTTCTCATTCTATTCATTTCAGTTAGCATCAGTTCATTTAAGTCTCTTCAGGTCTCTCTGAAATTATCTTGCTGGTCATTTTTTATAGAACAATAATATTCCATAACACTTATATACCACAACTTAATCATGTGCTTATATTTTTAAAAGAACATTTTTAAAAATCAAGGAAGAGGTAAACAACAGATGAGAAATTCAAAAGAATGGTACAAAACTCTAAGGATTTTTTCATAAATAGTAAAGCTCAACAGAACTAGGAAATCATTATACATGGCAACAACAAGACTATACAATGATCAATTCTGACAGATGTGGCTTTCTTCAACAATGAGCTGATTCAAACCATTTCCAGTTGTTCAGTGATTAAGAGAGCCATCCACACTCAGAGAGAGGATTATGGAAACTGAGTGTGGACCACAACACAGCATTCTCACTCTTTCTGTTGTTGTTTGCTTGCATTTTGTTTTCTTTCTCAGTTTTTTATTCTTCCTTCTTGATCTGATTTGTCTTGTACAGCAAGGTAACTGTATAAATATGTATGCATATATTGAATTTAACATATTTTTTAAAAAGATTTTTTAACAAACAAACCAATGGGTTCAGTAAATCCCAGATTTATATATATATAAGAGTAAAGCTCAAATTCAATTGAGGCTTGTTAAAAATGGACCCAAATGACAATTTGAAAAATAAAGTAAAAAAAAAGTAAGGAAATAATAGGCCTAGTTCTTGAAGAATTCCATAATTATGAAAATATTTTGGAATTATTGGATCAAAGATTTAGTTCTGAGAAGATCTTTAGAGGCGTGTCCATTTCCGTCATTTTACAGTTGAGGAAATAAGGCTCAGAGAGGTTTGATTTGCCCTTGTGTTATCACACAGGTAGCAAGCAACAGATTTGAATCTCAGTCTTTTAATTTAAAACGTAACAAATTATGTAATGTCCAGGCTAGCTCTCTAGAAGACCTTGGATCAGCTCAAGTCCTTGGTCTTAGTGGAGGAGTGAAGGAGGCAGGAGGGCCATGTGGCTGATCAAAGATGGAGTCTGGAATTTGGCGTCTTCTCTTGTGTTTGTAGCTGAGAGCTGCGGCTGAGAGACCGTTCCCAGTTGTCACAGCCCTTAAATACTTCAGTACAATACATCACTATAACACATTAAACAAGTACCAGCTGTAGAACATTATATCATTACATAATATTAAGTACCACACTAAGTATTTGCTTAGTGAGAGAATCATTATCTCATCAATCATACTGAGTCTTAAGTATACCTTTTCAGAGTTTCAGCCCTCTACAACATTATTGTTGGATCATTTTCTTAACAATAGTTGAATTTTCTTTAGCCTCCATTTTTTTCTAGGAAGGAGAACAGATTTTGAAAAGACCAAACCAAACCAGGCAATTATTGATCATGAGGAATGATAGAGGGTTAAGGAACATCTTGTTCTAAGTCTATGAAATAATTCACAGATATGACTGTGGATTTGTCAATTTCATCTTTGAAATATGATGAAAAATGGATACAGGTCACAAAAGCAAAATATGAGGAAATGTTTGGATTTTAATACAGGACAAAAAAGCAGATTCCATAACTCTAGCCAAGTATGATATTAATCCCCAGAAAAATTCTACACTAGATTATGAAATAGTTTACAAGACTCTATGAAAAAAAATCTGTCATGATCGTTGTAAGAGATATTCACACAGAATAAGTCATAGCAAATTATTCTCTCTCTTTCTTTCTCTCTCTCTCTAATAGAGTTACAAGTGTGGTAGATTAGCAGGATGACCTACTGTTAGGTTGTACTTTTATTTCAGTGAAGGTCCTAGAGATTTTTCTTATATGGATCTCATGGAACACAGAGGATCATGGGATGAAGACAAATGTTTTGACATTAAAACTTTATTATATGTAATTACATTCTATGATTATTTCAGCTGAATTGGAGGAGGAAATTATATCCCTGTTCCCCTCTATAAGCATATCTTTAAATTAATTTAAATATTAATAAATTAATGATATTTAAATAATATTAGTGGGAATTCTTCTAAGGAGACATTATTTGGATATGAGTTGGTTTTTGTGCATGTCTACCTATTTACCCAAGCCTTCCTTTGCATTTTTAATTCATAGATTAATAGTTGTCAACATAATATTTTTGTGGCAAAAGAAAACAACACAGATCATTCATTTTCTCTCTCTTTTCTTTTAAACTTAGGTCCTCTGACTTTATTTTTTGAAAGTTTTTTATTTTCAAAACACATGCATGGATAATTTTTCAACACTGACCCTTGCATAGCCTTATGTTCCAAATTTCCCCTCCTTCTGCCCTCACCTGCTCTGCTAGATGGTAAGCAATCCAATACATGTTATACTTATTAAAATATATATATGTTAAATCCACTATATGTAAACACATTTATACAGTTATCTTGCTGCTTAAGAAAAATCAGATCAAAAAGGAAAGAAAATGAGTAAGAAAACAAAATGCAAGAGAACCACAACAAAAAGAGTGAGAACATTATGTTGTGATACGCACTCAGTTCCTACACTCCTTTCTCTGGGTATAGATGGCGCTCTTCATCACAAGATCATTGGAACTGGCCACAATCATCTCATTGTTGGAAAGTGTCACATCCTTCAGAATTGATCACATATAATATTGCTATTGCCTTACATAATGATCTCTTGGTTCTGCTAATTTCACTTAGCATCAAACCAGGTCTCTCTAAAATCATCCTACTGATCATTTCTTATAGAACAATAATTTTCCATAACATTCTTATTCATAAGAATATATTCAGCCATTCTCCAACTGATGGGCATCTGCTCAGTTTCCAGTTTCTTGCCACTATAAAAAGGGCTGCCACAAACATTTTTGCACATATGGATCTCTTTCCCTCCTTTAAGATCTCTTTGGGATATAGGCTCAATAGAAACACTGCTGGATCAAAGGGGATGCACATAACTTTTTGAGCATAATTTCAAATTGTTCTCCAGAATGGCTGTATTCATTCACAATTCCAACAACAAAGTATTAGTATCCCAGTTTTTCCACACCCTCTCCAACATTTGCCATTTTTTTTCTGTCATTTTAGTCAATCTGAGAGGTGTGTAGTGGTATCTCAGAGTTGTCTTAATTTGCCTTTCTCTGATCAATAGTGATTCACTTTTTCAAATGACTAGAAATGATGTTAATTTCTTTATCTGAAAATTGTCTGTTCATATCTTTTGATCATTTCTGATCTGAGAGAGCAAGATTGGGATCCCCCAGCTAGTATAGTTTTGCTTTCTATTTCTTTTTGCAGCTCTCTTAGTCTTATGGTTTTCCAGTTTTATCAACTTTATTTTTAAGGAGTTTTCAGATAATTTCTGTTTTTCCTCATCTATTCCCTTTTGCAAATATCTCATTTCCTTTCCCCATTTTCCCTCTATCTTTTAAGATCCTTTTTGAAATCTTCCAAGAAATCCTTGTGAAATGGGGACTAGCTCCTATCTCCTTTTGGGACTTCATCTGGCATTGATTGGTCTTTAGGAACCTCAGGGTTTGAGGTCTGTTCTCTCTCTTTCCATAAAAGTTGTCTATGGTCAAATTTCTTTTTGCTTTTTTTGTTTACTTTTTAAGGGTTGAAATCTGCTCTTAAGGAAAAGGAGTTACAGATGCTTTAGTTTGCCTTAGGGCCAGTGTTTCTAACTGACTTTTGGTGCTGGGTGATCATGGCCAAGTGCCCAGTTCTACCAGAGCTCAGTAGTTTACAATTTGCCTTTTGTATTTGCTTTTGGGTGTTTTACAGCAAATCTGCTAACATCTGCTTGCAACCAGAACAGAGTAGCCTATTAGCCTCACAGAAGATTCACTGGTACATGAGCACAGGCTTCCCTGTGTTTGGGCTTAGCAGACTGTCCCCCTGCCCATTCGAAACAGACCTATTCTGAAGTTCTTCCAAGATATCTTCTCCTGGGAATGTGTCTCTCCAGATATTTATAGATTCTGTCACTCCAAAACCAGTTTAGAGGCTTAATCTAATGTTGGTTTGAGAAAAGGTCAGAGGAGGTTACAATCAGTCATGTCTGCTCTCTGTCATTTTAGCTTTGCCCCTCAAATCATGTATTTTCAATCAATCCTATTCAGAAAGCTTCCAAAATCGCTATGTCTCAGAAATATATTATAGGAAAATAAACTGAAAATGATGGAGAATGGTCTCTCTACAGCCAGGTTGATCCTAAGACCCAAGGATTTTAAGAATTAGAAGCAGGACTACTTTTGCCCTATGCTCTGGTCTGTCTTTGATCCAATTGTACTATTATACTAGCCATGAGCAAGATAAAAACAAACAACCAAAGAAACGATTAGGCTTTTATGTAGTCCAGTTGTTATATCAGCCATATTGGGAAACATTTAGAGGGCACAAATAATAACTTGAGCTTGTAACTTAATAAAGAACAAAGAAACATAGCTAAAGGAAGGATCAGTACTCGATCCCAAGTTCCCTCAATTAATTGTACCTGACCCTCTGAGAGGTCATTGATAAAATAGTGTGAGGGACAAGTAATAGAAGATGATGAGAAGTTTTGAATCTCCATTTTTGAACTATGTCTTTGGAATATTTTTGCGTGGAGTATGCTTACAGACTTGGGGGTTACCTACCTTTGAAAGAAGTGGTGGGTACTCAGACAAGATAATAAATAATTTTCTTCCTTTTGTATATGTAAAGAGTTAAGAATTATATACTGATTACATATACAATCATAAGATTTTAAGATTTTTGAAAGCAAGGGCTATATTTTTTTTGCTTCTGACAACTTAGAAGTTCAGTGAAAAATATACAGCCTGACCTCAAATATTTGCAGCCAAAACTTAACCTTTCTTTGTCTCAGTTTCCTCATCAGTAAAATCTCCCAGAAATTGTGAGGATCAAATAACATAATTCTAAACTACTAAGTACAATGCCTGGCACATAGTAAGTACTTCATCAATGTTAGCTATTATTATAATTATTATCAATTTGGAACCCAGGGCTTAGCAGAGTTCCTGGAACATAGTAGGAACTTAATAATTGTTTCTAGATTGATACCATTAAAACAAACATGATGCAATTAACTACACTGTTATGCCAGTGTGTTTCAATGGAAGCACAAAAAAGAGAGGTGAATGTCTTTCTATTTCAGGGACCTAACCTGATTCTGCATTTATCCAAGTAAATTTATTAAGGCCAAATCCCTGGACAAATCCCTACTCATAATTACAGCCTGTATATCTTCAAGTGGGATGGAACCAAATTAAAATATAATTGGGAAATATTTAAAAAAATAAATAAAAAATGCAGTGCAAAATAATTTATATTTATTTGTGCTTTTCTAAGCCAATAAGTCCAATAGGAATCTTTATATATAGTTTAGTGGTCCTTTTTCTATTTGAGTTTGACACAACTGCTCTAGACTACAAAGGGGAAGAATTTTACCCAATATGTAAGAGTAATTTAATTTATATAGAATTTTAACACTTTAAAAGGCACTTTACATAAATTATTGTTTTCAGTCCTAACAACTTGATGAGCTAGATGCTGTTATTAGTCTTCTTTTGAAGGCAAAGGATCTAAGACAGAAAGGGGTTAAATGACTTGTCCAGGCTCATATGCTTAGAATGTGCTGAAGTTGGGATGCAGTAAGTTCTTCCTGATTTAAAGACCAGTGCTCCATCCACTGTATAATCTAGCTGTCCTATCAAAAAGATAGACCAATGAATAGTGATAACCAGTTCTGAGAGCCCTATCTAGTTTGATGTTTTCCCCAAGCATCCTTCAGTTATATAAAATGTATAATCCCTGCTGAAGATGGGATCGTTTTGTCCTAATTCTTAAATTTTTGTTATTTTTGAATTGTCATAATGTCCAACATTTCATTATCTTGAGTTTTCTTGACAAAGATATTGGAGTGTTCTGCCATTTCTTCTCCAGCTCATTTTACATATGAGGAAATTGAGAAAAACAAGATTAAGTAACTTGCCCAGGGTCACACAGGTAGTGAATATCTAAGACTGAATTTTAACCTAGATATTCCTGACTCCAGGTCCTAAACTCTACCCACTGTGCCATCAATCTGTGTAGAGATTACCTCTAAGATCCTTTTAACTATAAAATGTTCTACATCTTTGATTGTACAATTAAGTATTGTACACTATGTACAAAGATGATTCTACTGACTTAACAACCCTTAGTGTCAGGTTAGTCCCTCTTCATCAGTGTAGGGAAAATATGTGTACCAATCATTAGTGTATGATTAAACCAGAAATCAGAAAGAATAACCTATTGGTAAAGTATATGATCCATATATATATCTATCATTTTAAAAGTGTTATCAAAAACTGAGTGGTCTTGAGATCAAATGATAAAAATCTATGAAAATAAACACTAAAGAGTTTGTTCGTAAGGAATCTGATCCATTTAAACACTGTGGTAAGGGAAACATCATGGAAGGGGAAACTTGGAATTTGATAGATAGATAGATTGATACATAGATGCATAGACAGATAGATAGATGTTTGTGTCTATGTATCTATCTGTCTGTCTATCTATCTATGAATTATTTGTTTTCAAGCAAGGAAACCATAAAAGACTGTATCGTTTTATATTGAAATTTAGTTTATGCTTTTCCTTCCAGGTGGAAACACATTGACTGAGTTCAGTCAATCAATAAAAGATAGGCTGTTAGTCAATTCATCACAAAATATGTATATCCACCAATATTTGTGAGAAGTAGGACTTTGACATAAGTTTCTGGCTTTCAGGCCAGTGTTCTATGCATTCTACCATGCTGTCTTTCCATATTACAATACATACTTCAAATATTGTAAAATATCTTGATAAGCCTAGCCATAGGGTATATGGTAATATTGGCTTTTTATAATCAAGCAATATTTGGTCAGGGCTTTGCTAGATATAATTGTTATGTTTTAAGGGACAGCATCATGTCCATTATATATTTGAAGAATCGTGTTAGAAGAAAGTTCAAGCATGAGTAGGAGGAGGGTAGAATGGTAGCAATTCCATTGTATTTCTTCTGCTACCCACACCCACATTTTTTAATATATTTTGGCTCTTCCTCAGCTGACTTCCATACATTACTTATCATAAAGCCCTACTTTTCACACTCATTAACTTTCTGCTCTAGCATTAAATGCCAGTATCTGTTCTATCTATAATAGGCTTCTAACTCATTTTGAAATGAATTCAAAAGAAGAATTTGGCTGTAAAATGTGACAGAGCAGGAGCTGAAGTTTTCAATGTCATTATACAGTAGTTTAGAGAAACCAGATTTTGGGGCATCAAATAACTCATCTACACATTAGCATTTGATCATTGGAAGGTGAGGACAGGGACTGAGTTCCTTCCTTCCCAGGCCTGGGGCAATTAAATAAATTTTAAAGTGGTGCTTCTAGAAAAATCTGACTGATGGCTTTATTCCATTTTGTTTACTGCAATACTACAATAAGGTACAAACAATCTAGAAAAATGTTAAGTTAATTTGCAGTGAATATGAATCTTGCTTCTGACATTTCATAAGTATGTATCTCCATGTGAGATATTTATTCACTCTTTCTGAGCTCATTTTCTTCATCTGAAAAAAATGAGAATAAGCATAATAGATAAGTAGCCCATTGGGAATTCTGAGACATTCTGATAGGTCTTTTGAACCCAAGACTTTCTTTTCTCCAGGACAGGATATGTGAATGCAATATTAAACATATCTCAGGCTTTGAAAAGATTTCCGGGGGAAATCAGATAAAGAGAGAAGGAGAAAATGTTGTGATCATTTTCAAGAAAAAAAGGAAAAGCAGGCAGCTAGATGGTACATTGGATAGAATACTGATCTTGGAGTCAGGAGGACCCAAGTTCAAATGTGACCTCATACACATAACACTTACTAGCTGTGTGAGCCTGGGCAAGTCACTTAATTCCAATGGCATAAAAAAAGACGAATAACAATAGAATCCATTGTATGGTTTTTAAATTGGCCTAATTTCAATATTCTTGTGTCTCAGGAAAGAAGGTTAGAGAAGAGGGGAAAGAAATCAGAATAGTTAGTGAAGCAGTCAGAATTCAAATAATGCTTATCCATTTAGTTTGCCATCTTATTTAGGCACAGTTTTTGCTGCCTCCAAACAATTATTATAGTAACAGGGTCGGTGATCATGGACCACAACAGGTGTAATATTTATGAAATAGTTTGAAATACTGAGAGAATTATCAAAATGTGGCACAGAAATATTAATTGAATACATCCTATTGGAAAAATAAAACTTACAGATGCCATAAATCTTCAATTTTTGGGGGGTAAACAAAATAAAACAACAACAAGCATGATATATGTAAAGTGTAATTAACTGAGCCAGTAGCTCAGAGCAAAGTTATTTAACAGCTGCCACAGGCCCAACCAGTCCACAGAACTTTCAGAGTATGGTAGGAACCAGATTAAAAAATAGCTGAAAAATATTCAATATAATTAAACAAAAAATAATGCAATATAGATAATGCTAATTAGTAGTTTTCTAGAATTTTTTTCTATTTGATTTTTGCCTCGGCTCGCGAGGCAGAGTGTGTGGACCCTGGAAGAAAAGAGATAAGGGCAAGAGAGAGGGGATGTGCGAAATGGAGGCAAGACAAATCCATCTGATCAAGCCTCATTTTAATGGGTGCAATAGTACAGATATATATAGCAATAGGAAAGGAAGCTGGGTTGTGCAAACACAGTACAGGGTGGGGGTCCTAGACAAAGGATTGGTATCCCTCCCAAGGATGAGCTGCTCAGGTGTCTCCAGTTGTAGGAAGGTCTATGATGTGATTAGGGGATGCCTAGATATCTGCCTATTCAAAATTAGGGCAGTGCTTGGTCATGTAGGATGTGATTAGGAGATTCCTATTCAGAAAGTCTTTGGTATGATGTGATTAGGAGATTCCTATTCAAGGTTAAGATTGTGGCCTTATGTGGCCATAGATTAGTGCCAGCTCCCCACAGATTTTGACTCACATAGCTCAGTTTCCATGATCCTACCTAGCCTTTTTTGCTATTTCTGTGATTTGATTATTCCTTTAAAGGGAAACCCAGAACACTCAGTACTACCTCTATTAATCTCCTTATTATGAAGAAATAACAGTTCTGAGAGTGCTTAGAAAGAGGGTTCACAAGTTGTTTACTCTTCTGTTACTTAACTAACTCACAGACTATCTACTCTGGAAGTTTTGAATGAGGCTATTTGGAGGGAAATAGCTAATAAAGTGCTGCTGTTTAATGAAAATCTCTTTTTTGCTGCCTATTATATTTTAATCAAATGTCCTTTTACTACTATACTATGATGTCATGTGATAAATATAATGGTTGTGTATGGGGAAGAGATTAAGTAAAAAGGAGAACTATGAAAGAAGTCAGAGAACTAATCTGAGGAGATGTGGCCCAAAATATAATCCGGGTAATCTGATGTAGGAGAAGAAACATTTTGCAAAATATTGTGCTTAAATTACAAGTCATTGTAAGAAAGCACCATGTGAACATGAAAGTGCTAGGTAGATGAAAATTGTTATTATTACTATTAGAATGGAAGTATATACAGTGTTATAGGAGGACTAGCTCCTCTAGCATGAGGGTTTGCTAGGTCCTTTTCTGGATTGCTAAACTACTTTTCATATTCAACCTGTTACCTAACTCTCATCTGTGGCTCCTAAGAAGCTGTAGCATGCATAGCAGCAACATTCCAATAAAATTACCTTGGCAGACAAGCTAAAAACCAGTTTGAGAGTAACCAACATAACTCAAGCCCATTGGTGAATTATGGTGGTGTAAAGGGAAGATAAGAAAAATTGATTTTAATGGTCATGAAGAGGACTAAAGCAGGAGCTATGGAGTCCTTAAAGCTTGGTCAAACATAGAAGATACAAAGGTCATTTAGGGCATCCCGATTACATGCAAAATAATTTTTTAATATTTGTTTATAAAACTGAGTTCCAGATTCTTTTTCTTCCTCCCTCCTCAGACTCCCTTACTGAGAAGGCAGACCAATCAGTTTTATATAGCTAAAATCATGCAAAATATTTCCATAAAAGTCATGTTGTGACTCACCCTCTCCTCTCCCCAAAACTCAAGAAAAATAAAGAAAACAAAAAAAAAAAATTCAGTTTGCATTCAGAAACAAGCAGCTCTTTCTCTAGATATGGATAGCATTTTTCATTAGTCCTTCAGAGTAGTCTTGGATCATTGCACTGCTTAGAATTGCCAAGTCATTCACAGTTGGTCATATTACAATATTGCTGCTGTTTTGTATATAATACATTTCACTTTGCATGAGCTCATGGAAGTCTTTCCAGGTTTTTCTGAGATCACCTTGCTTATCATTTTTTATAGCATGATAATATTCCCTCATAATCACATATCACAATTTGTTTAGCCATTCACCAATTGATGAGCATACTACCAACTTCCAATTCTTTGCTCCCCCCCCCCAAAAAAAAAAGAGCTGCTCTACATATTTTTGTACATATAGGTTCTTTACTTCTTTAAAAAAATCTTTTTTTTTTGTAGTGGTATTGCTAGTTGAAAGATCTATGCATTTTAGATATAGTTCCAAATTGCTCCACAGAATAAATTAACCATTCACAATTGCATCAGCAATGCATTCATATCTCATTTCCCATACATTCTAACATTTGTCATTTTCTTTTTGTGACATGTTATCCAATTTAATAGCTGTAAGACAGTGCCACAGAATTGATTTAGTTTGCATTTCCCTCCAATCAATAATGAGTTAGAGCATTTTTCTCATATCACTAAAAATAGTTTTGATTATTTTATCCAAAAACTGTTCATATCTTTTTGATCATTTATCAATTGGAGAATGGCTCTTATTTTATAAATTTTACTGAGTTCCTTATGTTTTTGGGAAATGAGGCTTTATCAGAAAAAAATCTTGCTTCATAATCTTCATTTATTTATTTTTATTATAACTTTTTATTGACAGAACATATGCATGGATAATGTTTTACAATATTATTCCTTGCACAAACTTCTGTTTTGACTTTTCCCTTCCCTCCCTCCACCCCCTCCCTTAGATGGCAAGCAGTTTTATACATGTTAAATATGTTACAGTATATCCTAGATACAACATATGTGTGCAGAACCAAAGAGTTCTCTTGCTGCACAGGAAGAAATAGATTAAGAAGGTAAAAATAACCTGGGAAGGAAAACAAAAATGCAAACAGTTTACACTCATTTCCCAGTGTTTCTTCTCTGGGTATAGCTGCTTCTGTCCATTATTAATCAATTAGAACTGATTTACATCTTCTCTTTTTTGAAGATATCCACTTCCATGAGAATACATCCTCATACAGTATCATTGTTGAAGTATATAATGATCTCCTGGTTCTGCTCATTTCACTTACCATCAGTTCATGTAAGTCTCTCCTTCTCTGTATTCATCCTGCTGGTCATTTCTTTTTTTTTTTTTTTTAATAGCCTTTTATTTACAGGATATATGCATGGGTAACTTTACAGCATTAACAATTGCCAAACCTCTTGTTCCACTTTTTTACCTCTTACCCCCCCACGCCCTCCCCTAGATGGCAGGATGACCAGTAGATGTTAAATATATTAAAATATAAATTAGATACACAATAAGTATACATGACCAAAACGTTATTTTGCTGTACAAAAAGAATCAGACTCTGAAATATTGTACAATTAGCTTGTGAAGGAAATCAAAAATGCAGATGTGCATAAATATAGGGATTGGGAATTCAATGTAATGGTTTTTAGTCATCTCCCAGAGTTCTTTTTCTGGGCATAGCTGGTTCAGTTCATTACTGCTCCATTGGAAATGATTTAGTTGATCTCGTTGCTGAGGATGGCCTGGTCCATCAGAACTGGTCATCATATAATATTGTTGTTGAAGTATATAATGATCTCCTGGTCCTGCTCATTTCACTCAGCATCAGTTCGTGTAAGTCTCTCCAGGCCTTTCTGAAATCATCCTGTTGGTCATTTCTTACAGAACAGTAATATTCCATAATATTCATATACCACAATTTATTCAGCCATTCTCCAACTGATGGACATCCATTCAGTTTCCAGTTTTTAGCCACTACAAAAAGGGCTGCCACAAACATTTGTGCACATACAGGTCCCTTTCCCTTCTTTATAATCTCTTTGGGATATAATCCCAGTAGTAACACTGCTGGATCAAAGGGTATGCACAGTTTGATAACTTTTTGAGCATAGTTCCAAATTGCCCTCCAGAATGGTTGGATGTATTCACTGTTCCACCAACAATGTATTAGTGTCCCTGTTTTCCCACATCCCTTCCAACATTCCGCATTATCTTTCCCTGTCATTCTAGCTAGTCTAACAGGTGTGTAGTGGTATCTCAGAGTTGTCTTAATTTGCATTTCTCTGATTAATAATGACTTGGAGCATCTTTTCATATGGCTAGAAATAGTTTCAATTTCTTCATCTGAGAATTGTCTGTTCATATCCTTTGACCATTTATCAATTGGAGAATGGCTTGATTTTTTTATAAATTAGATTCAGTTCTCTATATATTTTGGAAATGAGGCCTTTATCAGAACCTTTGACTGTAAAAATATTTTCCCAGTTTATTGCTTCCCTTCTAATCTTGTCTACAGTAGTTTTGTTTGTACAAAAACTTTTCAGGTTGGTATAGTCAAAATTTTCTATTTTGTGATTAGTAATGATCTCTAGTTCTTCTTTGGTCATAAATTCCTTCCTCTTCCACAGGTCTGAGAGGTAAACTATTCTGCGTTCCTTTATTTATAATCTTATTTATAATCTCATTCTTTATTCCTAGGTCATGAACCCATCTTGACCTTATCTTGGTGTACGGTGTTAAGTGTGGATCAATGCCTAGTTTCTGCCATATTAGTTTCCAATTTTCCCAGCAATTTTTGTCAAACATTAAGTTCTTATCCCAAAAGCTGGGGTCTTTGGGTTTGTCAAACACTAGGTTGCTATAGTTGTTGACTGTTTTGTCCCTTCAACCTAACCTATTCCACTGATCAACTAATCTATTCCTTGGCCAATACCAAATGGTTTTGGTAACTGCTGCTCTATAATATAATTTTAGATCTGGTACAGCTAAGCCACCTTCATTTGATTTTTTTTTCATTAATTCCCTTGAAATTCTTGACCTTTTGTTTTTCCATTACAGGGCTATTTTGAATACAAAGCATATACAATCGATTTTACAAAGAAAATGTTTTTGTTCTCTATTATTTGTCCCTGTTTATTTTCATAGGACTGTAGAATTTTAGAACTGGAAGGGACTTGAGCAATCATCTAGGCCTTCTTTTTGTAGGTTCCTCAATGCTAGTTTTTTTTTTTTTTAAAGAGACATTATTTAAAGGTATTTGGAGGGTTTAGGGAAAGCTCAGGTGAGTTTCTGCTTTTACTCCATCATCTTGGCTCTTCCTCTCACCCATTAACAATTGTTTTGACTTTTGTTCTGTTATGGGACTTTGATGACTCTGGAAGAGTGAGAATGATCACTTTGTGCTACTCTGATTCACTGAAATCCAATTCATGTTCAAGTAAAGACATCATTCAGTAATATTACTAGTATTCTTATAAAACAAATGACAAACAATGACAATTATTATTAAAAGATAACAAGTGATCCTTCTTTGAGGGATTTTAAATCTGCCAACTGATTCCCCAATTAAAGCTCTGAGACCACCTTTGGAAAAAAAACTTTTCTTCTTCTTCTTCTTCTTCTTCTTCTTCTTCTTCTTCTTCTTCTTCTTTTTTAACAAGGCAGTGGGATTAAGTGGCTTGTCTGAGATCACACAGTCAAGTATCTGAGATGGGATTTGTATTCAGATCCTTATGATTTTAGAACTATTTATTGAACCACCTAGCTGTCTTAGGACACAGGATTTTGAATAAAACAAGCCTAGAATTTGAATTTGACCACGCAAGTAATCTGAATACAGACAAAGTCTTAATCTGGTTAATCCCAGGATCAATAAAGATTTTAAAAACATGTGGTATTCTGATATAACATGAAACAATTCAGTTCCTTTAAGAACAAAACTGTCTTCACACTGGAATGGATCATAATTCTCAGACCTCCTAGTCTATTTCTCTTAATCATTTCAATGCAGCTAAGAAGGTCTTTTATTTTTCAGAGTCCAAGTTGAGTGGGTGAAATTGGGCATTTTAGAAGATTCTGAGAAATTATTGGATCCCAATTTGTACTTCCCCTTGTGGAAAATGGAAATTCCCCTATTCCCTAGGAATATACATTGACCTTCAGGTGCCCAATATAGCCTCTTCTGCATAACTCTGTGAGCTAAAATTTCATAATATTTAGGATAGAATTTACACAAAAAGCTTATTCTACAATCACATGACTTATGTCAGAAAGTAAATTATCATCAGTTTGTTACAATGGGAAAAATGAAGATGATGAATTAAAGAAAAGTTTTTTAATGAAAGTTATTTTAGTAAGCATTTGGGAAAAAATTCTGAGGTTTGAGATTAATTAGGGCAGGGATTTTGAGAGAGATTCCCCAAGGTTTCCTCATGTGAAAGTCAATAGGCAATGAGAAGTTGTCCTTCTGAATGCTTCCATTGGGCAATAGAAATGTGACTCTGATTAATACAAATAACTAATGACAATATATCAGACAAATAAGACTAAGAAGTGTTTTTTGTTTGTTTGGTTTTGTTATTGTTGTTTTTAAATCATAAGACTATTATGTAGAAAAGAAATTTAAATATTATCTAGTCAAACCTTCTTATTTTACATGAGACTGGAAAGAAATTGTAAATGTGTATAGTGTGCATGACATCAGTATTTAATTCATTTTCTATTATATCATTTTTGCTCATTATTTGAATTTATTCTTTAAATCTTAACAGAGAAAAATGACATGAAAGAATCTACTCAGTGTAGATTGATTAAACATACATTTATTATGATGTGCAATTTATTAGACTAGATATTAAAATATTGTGACTCGAGAGCAAACTTAATTGGGGTGATAAAGGCTTGGCAGATTGGTGGTAGGGGATACAAAGTATAGGACAGGCATAGGAAACAGTGTGAGCTTAGTCAACTGGTAAAGGGAAAAGCCTTCCCTACTTGAGACCACACTCTAGTGATGGATTTAAAGAAGTGACCCCTTCCTATTGTCAACCTTGTGTCATATTCACCCTATCCTCATACCCCAATTATAGATCTGAATGATATCTATTTTGCGTGAAGTTTGTGAACACACTATTAACATGGTGTTTTAAAGTTTTATCAGGATTTTTTTTTACTGCATAGTGAGGAAAAGATTATGATCCTTATTTTACTGATGAGGAAACTGAGACTGAATGAACATGAGATGAAATGGTTTGTTTATGCTAACTCACCTGGCAACTGGAAAAGGCAGTGTTTCACTCCAATTTGCTTTGTTTGGGTGATACAAATATTTAGCACTTATTTTGTTTAAGAGATTGGTATTTTAAAACAAAAATAAAATAAACATAAGCTTCAGAATTTCCTTTGTAATTGTTTCACTTTGCATCCTTTCTTCTCCCTTTAGCCAAACCATATAGATATATCCTTACCTTGAAATTCACCTGAACTTGAGAAGGTGAAGGGAAAGAGAGGGAGGAAGCAATGTACCTCTAATATTTTAACAAACAATTAACATTTTCTTTCAAATTCCTCTAAGTGTGGTAAACTAAATTGTGTTACCACAGAGTTATTTTGAATACAAAGCATGTATAATTAATGTTTACAAAGAAAATGTTTTTGTTCTCTCTTATTTGTAACTGTTTATTTTCATAGGACCATAGAATTTTAGAGCTGGAAGGGACTTTAGCAATCATCTAGGTTAGTCCTTTTCATTTTACAGATGGAGAATATAAGGCTCAGAGGGGGCAAGTGTTTTGCCCAAGGTCACACAGCTGGTTGGTTGCACAGCTAATTATATCTCTTGATTCCAAGTCCATGGTCCATTCCATTGTACTGGGTGATCTTTTGAACAGTAGAAGCTAAATGATGTTTAAAAATATCACAAAGGAACACTTACTGGTGTTTTTATATAGGAAAAAAAAAGTTTTCTATTAACTCAGGTTTTCTATATGAGGTAGCAAATAACATTAAAAAATACTTCATTGGATTATAGAATTTAGAGCCAGAAGAGATCTGATCTAACTTCCCCCATATTTATATACAGTATTTTATTAAATTAAAAAAAACATATGCATAAGATGCCACATAGACAGATTGCAAATTTATGTAGTTTAACAAGGTATCGAGTCAGCCTCCTCCGCCATGTGTCTAAATCATTCCCCACTAATAAAATTTAGCCACTTGGTGAGTCACATTAACTGTTTCAGGTCACTAAGCCATGAACACGTGTCATCGCCATGACAATGAGAAGTGTGGAAAGGGACAGTGACAGTTTTCTAGCCTGTCCTATTTGTTCTTGTATGTGATTTAGGTGATGTCCCTGTCTCCTAGGATGCTGAGGGAATTTATAAATCTTAGTGAAAGAACAGGGACCCATAACTCAAAAAATAGATGAGAAGGGCTAGACCCTGAGGCTTGGAACGTACTGGCTTCAGGTCAAACGTGGTTCTTTCATGGATATTGTTTAATATCAATATCAAAGTGGCTACATATTAGTCTGCCTCAAAAGATAGCTATGGTAAGAATATATGACATGATACTCAGACTAATTGTGTTCTGGACCTGGTTAGTCTAATCTGACTGTCCATTAAGAACAATGAAAGCTCATAATGTTTGGAGTTATATTATTTTGATTTTCCTTTGACATCTACCAAATATTATTCCACTATTTATTTATTTATATGCAAACCTAGGAACCTTTCCAGTGGAGATTACTGAGATAAATAAAGCAAGATATTTGCCCTCAACATGGTTACAATCTCATTGAGCAGCTAAGATAAATAATAATATTGATCTCTGTGACTAGGATTGCTGGAGAAGGGTTTCCAGAGGAAATGGCATTTGAGACAAAATTTAAATAATTGGGAGCAGAGCCAAGATGATGGAGAAGACACACAATTATTCTGACCTCTTCCCAAGACCCTCAGCCTAATCCAGCCTCTGAATTACTTCTGGACTGGGAAAACCCACAAATATTGAGAGTGTAATAAATTACCAGCAGAAGATAATTTTGAAGATCACCAGAAAAGGTCTGTTTTAATCAGGCATGGAGGGAGGTGGGCCACGGGCAAGCAAGCCAAGCACAGATGCCAGTGAAGGCAGCATAGAGTCCCAGGGCAATGAGGACTTCACAGGCAGAGAATCTATGGAGAGGAATCTACAGCAATGTTGGTTACTCTATCCTAGTTGCAAGCCAGTAGATCAGCAGAAAAGTTATAAAACATCCCAACACAAAAGGTAAATAGTGAACCCCAAAAGCCAGAATTTCATAGAACCTGGCCATACCGACTCAGCACTGGAAGTCAGTCAGCACTGACTCAGTGCAGCCACTACTGCCATTTGTAGAGGAAGCTTGGACAATCTCTCTCTTTTTTTATTTTTTTTTTATAACTTTTTATTGACAGAACCCATGCCAGGGTAATTTTTTTACAACATTATCCCTTGCACTCACTTTTGTTCTGGTTTTTCCCTCCCACCCACCTTCCTCTAGATGGCAAGAAATCCTATATATGTTGAATATGTTGTAGTATATCCTAGATACAATGTATGTGTGCAGAACCAAACAGTTTTCTTGTTGCACAGGGAGAATCGGATTCAGAAGGAAAAAATAACCCAGGTAGAAAAACAAAAATGCAAACAGTTTACATTCATTTCCCAGGGTTTTTTCTTTGGGGGTAGCTGCTTCTGTCCATCATTGATCAATTGAAGCTGAATTAGGTCTCTTTGTCAAAGAAATCCACTTCCATCAGATTACATCTTCATACAGTATCGTTGTTGACATATATAATGATCTCCTGGTTCTGCTCGTTTCACTCAGCATCAGTTCATGTAAGTCTCTCCAGGCCTTTCTGAAATCATCCTGTTGGTCATTTCTTACAGAACAATAATATTCCATCATATTCATATACCACAATTTATTCAGCCATTCTCCAATTGATGGGCATCCACTCATTTTCCAGTTTCTAGCCACTACAAAGAGGGCTGACACAAGCATTCGTGCACATACAGGTCCCTGTCCCTTCTTTATGATCTCTTTGGGATATAAGCCCAGTAGTAATACTGCTGGATCAAAGGGTGTGCACAGTTTGATAACTTTTTGGGCATAATTCCAGATTGCTCTCCAGAATGGTTGGATTCTTTCACAACTCCACCAACAATGTATCAGTGTCCCAGTTTTCCTGCATCCCCTCCAACAATCATCATTATTTTTTCCTGTCATTTTAGCCAACCTGACAGGTGTGTAGTGGTATCTCAGAGTTGTCTTAATTTGCATTTCTCTGATTAATAATGATTTGGAACACTCTTTCACATGAGTGGTAATAGTTTCAATTTCATCATCTGAAAATTGTCTGTTCATATCCGTTGACCATTTGTTGGACAATCTCTCTTGCCCTAAAAGCAGAGCTCAACTTTTTAAAAAAAAAATGAATTAAAAAAAGCACAAAGAACTCTGACCATAAATAATTTTTATGGTGAAAGAGAAGAACAGATTTCAAACCCTGAGAAGATTGAAAGCATATTGTCCCCAGATGAATCCCCAAGGGTGATATAAATTGTTCCCCATCACACAACGCTCTCCTCAAAGAAATTTTAAAATATCTTAAAAGAGAGCTAGAAGAAAAATGAGGAAAGGAAATGAGAATGTTAGAAGGGTTTGGAAAAGGAAACACATTATCTGAAGAAAATTCATTACAAAATAGACCTAGTGAAATGGGAAAATCATATAACTCCTTAAAAATAGATTTGACAAAATGGAAAAAGAAAACAACTCACTGAGAAAACAGAATTTGTGAAATGGAAAGAAATAACTCCTTAAAAACAGAATTTTTAAAAGTAGCCTTTTATTTACAGGTTATTTGTATGGGTAACTTTACAGCATTGACAATTGCCAAACCTTTTATTCAAATTTTTCCCCTCTTTCCCCACACTCCCTCCCCCAGATGGCAGGATGACCAGTAGATGTTCAATATATTAAAATATAAATTAGATACACAATAAGTATACATGACCAAACCATTATTTTGCTGTACAAAAAGAATTGGACTCTGAAATATTGTACAATTAGCCTGTGAAGGAAATCCAAAATGCAAGTGGACAAAAATATAGGGATTGGAAATTCAATGTAATGGTTTTTAGTCATCTCCCAGAGTTCTTTCACTGGGCGTAGCTGGTTCAGTTCATTACTACTCCATTGGAAATGATTTGGTTGATCTCATTGCTGAGGATGGCCAAGTCCATCAGAATTGGTCATCATATAATATTGTTGTTGAAGTATATAATGATCTCTTGTCCCTGCTCGTTTCACTCAGCATCAATTCATGTAAGTCTCTCCAGGCCTTTCTGAAATCATCCTGTTGGTCATTTCTTACAGAACAATAATATTCAATCATATTCATATACCACAATTTATTCAGCCATTCTCCAATTGATGGGCATCCACTCATTTTCCAGTTTCTAGCCACTACAAAGAGGGCTGCCACAAGCATTTGTGCACATACAGGTCCCTGTCCCTTCTTTATGATCTCTTTGGGATATAAGCCCAGTAGTAACACTGCTGGATCAAAGGGTATGCACAGTTTGATAACTTTTTGAGCATAGTTCCAAATTGCTCTCCAGAATGGTTGGATGTATTCACAGTTCCACCAACAATGTATTAGTGTCCCTGTTTTCCCACATCCCTTCCAACATTCCGCATTATCTTTCCCTGTCATTCTAGCTAGTCTGACAGGTGTGTAGTGGTATCTCAGAGTTGTCTTAATTTGCATTTCTCTGATTAATAATGATTTGGAGCATCTTTTCATATGGCTAGAAATAGTTTCAATTTCTTCATCTGAGAATTGTCTGTTCATATCCTTTGACTGTTTATCAATTGGAGAATGGCTTGATTTCTTATAAATTAGAGTCAATTCTCTATATATTTTGGAAATGAGGCCTTTATCAGAACCTTTGACTGTAAAAATATTTTCCCAGTTTATTGCTTCCCTTCTAATCTTGTCTACATTAGTTTTGTTTGTACAAAAACTTTTCAGTTTGGTATAGTCAAAAATTTCTATTTTGTGATCAGTAATGATCTCTGTTCTTTGGTCATAAATCCCTTCCTCTTCCACAGGTCTGAGAGGTAAACTATCCTGTGTTCCTCTAATTTATTTATAATCTCATTCTTTATGCCTAGGTCATGAACCCATTTTGACCTTATCTTGGTGTACGGTGTTAAGTGTGGACCAATGTCTAGTTTCTGCCATATTAGTTTCCAATTTTCCCAGCAATTTTTGTCAAACAGTAAGTTCTTATCCCAAAAGCTGGGGTCTTTGGGTTTGTCAAACACTAAGTTGCTATATAGTTGTTGACTGTTTTATCCCTTGAACCTAACCTATTCCACTGATCAACTAATCTATTCCTTAGCTAATACCAAATAGTTTTGGTAATTGCTGCTCTATAACATAATTTTAGATCTGGTACAGCTAAGCCACCTTCATTTGATTTTTTTTTCATTAATTCCCTTGAAATTCTTGACCTTTTGTTTTTCCATATGAATTTTGTTATTTTTTCTAGGTCATTAAAATAGTTTTTTGGGAGTCTGATTGGTATAACATTAAACAAATGGATTAGTTTAGGTAGTATTGTCAAATTTATTATATTTGATTGCCCTATCCAAGAGCATTTAATATTTTTCCAGTTGGTTAAATCAGACTTAATTTGTGTGAGAAGTGGTTTGTAATTTTGCTCATAAAGTCTGAACATCATTTTTAAAAGTACTTTAAGAGGTATCAGGGTGACACAGTGGATAGTGCACTGTCTTCTGAGTCATGAGGGCCTGAATTCAAATCTAGCCTCATAGCCTCAGATCCTTATTAGCCGTGTGAACCTGCACAAGTCACTTAATCCCAGTTGTACCCCCTCCAAAAATAAAATAAAATCATTTAAATTAAAAAAAAAATTAAATAAAATATAGCAATCTCTGGCAACAATCTACTATGATCACCCCTAAGTCTCAATTCCTGTGCATGATTATAAAATTTTTAAAAAAATGTTTTTAAGAGCTTCTCTGGTAGCACTTAATAACATTTAATGAGAGTAGAGTCCTTGAATATGAATATGGTATTTCACAGGAAGACTCACTTGGAAGAAAAAAATAGTAGTGTGAAGAAAATGATTTCTAAAAAATTTTTAAAGCCAGATCTGTGATTTAAATGAGCATTTCCAGGAAGGCAAATCCTTTGAATAATGTTCTCTTTAAATATTAGAATCGTTTTCTTATGGAAAGGGAATGAACCTTCTTTTGCTTTGCCCCACAGAGAGTAATTCAAACCAATAGATTGAAACTGTAGAATGGAAGAATTTAGATCAACAAAAGGGAAAAACAAAAACAAAAAAAAATCCTACAACCATAGCAACAAAAAAAAACTTTAGGGGCAGGTAAGTTTTAAATAAAGACCTTTTCATGTCCCTCTAAGATTCTGTTTTAGCTTATGATTCTAAATCTAACATTCCATTCCTATCAGGGTTGTTCGGGGCAGTGCTGGACCTATGATGTATTAATGACTATGAGATTCAAGTTCTTTACCTTCAAGCTTTTCAAGTCTTTGAATGTTGACTGTGCTAGAAGAATATTTCCTCTGCTGCACTAAAAAAGGCCACATCAAAGAAT